>NC_081562.1:85624021-85703185 GCF_022355385.1 Mustela nigripes | reverse complement strand
TTTCCTTCTGACCCTCCCCCCCTCATGCTTGCTCTCTCTCTCTCTCTTTCTCTCTCTCAAAATCTTAAAAAAAGAGAAAATCATAAGGAAGAGAAATACCTTTACAGTACTGTACTATTAAAAAAAAAATCCACATAAAAGTGGACCCACGAAGTTCAAATTGTGTTGTTCATGGGTCAACTATATTGAGGTAAGAAAAGAGATTAAAAAAAAAAAAACTTATTGCCTATTTGAAAAGTTTGATCAAACATGTAGCAACTGCTAGAGCTCCAGATTTACCACAAAATATTTACTTGACACTATGGTAGAAGAAGAGGCAATATGCCAAGTAGTTTAGAGAATGGGCTTTTTAGGTCAGACTGCTCTGAATTCTGATCTTAGCTCTGCCACTGAGAGCTCTTGGGCAAATCAGTTCTTAAGAGTCTAATTTTGCTGTTTGCTGTTGTTGTTCTTTTTCTATTCTATTTTTGGACTGTTTGCTCACAAAATGCAGTGGATCTTTATCTCTGAGAATCCTAAGTTCTTGGGTTGAGGTTGTATCCTTGCAGAAACTATTTGTGTCCCAAGGTTATCATCAGCCCAAAGACCTTTTTTTTAATGTTAGTTAGTTCTTACCAGGCAGTATAGTGAAACTCAAACCTTGAACCCACTTGACCTCAAATTCTTAGGGAAGATCTGAGTCCCCATTATCCCAAGGTCAGGCACAAGGCAAGCTTTCTTGACAACATCTTTTGCTGGCATGTTAAGTTTTTCTAGTTCACTCTTCTGATGAAGATGTTAAGCCCCTCCAGGGATCTCAATTCCAACCTCCAACCTTGTTGTTATTATTTTTTAAGTAAGCTCTACATCCAACTCACAACCCCAAATTAAGAGTCACATGCTCTACAGATGGAGCCAGCCAGGCACCCCCAACCTCTAACCTCTTATATAGGTTCAAGGTTTTATCTTTTCTATCCTTATAGTAATTAAATTTAGGCCCCTGTTTCCTGCCTCCCTGCTCCCCAGGACAGGGAAAATGAGCACCATCTCAGCACTCTGATGTTTAGTGATGGTTTTCTCTCTCTCTTGTTCCCATACGTATTTTTTTTTTTTTAAAGATTTTATTTATTTATTTGTCAGAGAGAGAGAGAGCGAGAGCGAGCACAGGCAGACAGAGTGGCAGGCAGAGTCAGAGGGAGAAGCAGGCTCCCTGCTGAGCAGAGAGCCCGATGTGGGACTCGATCCCAGGACGCTGGGATCATGACCTGAGCCGAAGGCAGCTGCTTAACCAACTGAGCCACCCAGGCGTCCCTCCCATACGTATTTAAAAGGAAACTGGTTATAGTCTATCTAGCATTTCTAAAGGGAAGTTTTCTTTTCCCTGTTCTAAGTGAGAATTTTCTGATTATCTGATTGACTAAACAGCAGAAAAAGAAGTCTGGGCAAGTAACTGGGCTTCTCTAAACCTGTTTTCTCATTTGTAAATTGGGACGGAGGACTGTCAAGGAAAAAGAAAATGAAAAATATATGCTAAGCACTTAGCCCTTAGACTAGTACACAGAGGGGACTCAAAGAATGGTAACTATGAAATTAGTTTTACTGGAAGCCTTAAATTTTATAATAGGCCATTGAAATAAACAAATTCAGTCTGACAGAGTGGGATTTTATTGTGCTATGGCTTAAAGAATACTGAATATTTACTGCTCTCCCAAGTAACTGCAGACCACTGCTCATAACCCATACCAAAAATTAAAGTATGCTATTAACATGATCCAAGTCTACTAATTAGAACACATTGTATAGGGGTCTGATTTGCCAATTCTGTTTATTTTGCAGTTTTGAATAAAATTGGAATGTTTGGGGAAAACTCCCCAAGCTGTTAATTCACACAAGTGTTCTCCTTTAAGTTTAAATTAACTAACTAGAATATGTTTGGGGTTATAAGCTCTCAGAAGGCAGCAGCTATTCAATTTGCTTAAAATAATATCCATTCTGGTACCAAGGACCCATTGAGTATCAATTAAGTAAAAAATAATCTCCCAAACATGACACTCTGGTAGAGTAAAAAAACAAAATCAAGAAGACTTGAGTCTGATATGTATTCGTGCTGTCTGACCTGAGGCGAATCCCTTAGTGACAATGAACCTGTTTGTCTCTTCGTCTCTAAAGGACTCTGCCTTTCTATGTCACAGAGTGCCTATGAGGAACAAATGAGGCAGGGAAGCCACATGGAAGTCCCTTACATACCGTAAAGTACCGGAATTCTTACAAGGCATTATTAAAGTATGTTAAAAGTATATAACAATATCCTAAATCTGTCCATGGGCATTGCTATCTTATATAGAAATTCAGAGAGGTAAATTTCTCCTTGCCTGGTCCCAAGAATAACTACTGTAGTCACTTTCAAGAAGGGCCCTGTGTGGGACAGATGTCTAAATTCATTCTACCCAAGCCAGCTGAAATAGCTCACTGTGTTTTGGGGTCATTCTGTGGTCTATTTCATCATCCAAGTACCCTCAGAATGTAGCACAGGATAAGTCCACAAGGGTGGAGAAAAAAATCAGAGGGGAAAACAATGTATGCTGCATTTTCTGCATTGTGTTTACCCGTATGAATGAGAAACAGCAGTACACAAAGAACCCCTACAAAGAAAGAGCTGAGGTAATTGCCTCACGACATCAGTAAATGATTTCAGCACATAAAGGGAACTGGATGGCAGTAATTCAAGCAGGCTAAAAAAGACTCTGAAAAAGGCCACAGGCACTGAAAGAACCGTAGTTTGCCACCAACTTGGAGAACTTAAATTTTCCAGTCCATAAGAGAAATCAGTATACATACCAATAAGCAAATCTTAGGTTGACTGACATTTTATTATTTGTGAATGATAGATGAACAAAAGCCAATTTCCCAACCAACTATTTGTCGTATTTTCCATTTCATATAATACTAAGACTACGGCCACAATCTATGGCATATTCTACTTCCTAAATCCTTTTATTAAATCCTTCCCAAAAGAGAGCTAAAATTTCACCGGTTCAGCAATTCCAACAGTTATGTGGTGGATGCCTCCTGAAGAAGCCAGGCAGCTAGTGCACTCCCACAGGTATCCCAGGCACCAGGCTCGCACGGGGACAGCCCGAGGTGCAGCACGACCACTCAGACAGCACCCCAAGGGCAACCCGACTAAATCCCTATGAAACCTGAGGCCAGTTTTGCTCTGCAATGGTAGTGCAACTATTCTAGAAAGAGTGCCACAGCACTCATTTTCATAGTTGCCCAGAACTCTTTTTTTTTAAACCACCTATAACCAGCAATAATTAATGTCCATCCTCTTCCTCCTCCCCAACCCTGAGGGTAGTTCAGCATTCTTCTGATCTTCAGTGTTTCAGGGGCTATCAGAGTAAATATGCGAGATGAATGAACCCTACCTGCCGGTCCCTGGGTTAGAGGGAGACAATGATGTCAGATTAAATTGCAATAGAACAGGAGACCGCCCAGTCTCTTAGCAGTGGCTCTCAGAAGCTCAGGAGAGATCCTGACATGGGGACAGCAAATTCCATTCCCTAAAATGAACAGAGCTGATGGGTGCCTTATGATACAATTCTTCCACACTGTCTAATGCTAGACATAGGCATGTGCGTAACTGCAGAATGACAGCATCAAGACCTAGCGCCATGTGGGGGCCATGTGGGGGCCATGTGAGAGATCCCTCTGGGGGTGTGCTCAACGTTTCTTCATGGTGGAAGAATTCCTCTTCTTTTTGACAACATTCAGGTCCCTGACAGTATGTTAAAGTTTCTCGTAAGCTATTCGGAGAAACCTGGATCTGGATGGAGCTAAATGGATAGGAAACCTTTTTGTTACTCTGCTCTGCTGAATAAAGGTCTTAGGAGAAAGGACCGTATTTTAATAATCATGAAATTATTAGGATGCATAAGGTGATCCAGAACATAATGCCACATCTTTAAGGCTGCAGACAGGGGCGCCTGGGTGGCTCAGTGGGTTAAGACTCTTGTCTTCGGCTCAGGTCATGGTCTCAGGGCCCTGGGATCGAGCCCCGCATCAGGCTCTCTGCTCAGCGGCGAGCCTGCTTCCCTCTCTCTGTCTGTCTGCCTCTCTGCCTACTTGTGATCTCTGTTTGTCAAATAAATAAATAAAATCTGTAAAAAATACATGTAAAAAAAATCTATATATATGTAAAAAAAAAAGGCTGCAGACAGAGTACAACGTTACTGTTTAGAGATCCAGAGGACTGTAGTGAATGCCAAAGGACTGTGGTCTCATTCAGCAATGAATAGCCATGACTTGTTTCTGGAGTTGGTAAATTCCCTTCAGGCAGTGACTTTTGTAAAAGGATAAAAAAAGGTTTCCACTCCTTCCCAGCATTCTCAAGATCCTTTGCTGCACTCTCACATTTAACTCGAGGCCATGAGAGCAGACTATTTACTCTGAAACTGCGGTTCTTTAATACAGCCATGGAGAGGATTGTTTCTAAGAACTGCACATCACGTTGCTCCCTACCCTTTGCCATTTATTACAACTGACCCCTCAGCTGCGCTGCAGCAGAATCTGCCAACAAGGAATAGCTACTACGCTGAGAGCCCCCTTTGTCCACCAGGACCCAATTGGTGCTATACTGATGTGGAAGGGAAACCGTCCAAGATTTTGAATGAATGGGCTGGAAGTACGCACCATTACAGACACAAAATGTCTTATTGTGAAGGTCTGCTAGAGGTATCCTATGTTACGTTTTGAGAAACACTTGAAGCCACAAAGCTATTTCTCTTTCAAACATATTGACACCACAGATGTAAAGAAAAAAAAAAAAGCACACACAGTTAATGAGCCCACAGCACACCCAAATGCTCTGAGAAGTTAGCCAAAACCTAGGACAAAACTATTAATATGAACCCAGACCAGGGAACAGGATCCATGGAAATAGCTCAACTTGACAAGCTATGAATCAAAGTTAATCATGAGAATGTGACCTTCTCCCCAAAGATATGGTAAGTCCTTTAGACCAAAGCTCCAGGGAAAAAATTTTTTCCCTAAAGATTTCATTATCAGTACCATGACAGTAGACAGAAACGATACTGAGGCTCTGAAATAGTTATTATGTTTAGTCTCAGAGGCCTAGGTGGAGATCTTGTCTGAGATTTCATTTAAAATTTTTAAGGTTTTTAGAACTTTGGGAAAGATTCTGAATAGACAAGACAACTTAAAGTTGTCTTCTCAAATAGCAAGTTAAAAATCCTAAATTTACTTTAGGGGTAAAGATTCCAAGCCTGGGGAATGAGAATGGGATGGAGCCACTTAATTCTCTCTGACCTCGTGAACCCATTATAAAAAGTGGATTCTTAAAAAATATATAAATGTATATAAAATAGATTAACACATACACAAACACACATATATGTTTTTCAGATCTATTGAAACTGCACGACTACTCCCATCTTTAATGACACATAAAACTTTGTCCCAAGTCCCAAGTGCACTTACTCTATAGAAACAAAATATCTGATACAGGAGTACAAATATGTTAAAGAAATGTATGACTATGGGTCATATTTTAGATGTCAACAAAAACACCTATTAAACAACAGAAGGAATTTTTTTATACCCTAAGCTTTGGCCTGTGTTTATTTATGACGACATGAGTTCGGGGGTTTCATCAAGGAAATGCTAGAAATTCAGAAGGACATTAAAAAAAAATAGCTTTATTCTTAACGCCTCTTTTTGTATGTCATTTACAACATGACAACTGAAAGCTGCCACCTTCAATGTGTACTCTTATACACCTTGGATGATGAGCAAAGTTCCAGCTCCTACCTCGGAAGAGAAAAAGCCAAGCTTATTTCAGCAACATCAACGGAATAACTGTCAGAGAGAAAGGTTCTGATAAACCTACCAGGAGGTGTGCAGGCATCTGCAGGAGACTGGACGAATGTGGACCGCCTTTTGGTTGGCATGGGCAGAGCCATTTTCTGTTCTTTATGCTTTGCCAGTGCGGCTTGAACTGCTTCTGTATGGATATCTGAAAGATTAAACATTTGCATTTATTAGCTCCCAGTTCTTAAGGTGTTTACTTCTGTGAGCTGAACTATCACCACTGCAGTTGTTGCAAATGGGATGTTTAGGTGATTTTTATCTATAATTTGTGTTGTAACAATTAAAATAAAAATGAAAAAGAGGAGACAAAAGAAGAAGCCAAGCGTTAACTTTTTAAATAATTAAAAAATATATATTTTATTTATTTATTTGACAGAGAGAGAGAGAGAGAGCACAAGCAGGCAGAGAGAGACATGGAAGCAGGCTACCCGCTGAGCAGAGAGCCTGATGCGGGGCTCGATCCAGGACCCTGAGACCACGACCCGAGCTGAAGGAAGAGGCTCAAACCACTAAGCCACCCACATACCCCAGTCAAGCGTAACTTTATAGAGAAGGAAAAAGAAGCTCAGAATGACCAGGTGACTGCTTCAGACACTGAAAAAGGGGTTAATGGAGATGGGGTGCAGGGGTGGGGCGAGGGTAAAGGAGTCTAACACACACCCATGCCAGGCAGGGAATCCTACCCTTGAATGGAATGAGTGTTCTGCAGGTAGCTAGAGGACACTCATTATTTTTCAGGAAAAGAAGCTTATGATCTGCTCAACTATCTGAAAGGGGTTGAGACCCCTCAGTTCTATACCACAGAAAACAGAAGAGCTGATTCTGATCTAGAAAAGAATGTAAGGGCTGATGGTACTTGTTTGCCACTTTGGCCACAAGAAAATTCAGTTCTCCCTTTGAAGTCTAATAGAAGTCTCAAAATTAGCATATCCAGATAGAACTCTTGATTCTCCACTATCACCACAAAATACACTCTACATTTCTGCAAAATCCTATTAAGGTAGGTAACAACTGAAGTAGCTTCCCAGTTCACAAGAAATCTTCTCAGGAATGGGTCCAGTCAGATGACATGCAAGCTATCCTTAGAATACTGTCTGTGCCATGTAAAGGTGCCCCTTATAAAAGCTGAACCAATCAGATCCTTTTACTGGAGTAGGGGGGAATTTAAACTGAATCAAGAAAACACAGGTCCTAGAACTGAGTCATTTTAATGATAATGACCTACAAAGAAGAAAGGTTCATGAACTTCAAGGTTGAGACCCCCAAAGCTATCTCTCTTTTTCTAGGGATTTCTCAACTGTTTCCTCGGCTTCTGTGATTTACCCCAGCTATTTAAGGTAGCCTGAGCTAGACTGTTTCATACAACAACAAAAAAACCTTCACTAAGATAAACAGAAACATCTTTCTATGAAAATATAGTCCTACAACATAATTTTAAAGGGCTGCATAGAATTTCCCTATATGTCCGTGCCATAATTTATTTAAGCAACTTTGTTTCCAAAGTTTTGCTACTATTCATAGCAACTATTCACAGCAAGACTAATTCAGTATTTTCACCTTAGTACATTATGTCTAATCCTGTATCTGTAGGATTAATTCCAAAAATTGCTGAGATGTATTTCCTAAGAACAAGGATTTTACTCTTATATAAACCACAGTACATTTATCAAAATCCAAAAATTAAAAATTGATACAAACTATTACATAACCCACAACCCTATTCCAACTTAGCCTACTATCTCTCAATAATGCCCTTTATAAGTTTTTCCTCCTTTGTTCCTGATCTGAGACCTGACACAGAATCACACATTACACTTACTTGTCACATCTTTCTACTATCCTATAATCTGGAACAATTCTCAACCTTTATCTTTTATTACCTTGACATTATGGTACGTACAGACTAATTACATTGTAGAATGTTCCTTAATTTTGGCTTATTCATATTCCTCATAATTAGATCCAGGTTATGCATTTTGGCAGGAATATCACAGAAGTAATGTTTTCTTGAAACACAGTACTAGGAAGCATCAGCCCCATGACTCATGATAGTAACTTGGATTATTTGGTTAAGATAGTGACTGCTAACGTAATCCACTGCAAAGTTACTACTCTTCCCTTTATTTAATTAATTATTATATTTATTTATTTATTTATTTATTATTTATATCAATATAGACCTATTGATTTTTATTTTATTCCATGGCTATTGTTACTATCTTGACTTATTTTGATGGTCCTATTACCCCAAATTTGACCAATTAGGCCAAATATAACTGGTTCTTATAACCTTTTGTTATTCCCATCATTTTGAGCAGTAATTATTTTCTGGTCTAAGATGTTCCAGGTATGTTCCCTGTTCCACCACTAGAATTAGACATTTCTCTAAGGCCCTGGCTCCTCTTAGCAGAAAATGGTATTTAGAAACCAAGTTCTTAAAAGCAGGAGTGCTCAGTGCTATTGGGGTATCTTTCTTCTAAGTCCTTTCATTGGATAAAAGCATATAAATATGAAAATAAATATTTACATGCATATATCTACATCTATATTAAAAACCATAAATTCTTATTAATAACTCTAAATCCATTTCAACACCATAAAATTGATTCTAACCTTCCCCTTTTCCATTCTGTAACTCCCTTCTCTAATAGTAAGAAACCTGGTTCACAAAATCCTCAATACATTTTATTCATTCACTCAATCCTACAACACACATCCTAAAACATATATGAAATTTCAAAGAAACCCAAATATCCAAAACAATCTTAAGAAAGAGGAATAAATCTAGAAGCCTCACACTTCCAGATTTCAAAACATATCAGAAGCCTAAAGATAGTATAATACTGGCATAAAGACAGACATATAAACCAATGTAATAAAGCAGAGAGCCCATTGTATATAGTCAAATGATCCTTTACAAGGGTGCCAAGACTGCACAATAGGTAATGACAGTCTCTTCACAAATGTTGCCAGGGAAATGGAAATATCCACATATAAAAGAATGAAGTTGGATACTTACACCATATATAAAAATTAACTCCAAATAAATTAAACACCTACACTTAATACCTGAAACTACAGAACTCTTAGAAGAAAACATAAGAGGAAAAGCTTCATAACCTTGGAATGGGTAATAATTTCTTGGATATGACACTATAAGCACAAGCAAGAAAGGCAAAAATAGGGGCGCCTGCGTGGCTCAGTGGGTTAAGCCGCTGCCTTCGGCTCAGGTCATGATCTCGGGGTCCTGGGATCGAGCCCCACATCGGGCTCTCTGCTCAGCAGGGAGCCTGCTTCCCTCTCTCTCTCTCTGCCTGCCTCTCCGTCTACTTGTGATTTCTCTCTGTCAAATAAATAAATAAAATCTTTAAAAAAAAAAAAAAAAAAGAAAGGCAAAAATAGGTGGGACTCCATCAAATGAAAATGCTTCTGCACAACAAAAGAAAACCATCAACAAGGCAAAAGGCAACCTACAGAACAGGAGAAAATATTTACAAACCATATACTGAATAAGGCATTAATGTCCGGACTATATAAAGAATTCCTACAACTCAGTAACAAGTAGCCCAATTTTAAAATGGTCAAGAGACTCGAGTAGACATTTCTCCAAAGATACACAAATGGACAACAATCATATGACAAGATCTGCAACATCACTATTCATCAGGGAAATGCAAATCAAAAGCACAATGGTAGGGGCGCCTGGGTGGCTCAGTGGGTTAAGCCGCTGCCTTCGGCTCAGGTCATGATCTCAGAGTCCTGGGATCGAGTCCCGCATCGGGCTCTCTGCTCATTGGAGAGCCTGCTTCCCTCTCTCTCTCTCTGCCTGCCTCTCCATCTACTTGTGATTTCTCTCTGTCAAATAAATAAATAAATAAAAAATCTTAAAAAAAAAAAAAAAAAGCACAATGGCAAATCACTTCACACCAATTAAGAAAGCCACAGGAAAGGAAAGGAAAAGTAGAGGGGAAAGGGAAGAGGAGGGATTGGAAAAAAGAAAAGAGCAACTCTTGGTGAGGATCTGGAGAAATCAGAACCCCTGTGCACTATTGGTGGGACTGTGAAACAGTGCAGCTGCTATGGAAACAGTTTTGAAGGTTCCTTAAAAAATGAAAAATAGGGGCGCCTGGGTGGCTCAGTGGGTTAAGCCGCTGCCTTCGGCTCAGGTCATGATCTCAGGGTCCTGGGATCGAGTCCCACATCGGGCTCTCTGCTCAGCAGGGGGCCTGCTTCCCTTCCTCTCTCTGTGATCTCTTCCCTTCCTCTCTCCTACTGTGATCTCTCTCTGTCAAATAAATAAATAAAATCTTTAAAAAAAAAAAAAATGAAAAATAGAACTATCATATGATTTAGCAATTTCACTTCTGGGTATATATCCAAAAGAGCTGAAAGCAGGATCTCAAAGAGATATTTGCAGACAAATGCTCAATGCAGCATTATTTATAATACCCAAGACATGGAAGCAACCTAAATGTCCATGAATGGATGAATGTATAAAGAAAATGGTGTATGTATATACAATGGAATATTATTCAACCTTAAAAAAGAAGGAAATCCTATAATATGCTACAACATGGATGAACCTCGAGGACATTATGCTAAGCAGAATAAAACAATCACCAAACAACAAAAAACTGTTTGGTTCTTCTTGTAAAAGATACTTAAAGTACTCAAATTTTTAGATGTAGAAAAGTACAATGGTGGTTGGCAGAGACTGAGGGAGAAGGAAACAGGGAGCTGTCATTAAGTATAAAGTTACCTACAGTCATGTAAGATCAAAGAGGCCTAGACAGTTATTATGTGACAATATGCACATAGTTAATACTGAAATGTACACTAAAAAAATTTTAAGAGGGTAAATTTATGTGTTTTTTACCACAGTAAAAACATTTTGTATGTAGTCTTTAATCACATTGTGATTTTAAGTAGCCTTCCTCCCATAAGGCTTTCTATAAGCCCACATTATAGAAAAACTGTTTTCTCTCAGTACTTACCTTTTTTTTTCCTAAAATGTAGATCTCTGATTCACTTGAAGTTTTTTTTTTTTTTTAAAGATTTTATTTATTTATTTGTAAGAGACAGAGGGAGAGAGAGCAAGCGAGCACAGGCAGACAAAGAGGCAGGCAGAGGCAGAGGGAGAAGCAGGCTCCCTGCCGAGCAAGGAGCCCGACGTGGGACTCGATCCCAGGACCCTGGGATCATGACCTGAGCCGAAGGCAGCTGCTCAACCAACTGAGCCACCCAGGCGTCCCCCACTTGGAAGTTTTTGATGGTATATGATGTGAGGTACAGATTTACTTCGTATTTTTCCAACTGTCCTAGCACCAATTTATTAAAAAGGATATTTCTGACCCAATGATTTACAATGCTATCTTTATTATACACTAAATCCCAGAGGTACTCTGGTCTATTTCTGCACCTGTTATTCTATTTCAATGGTCTGTCTGCCATACTGCACTGTTTTAATTATAGTCTTTAGCATATGCTTTAATATCTAGTTAGTATAATCACTCTTCATAGGTTTTCTTTCTCAGTGTTTACTAGCTATAAGTGTTTATTTTCCCAAATGAATTTCAAAAACATGTTTTTTAACTCCACAGATAAATTTATTAGTGTTACTGGGACTGGATTAAATTTATAAACTAATTTAGAGAGTTCTGCATCTTTGTATGCTGAATTACCCTATCAAAGAACAAGGGATGCCTTTTCCATTTACCATGTCTACTTTGTGTTTTTCAGGGTGTTTTAAAGTTTCCTTCATAAAGGTTTTACACATTTCTTGTGTTTTTTCCTAAATAGGTCTTATCTTTTCTATTGTTTCTGTAAATGAAGTATGCCCTACCATTATATCTTTTAACTAGTTATTGCTTGCATATATGAAGGCTACTGATTGCTATACTAATTCTGTATCTTGCTATCTGACTGAATTATTTCATTAGATTTTTGCCACTGACTCTCTTGGTTTTCTAAATAAATATCATATCAAGTGCAAATACAGTTTTCTTTTTTCCTTTCTAATTCTTATACCTCTAGTTGATTTCTCTTATCTACTTGCATTAATATGTCTAGTACAGTTTAAATGTTAGCATCATTAGGATTTAAAAAAATTTTTTTTAAAGATTTTATTTATTTATTTGACAGAGAGAGAGAGAGAGAGCACAAGTAAGCAGAGCGGCAGGCAGAAGCAGGCTCCCTGCCAGGGACTCAATTCCAGAATTGAGATTACGGGATTACGATCTGAGCCAAAGGCAGATGCTTAACCATCTGAGCCACCCAGGTGCCCAGGATTAAAAAAAAATTCTTGAAAGTAAATTTTTTAATTTTTTATTATTTTTTAAAGATTTTATTTATTTATTTGACAGAGAGAGAGCACAAGTAAGCAGAGTGGCAGGCAGAGGGAGAGAGAGAAGCAGGCTCTCTACTAAGCCGGGAGCCCAATGTGGGGCTCGATCCCAGGACCCTGGAACCATGACCTGAGCTGAAGGCAGCCACTTAACCAACTGAGCCACCCAGGCAGCACGTAAATACATTTTTTTAAAAGATTTTATTTATTTATTTATTTGACAGAGAGAGAGAGAGAGAGAGATCACAAGTAGGCAGAGAGGCAGGCAGAGAGAGAGGGGAAAGCAGGCCCCACCGAGGAGAGTGCCTGATGCAGGGCTCGATCCCAGGACTCTAAGATCATGACCTGAACCGAAGGCAGAGGCTTACCCTACTGAGCCACCCAAGCTCTCCACAAATAAATTTTTTAAAAAATGAACTGCTCAATCTTAATAAAATAGGCTTAGGCCTATTTTAGCCTCTTTAGGAGAGGTAGCTTATAGAAGAAACATAAAGGGTCAATAAACCTTAAAGTCCAATCTCATTAGTAACACTTCTACCAACAAGGTATGAATGTGAGTGTCCATTTCCCTCCATCTATGGACAACACTGAAGCATTTTTTCCATCTTTCCCCCAGAGATAAGTGAAAAATATTACTTTACAGTTTTAAAGTAGCTGCTCCTATTTTTGGCTTGTTTTTATTAAGTGGCTAAGACACGATGTGTAAGTGCCATGGATGGGCTTAAGTATATCTATGGAGCAGAATAGACACCAAATGCCCTTACCTGTTAGGATGGATGGATGGATAGAGAGATGGTCAGATAGACAAGCAGGTAGATAACAGACAGATTGAAAGGCAGACAGATGCATGCGTAGGCGAGGTCAGCAAATAGAGAAGTACAGTTAAGAGTTACCTGCAAGCCATCAAGCAGTCACGCCATTTTTACCAATTTCTAAAGTATGAACCACTTTAATATTTTTAGTCATGGCAGAGGCAGTGACTATTAAGTTCTGGAACATTAGGATATCACATTAATTTTGGCACCATGCTGTGTGCTAGCAGGGATGGAGAGTGAAATATTAATTTAATTTGAATTTAAATGCCTCTATGTAGACAGTCTTCAGCCTGGAATATCCATATAGCAAACAGCCACCCATCCTTCAAAACCTCATGAAATCTGCCCTCAACAGTGCCCAGTTCCCAGGCTCCTTCCCTGTTACCCCCTCATCTCTGCTGCTTCTACCTTCTATAAAGGATTCCTATGTTTAAGAAAAGATTCTTGTATTTCTTTTTTTTTTAATATTTTATTTATTTTTTTAAAGATTTTATTTATTTACTTGACAGAGAGAAATCACAAGTAGGCAGAGAGGCAGGCAGAGAGAGAGAGAGAGAGGAGGAAGCAGGCTCCCTGCCGAGCAGAGAGCCCAATGCGGGACTCGATCCCAGGACCCTGAGATCATGACCTGAGCCGAAGGCAGCGGCTTAACCACTGAGCCACCCAGGCGCCCCAATATTTTATTTATTTATTTATTTGATAGGCAGAGATCACAAAGAGGCAGTGAGGCAGGCAGAGAGAGAGAGAGAGAGGGAAGCAGGCTCCCCGCTGAGCAGAGAACCCGATGCAGGACTCGATCCCAGGACCCGGAGACCATGACCCGAGCCGAAGGCAGCGGCTCAATCCACTGAGCCACCCAGGCGCCCAAGATTCTTGTATTTCTGCCTCTGTTTCTCTAGCATCTAAATTGTGCTCAACTCCTAGGAGGTCTATAATAAATTCTTCTGAACTGAAATAAACTCAATTTACTTTCCTTGGCACGAGGAAGCCTGCTAATATAAAATGATCCTGGTGTATCTGTGGCAGCTACCTTAGCAAATGCCACCATGTCAGACAGCAGATTTGGACAGAGAAAGTTCTCAATTAGGGTGACAGAGGGAGTTATTGTTCCATTTAGCTCCCGGTATAAAGTCAGAAGAATCCATACTTAGAGTAAAAATCATTAACAACAGTAACTGATTTAAGGCTTTATATCATTTATCCAGGGCTATCATTTTTTTTAAAAGATTTTATTTATTTATTAATTTGACAGACAGAAATCACAAGTAGGCAGAGAGGCAGGCAGAGAGAGAGGAGGAAGCAGGCTCCCCGCTGAGCAGAGAGCCAGACTTGGGGCTTGATCCCAAGACCCTAGATCATGATCTGAGCTGAAGGTAGAGGCTTTAACCCACTAAGCCACCCAGGTGCCCCTGGGGTTATCATTTTTAAAACTATTTTTTACAAACTTTCAGTTATGAAATAATTAAGTCATGGGGATGCAATATACGGCATGGTGGCTACAATTAGTGATACTGTATTACACATTTGAAAATTGCTAAGAGAAAAAGTCTTTTAAAAAAAAAAAAACGATTTTATGGGGCGCCTGGGTGGCTCAGTGGTTTGGGCTGCTGCCTTCGGCTCGGGTCATGATCTCAGGGTCCTGGGATCGAGCCCTGCATCGGGCTCTCTGCTCCGCAGGAAGCCTGCTTCTCTCTCTCTCTCTCTTTGCCTGCCTCTCTGCCTACTTGTGATCTGTGTCTGTCAAATAAATAAATAAAATCTTAAAAAAAAAAAAAAGATTTTATTTATTTATGGAGAGAGAGCAAGGAGAGGGGCAGAAGGAGAGAGAATCTCATGCAGACTCCCCACTGAGCACAGGGCCCAACGCAGGGCTCAGTCCCTCCCACAATCCTGAGATGATGATCTGAGTCAAAATCAAGAATCAGACGCTTAAACAACTGAGCCACCCAGGTGCCCCTAAGAAAACAAATCTTGAGGCTTCACCCCTAGAAAAAAAAAATTTTTTGTAACTATGTGTGGTGTGGATGTTAACCAGACTTACTATGCTGATCATTTTACAATACTCAATCATTATATACCTGACCTGTCAATTGTATCTCAATGAAAGAAAGGGAAAAAACTATCTGCTATTTTTTTGTTTAAAAATGCCATAAATACATTTTATGTTATACATATTTTATATTTTACCACAATAAGAAAAACTAGAAAATAATTAATATACATATTGGAAAAAGATGCAGGCAGGTGTGCCTAAGTGGCTCAGTCAGTTAAGCATCTGCCTTCGGCTCAGGTCATGATCCCAGAGGCCAAGGATCAAGTCCTGCTTTGGGCTCCCTGCTCAACAGAGAGCCTGCTTCTCCCTCTCCCTCTGCTGCTCTCCCTACTTCACTTCCCCCTCTGTCTCTGTCAAATAAATAAATAAAATCTTAAAAAAAAAAAAAAGTAAGCATAAATAATGCTGAAGTGAAAATCTGCCCCAGATCCAGCACTTCTCAGAAGTAATCCTGCCTCTCTCTCTCACACACAAATGAATAAGTAAATCTTAAAATACATATATATACAATACATACATATATATATACACACACATACATCTCTCTGTGTTATGGAAAAAAAAATCTACCTCTGTTTTTCTATGAACCTTCACAGAATCTGAAAATCAACTTTCACACAATTCCATTGTGTGGATCTGTGATAACTTATTTTTTTTTTAAGATTTTATTTATATATTTGACAGAGAGAGAATGATCACAAGTAGGCAGAGAGGCAGGCAGAGAGAGAGGGGGAAGTAGGCTCCCTGCTGAGCAGAGAGCCCAATGTGGGGCTAAATCCCAGGACCCTGAGATCATGACCTGAGCTGAAGGCAGAGGATTAACCCACTGAGCCACCCAGGTGCCCCTGTGATAATTTATTTAACCACTGTATTATTATGAATGATATTACAACAATTATATTTGCATATATATCTTTGTGCACATACATAGGTATTTGTATAAAATAAATTCCTAGAAGCGGAATTTCTGGGTTAAAAAATGTATGAATATTTAAAGTTTTAAAATATTGCCAACATGTTGTGCTGTCACCTTTAAGGCCACAGTACCAACGTACTTAATGTACTTATGGCTCTGAAATGTTATACTGCATTTATATTTGTTTTACTACTTTAGTGTTGCAGAGGTTTACTTAGTTGAATCAAGATTACCATATTTTATTGAATCTATGATGCCATCCTATATAAAACATATCCTGATTTCAGACATGTTAAAATGTGAAAAGTGTCCTTGTTATATTAGATGAAATTACAGTTCTTAGCTGTTGTGAAAAACAAATGATTAACTGCTTATACTGAGAAATAGTACTTCCTCAACAACAGCAAATCAAATGCTCCCAGTTATTAATAAAAAAATACTACATTTCTGGAAGTATTTTTGCATGAGATACGTAACACATAATAGCAAAATGAGGGAATTATTCATAATAATCAAACTTTACAAGGGCCATAACATTTGGATAATTAACACTTACAGAGCACGTTCTTCTCTACCGTAAGGATTCCAGCATGAGACCACAGAACAAATCTAACCACCCATCTATGTTCTAACATGATAAGCCCTGGTGCATACATCAATGTCAAAAGGAGATATTCACAGTTACTATATTAGTAAAGCTTCTTATTGATTTAAAAAAAAAAAACAAAAAACAGGCAGCTCTCCTAATTGGGTTTGATTCATTCACCAGCATACAATTCATCCCGATCTTTGATTTAAAAAAAAAAAAAAAAAAGGCACTTCCAAATATCAGTCCCCAGACAACGGCTGACTTTGAATATCTCTGCCAAAAGCATGTGAGAGCTGGTTATCATTTTCCATCACTACTGTCTGAGCTGAAAAGGTGATACAAACACTTCAAAAGTCCTTTTTTGTTTTTGTTGTTTTGTCTGAGGTAGCTAATTGCTCAAAAATTTAACTTTAAAAGAGCTGTCAGAACGACTTACCATAAGATCACTTTCCATCTAAAGCACCAATAGTTTGTTTTTTACACTTGTGACCTTAACACATGTATAGAAAGGTGTATCGTGTCTTGACGTGCAGAAAGAAAAGGTATTAGTAAGTGTATTTGAAATGTCAAATAAGTGTAAAGAACAGCATCAGGTCAGATCGAACTCTGAATAAATATAAGCTCTTTACACCATGTCTGAAACAAGAAATACTAAGTCTACTTAGATTTGATTATGATTAGTTGAAATGCCATGGGTATTAATAAGCCTCCACCAAATAATAAAGGAATTTTCAGCTATACTCACTAACATCATTAAATCCTTTCTGTGTACCCACCAGTTTATTCTCAATGTTTGTGACTTTTACAAAACGCACCCTATGTTCTCACACCACTGTCACAAGTGACAGGTAAATGTAACCCTTCCTAAGGATAGAGTGGCAAAGAGAAGTTCAACTTCCAACAATTTCTACCATTTATTTGCTTTACTGCTGCTGCGACTGTTGATTTCTTCTTTTCCACAGAAGCCACAATTTCTTCAGTTTACCTTTGTAATTTGGCTAAGTAATCCCTAATATAATGAAAAGTGTGATTTTCACCCAAAATCCATGCTTGCATGCCCCTTCTTTCATGTGCTCCCTCACAACAGTACTACAGTATTCTCATAGCTTTCAGTAGCTTCATGGTTTGTTTGTTTGTTTAAAGATTTTATTTATTTATTTGACAGACAGAGATCACAAGCAGGCAGAGAGGCAGGCAAAGAGAGAGAAAGGGAAGCAGGCTCCCTGCTGAGCAGCAAGCCCGAAGCGGGGCTTGATCCCAGGACCCTGAGATCATGACCTGAGCCGAAGGCAGAGGCTTTAACCCACTAAGCCATCCAGGTGCCCCTCTTCAGGGTTTTTAAATCACCTTTTCTTTCCTACTTTACCTCCTCTCTGGCCTGCTTGCTACTACCTCAAAGAGAAAAAAATCCCTGTAGACAAATATCCAAAATTCTACTCTTAAACCCTTAAAACCCTGTACCTAAGAGACCGCCACCATCTGCTAACCAGTATTTGATTCATAGCCTACACTTTCCAACATTTGCGATAAATCTGAAAGAACTGGCATAAAGAACAGGGGCTGGAGAGGACAGTAACGTTTTAGTTGATGAAGGTCAAAACTTTATACTAAAGGTCACTATCGCCTTTCTCTGTATGTGATCAGCCTGGACATAAGCTGTAGAGAATCACCTTTTCGGTTCTTATTAATCCTTTCATTATATGCTATAAAAACAGATCAAAAAAAGGGGGTGAGGGATCCACAAAACTCCCAAAGTGCCAGGGCTGAGAGTTTAGAGGCCCAAACCCCTCTGGGCTGGGCAGAACCTATTGCTGCTGAACCTGGGCCCCAGCTTAAAAGGCAACAGTGGGTGCTTGGGAAATCGGGCTTGGGTCTTGGAAACAAAGAGGAGCTCCTGAAAGGCTTTTCTACATCCAGCTATACCTCCCTCTAATCCATTTCTTAGCTAGTAACTACTTTTATTCTTTCTTTTCTCCAAAATATCTATTTAGCCCTTATATATACTTGGCACTGTGGCGGGCACGGGGACACGGGAATGGTGGAACATGTGGTCTGCAGCTGGAGCAAACCACTAGAGCAAACACAGATGTACAGCACTGCTCTGCTCAAATCCTTCAGTGCTGTTCAAGAGTCCTCAAGATATGGGGCGCCTGGATGGCTCAGTGGGTTAAGCCTCTGCCTTCAGACCTCACAAAAGGTCTAACACAACTCTGCAACCATGTCCTTTTCTTCAATTTCTCTAATGCAGTTTCTGAAAGGATGTGATCTACAATCTGCTTTCCAGTTCAAGAAAAGATGAAAGACTGTCTGGTACAGGAGTCCAAATTTTGAAGAAAGTAAAAGAGCACTGCAATTAGTTTGAGGGCTTAATTCTGCTAGTTCTTAAGACAGTGAATGGGATGCAGAGACTGCCTTAGCACATTGGACCACAGATGGGCATGGGATGGGCTTGCTATGCCACAGGTCTTCCTGAGGGTCCCAATTTGTTTCTCTGCTCATCAGTCTTGGCCATGATATATATGGCAGGGGAACGATCCTGCTGCCAGCCATAGCATGTTGCCTTTTCCCTTCTTCTGGGGACCTCCTGGGTCAGAAGAAATAAAGCTGAAGAGTTCACTAATTTGAAATTCCACTGTGAGCTTTTGTTCCAGCTCCATTATTAGCAAGAAGACTTGATCTATAGCTCTGGCAAACACAGAAAGATCTGCCTCTTCCAACAGTCCACAGAGCTCTCCCAATACCATCCTATGTGACTGTAGCCCTCCACTCTTTATTTATTTACTCATGTTGCCTCTGTACCTGTATGGCTGCCCTTCTGCCCTTGAGTGCAGAAACGTATTTGCTGCTGCAGCCCCAGCAAATATTGAGTTATCTACCATACCCGGCACAGGCTAATAAATGACCAATGAATGAACTAACAGAGACCTGCTGGCCCTTCAGTGGGAAAAAACAAACAAACATTAAAAGCTTTTAAGATATAGAGTTCATACTACAGTCACTAAAAACTCTTCTGCCGGCAACTTTCAGTTCCTTCTCACCTGATCGGTATCTTTCATCCCTGGCTCCCCCAGATCGAGTTCGGTGGTACTTAGAAGGAGCGGAAGTTTGAGCTGCAGATGGAGCAGGTGTCTGGTTTCTATGTTCTTTCTGCACTGCTGAATCGGTTTCTAAAAAAGGAAGTTTGGAATATGGTTATCTGACAACAACAGTTCAAGTTTTCTGAGCACTTTATGAGATTCCCAAAACACCCTGAGGTAGCTATTATTATCCCACCTATAATAAATGATTAGAGAGCATCATATACACACATAAAAATGATGCAAAGACATTCGGGCTAAAAAATATAATCTTGGAGTTGTAACTGTCAACAGGTGCTGGGACAGAAATGGCAAGGAGATAAATGTAAAGCGAAAAGGCCATTCCAGAGATTCTAAGAATTGATGGGGTTGGGGAGGTGGGGGTACAAATGACCCCCTAATCTGCATAATGGTACAAAAGAATAGTTTGGGGAGCTTTAGCCTCCCCACCACAAGTTATTCCAAATAAACGTGTCATTTAAGTAAAACTACGGTGTTTATTACGCAAACAGCTTCAAGTCAAGTCTACTGGCCCCTCTCCTTCAACTGGAGTCACTTCCCATTCCAGTAGCTGGCCTGTCCCCATTCTCTGACCTCTCAACATTGACTATCTGATAAGATATCAGGAAGACGGAGAAGGGGGAAGCAGGTAATATAATCAGAAGAAAAACACTGTAAGTTGGTATTATACTGCTGGTTTCCCCCCCCCCTCAAATAGTATGAGCTCCTAAGTCCTATTTTTTAAAGTTATAGTAAGACCTTTTAACATTAAGATATAACCTTTTAATAAATTTACAAGTGTACAATACAGTAAACTCCAAGCATGATGCTGTAAAACAGATCTCTAGAACTTATTCATCTTTGCATAACTAAAACTTTTTAATAAATTCCATTAGCCAACAATATAGTACATCATTAATTTCAGATGCAGAGTTCAATAATTCATCAGTTGTATGTAACACCCAGTGCTCATCCCATCTCATGCCCTCCTTAATGCCCATCACCCAGTTACCCCATCTCCCATCCCCCTTCCCCCTTCCCTCTCTTCCCCTCCAGCAACCCTCAGTTTGTTTCCTATGGTTAAGAATCTCTCCGGGCGCCTGGGTGGCTCAGTGGGTTAAGCCGCTGCCTTCGGCTCAGGTCATGATCTCAGGGTCCTGGGATCGAGTCCCGCATTGGGCTCTCTGCTTGGCAGGGAGCCTGCTTCTCTCTCTCTCTCTCTCTGCCTGCCTCTCTGCCTGCTTGTGGTCTTTTTCTGTCAAATAAATAAATAAATAAAATCATTAAAAAAAAAAAAAGAATCTCTCATGGTTTGTTTCCCTCTCTGATGACTTCCCCATAACTCAAACTTTTTACCCACTGGGTAGCAATTCCCCATTTCCTCCCTCCCCCCAGCTTCGCCTCCTTCCTTGGCAACCACCATTCTACTCTGAGTATGATTGTTTTAGATTCCTCATAAAAGTGGAATCATACGGCATTTGTTCTTCTGTGACTGGCCTATTTCACCCAGCATCGTATCCTCCAGATTCACTCATGTTGTCACATATTGCAGGATTTTCTTTTTTTAAGGCATATTTGAAATTTCTTAAATAGCACTTAATTGTGCCCAGCAAGGCATCTCACACATAGGAAAATTACATGCCCACTACAGTAAGATGTCATTTATCCAGCAAATGCACTGCTCCAGATCGCAGGTGAGAATTAGTTTATAAAGTCAAGAAATAAAAAAGCAGACTGAAAGCACAGTGGTCTGGGGAGTATAAGCAGTAGTCCCACATACCTTATGAAAGCCAAGGGCATCACAGTACTACAGAAACTGAGCTCATCATGACAATGCCATATCATCTTTTAAAAATGGTTAGCATGCTAGAGAGACCATCTATAAGAGCTCCTGGAGACAGTCCCAGCTGAGCCCAGCCCTGTACCTGTCTTTGCCAAGGCACTAGACATATGAGCGAAACCATCTTGGACCTTCTCAACTGGCCCATGAACCAGGTGAAAAGCACTGAGTGACCCTAAGTGGCAGCATGCGGAGCACAAAAATCACCCAACGGAGCCTGCCTAAAGTCCTGGCCCACAACATTGTAAGATAGAATTTAAAAAGTTTTTATTCTTTTAACGGTTAGCTTGTTTTTCGTATACTGTTCTTAAGAAAGCAAGAAGAATATATTTTAGGATGATCTCCACTAAAGTGCTTTTATGGATCTAGAAATGTTTATTTTTTTATGGTTTCTGGCAGCTGAAAATTTTAATATAAAATATATTAACTGAGCAGAAATTTTTTTTAAAAAAATTTTATTTATTTACTTGACAGAGACAGAGAGATCATAAGTAGTCAGAGAGGCAGGCAGAGAGAGTGGAGGAAGCAGGCTCCCTGCTGAGCAGAGAGCCCGATGCGGGGCTTGATCCCAGGACCCTGAGATCATGACCTAGGCCGAAGGCAGAGGCTTTAACCCACTGAGCTACCCAGGTGCCCCAGAACATATTTTAATACTGATATTTTGAAATGTAATATCTGGGATTGTAAACCGAAGGTTTTTTTTTTTTTTTCCCAGATTTATTTATTTTAGAAAGAGAGAGAGAGAGAACATGCACGAGTGGGAGAGGCAGAGGGAGAGGGGGAGAGAATCTTAAGCAAACTCCCCACAGAGCACAGAGCCTGACATGGGGCTTGATCTCAGAACCCTGAGATCATGACCTGAGCTGAAATCAAGAGTTGGGTACTCAGGGGTGTTTGGGTGGCTCAGTCAGTTAAGCGTCTGTCTTCGGCTCAGGTCATGATCCCAGAGTCCTGGGATCAGGCCCCATATTGGGCTCCTTGCTGAAGGGGGAATCTGTTTCTCCCTCTACCCTCCCCGCCTTCGCCCCCCACTCATGCTCTCTCTCTCTCACTCACTCTCTCTCTCTGTCTGAAATAAATAAAATCTTTAAAAAAAAAAAAGTTGGGTGCTCAACCAACTCTACCACCCAGGGGCCCCTGTAAATTGTACCTCAATTCTTTGGATAATACATTTCACAGAGGAGCTATCCTGAACTCTTAGTATTTTCATACCTCATTTTATTCTTAGTATACAAAGGAATTAACAAATTAGAGCCCATGTCTTTTTATTTTTATAAATAGTTTTATCAGAACATACCATGCTCATCTGTTTCTGTGCTGCCTATGGATGTTTTCACACTGTCAAGGCAGCATGGAGTAGCTGGGGCAGATACTTATGGTCCTCAAAGCCTAAAATACCTACTATCTCACCCTCTGCAGAAAAAGCTTACCAACTCTCGGTCTGTAATAACAAAAGCTAGTGGCTCAGTCAGTTAAGTGTCCAACTCTTGATTTGGCTCAGGTCATGATCTTAGGGTCATCAGATTGAGCCCCACACTGGGCTCCATGCTGGGCATGCAGTCTGCTTAAGATTCTCTCTCTCTAACTACCCACCCCCACTGCTTGCTCCCTCTAAAAATTAAAAAAAAAAAAAAATACAGGTTTGTTTTGTGCTAGGCACTGTGCATTCAGAAGTTTTCACATATTATTTATTCCTCACAACAATCCTACAAAGTCAGCAGTCACACTATCAACTTATTACAGAAAGGTGATCAGAGACATGGATTATTTTATGCAAAGTCACAGAGCCAGGGGATGGCAGAGCCAGGATTCAAACACAGATCTAATTCCACTGGTTCTCAACCAGAAAAGTTATGAAAAGTCTCCCTAGACTGTTAGGTGGGAAGTAATCAGAATTAATAATATAGTTTAGGAATATCTAAATGCTTCAGGATTTACAGTCAGCAGCTAGATAATAGTTCTTAAAAAGAAAAATCTTAAAAAAAAAATCAATTGCCTTCATTTACAAGATTCTGCAAAAAGCCCCTCCAATAAAGTTTTCAGCCATTCATTAGAGAAAGCATTTAAAACATATGCCAATTAACTTCAGAAAACAAAAAATAGAAAGGGACTATTTTTATTTATATTGTCAGATGATCTGTATAGGAAGGAAATCAGGTAAGTACACATGAGCTACTTTGCCTGTAAATATGCACAGAGAAAATGGTTTAGCTTAGAGCACTAAGTTTAAAACACTAGTTTTGTATTACTTTGTGGGGGGGGGGTGTCACAGTGAATCTATATATGAATAACCCATCACTGATTACTTTTTAAATTAAATAAGTAGATTTGCTAGGACAGACCAAACCACCCTAAGAAACATGGAGCTTCTGCCTTCAGATAGCTAATAATCCAAAGGATGAAAAGCATGAACAAAATTTCACAAAGGATGGACACCAAAGGTTTATGTATTCTTTACCATTCCTCTCACTTTTGTTTTTATTTTGTCTTCTTCAATGTAATTATTCAAGAGAAAGAAAATAATATAGGTTAAAGAATAAAAATTGTGGGCGCCTGGGTGGCTCAGTGGATTAGGCCGCTGCCTTCGGCTCAGGTCATGATCTCGGGGTCCTGGGATCGAGTCCCGCATCGGGCTCAGCAGGGAGCCTGCTTCCTCCTCTCTCTCTGCCTGCCTCTCTGCCTACTTGTGATCTCTCTCTGTCAAATAAATAAATAAAATCTTAAAAAAAAAAAAAAAATAAGAATAAAAATTGTTTCAGAGAAAGGACAGGATAGTGATAAGGGAATAGGGAGTTGATACATTTGTTTGAGGAAAAATGCAAGAGAACAAATATTTCTACCCAGGATTATCTAGCATTATCAGAGATCAAACCACAAGGAAATGTAACACAAATACAGACATCTGATGAGAACTGAGAGTCAGATGACACTTAGCAAGAGATCTACTGAGCTGGTACCAAAAAAAAAAAAAAAAAAGCCTCACAATACACCATTTACCAAGCAACATTACTATGATGCTCTGCTATGTTTATTTCAATTCTCCCAAGAATTTAGTCATCTAAGCAGACCAGGTCCCTTTTGGGTCTAAAACCATGACAGTCATCTTGTAGCTTGTAAGAAGTGAAACCAGAAGGTCAATTTGCAGTGTCAATAAGTGGCTAACAGGTTTGTTCAGTGAGCATTCCTCAGATGCCCATGAAACACAATGCCACAGAAACATGGATTTCTGACAAAGTAACCTGGGCTCAAATGTGCAAAAGAAGCTATAGAAAGAAAGAAAGAAAGAAAAAACAAACTAAGAAAAAAGAAAAAAGAAAAGAAAAAGAGTAAAATGAATTTTTAGAAACTGAATCACTTTAAGTATAACAGGGGAGTTTAACAATGAAATTGTAGAAAATCCTTATTTTTCCTTAAGTAATCTCTAATCCAACTTGAACTCACGATCCTAAAATCAAGAGTCACATGACTGTACCAGCCAGGCACCCCTTGAAGATAATCCTTTTGAATATAAATAATTAGTCTCCAATTTATATGAATTTTATAAATTTTTATCCCCATGAACCAGAGTTTATCTTTTAAAATATAATACTTACAAATATATTTATACGTCCACTGAAAAAACTGGAAGCAAATATAGTAAAATGTTAACAGCAATTATCTCTAGAGGATGAGCTTTTTAATGTTTTATGTATTTTTCCATAGGCTTTACTGGGATGCTATAATTTAGAAAAATTATCTTTTTCAAAACATAAAAATAACAAGTGTTCACTACAGAATACCAAGGAAATAGTTAAGTGTAAAGAAGAAAATAAAAATGATACTGGATCTTAATTCAAAGATCATACCACATAGAATAGATTCTGACCAAGATAATTTGAAATAATATTCAGTTTTTAGCTTCTTTAGATAGATTATGACTCTATAAGCAGGATTTTCCAATCTTCTAAAATCAGTTGCCTCAAAAAACAAAATAAGTTGCCTCCTTCTCCAAAAGTAACTGATAAATCAATATAAATTTGGAGGTGAGAGGGAGGAAACTATGACCTGGTTGGATTAAAAGAACTATGGAGGTCTATTCCTACCTTTGCTTACTTGACAGGGCAACACTTTGTCTTGGAAGGAGGCAGAAAACAGTGTACCTCAGGTCTCCTCAAAGACAAGATGGGAGGGTCAGGGAACACAGGAGAACAGCACATCCAACATGAGGGGGACAGGCAAGATGCTGCTTCAAGATGAATCATTCCCAGGGCCAGGGTTTCACACTCTTAAGAGATCTCAGGAAATACCTGGGGCCTGAAAACAGAGGCTTCTACACTTTGAATAAGATGTGTACAGTTTCACTAGCATAGTAAGAAACTAAAAGCAAAGATAGAATTCCTTACATGTATCAACATAATAAGGTATTACACACCACAAAAAGATGAAAAATATGCTGACTCAGCAGACATGTGACTCAGCTGAAATGAAATAATGTCAAGTGACAAAAGAACACAAAATATCATATCCATAAGATGATCAGAACTGTAAAAACTACTTCTATGCAACTTATAAGGACCAAATAGGACATAAAATCCCTTAAGTAATGGTGGGATACTCTAGTTCTTCACCATTTCCTTCTATTGTCTACAGAGTCACATATAAATCAAAGTAATTTTTTTAAAGATTTTATTTATTTATTTGTCAGAGACAGAGGGAGAGAGAGTGAGCGAGCATAGGCAGAGAGGCAGGCAGAGGCAGAGGGAGAAGCAGGCTCCCTGCCGAGCAAAGAGCCCAATGTGGGACTCGATCCCAGGATGCTGGGATCATGACCTGAGCCGAAGGCAGCCACCCAACCAACTGAGCCACCCAGGAGTCCCAAATCAAAGTAATTTTAAAAAACAGCAAATAGGGTGCCTGGGAGGCTCAGTGGTTAAGCCTCTGCCTTCGGCTCATGATCCCAGGATCCTGGGATCAAGCCCCCCATCAGGCTCTGCTCAGCAGGGAGCCTGCTTCCTCCTCTCTCTCTGTCTGCCTCTCTGCCTACTTGTGATCTCTGTCTGTCAAATAAAAATAAATTTAAAAAAAAAAAAAACAGTAAATAAAGATACGTGCTGGAAGAAGAGCTGTGGATCTCACAAATCAAGTATTCTGCAAAACTTCTAAATTCAAGTGTGAACCTACTTTAGATCACAGGAAACAGTAACTTGCTGATTATTACACCGCGATTGTCCGTTTGAGTTGCTGACATTTTGGTCAGTTGTACAAAATAGCCACTAGGGGTCGCTATTATGTTTAAATAATGATGTTACCAGACTAATAAACTGAATGACAAATTTTTTATTTCCTCTACAACACTAAGCCTTCCTTCTCAGTGATAAACATGTACACGATTTATTCCTCTTTGACAAAGACAGTCTTCCATAATGCCATTGTCTGAACACAGTAACAGTAACAGCGATGACTTGAAAAAGCAGCTGATACTTACTAGTATAAAACTACGCAAAACTTCTATTCAGGAAGATGGAAGAAAACCAACCTTAGCTTCTTATCTTCCAGCTCTGCCTATGAGTTAGCAGATATTCTTAGCTGTCAGATAAGAGAGTAAAGCAGGATGGGCTCTGAGAACCAAGTAACAAAATAATTCAACTTTTTAGAGTAAACAGAGCAAACATGCTCACTGGTTTTGGTGCTGGTGTACAGAAAAAAAATTAAATGACTGATCACCACTTCATGTATATCTTTTACACCAGGTATGGGCTGAGAAGGAAAAGAACCAGTCTCTCTCAACCCACAGGATGGGCAATTAGTTTATAATTTCGGGGAAGGTCTGCTAAGAGGAGATACTGATACAGGCTTTTAGTAAAGTAGAGAGAAGGAAAAGCCACTTTCTACAAAAGCATGGTATTTGTCGCAGTCCAGAGAGTGAGAAAAACCTTGACTGTCGGGGAAAGTGAAAGAGATGAAGCGATACAAAACGAGGCTGGAAAAAAAGCTGGGTCAGTTCACTTCTACGAAGTCGAAAGAGTGGTCTTTGAAGGGATTTAAACAGGAAATGACAGAATAACAATGATTATAACATTTCTATGGCTCTTTAAACTTTCATGACACCATCTCATTGTATCTTCCCAATAACATTATCTGATAAGCACCATTAAGGAAGCAGGACGCCCATCACAGATTACATTTATTTTTCTGTACTGAGAGAATGTCAGTAATCCCCTTGAATTATTATAAATAGAGCCTCCACTCCCACATTATGCAAGAAAGGTGGGTGAGGGTACAGTGAATCACTTGGGGAACCTTCCCTCTGGAGCTAAAGTAACCCAATCCCCCCACCCCCACCCAGCCACCTTGCTGAAAGCCTGCCTTAGAAGGATAGGTGATTAACCTTACTGGGTGGGGAAAGGAAGGGAAGAATGTGAAGGTTTGCATTTGGAGTCTTAAAGGGGCCACCTGCCTGATTCCTAGGGGTGGATTCTGGGAGAAAGGGGAGTTAGAGCTTCTGGGTCTGTGAAGTGGCAGGTATCTGCATAGATCCTGACCTAGAGCTTCCCAGGCCACCTGGCTTCAGGAAAGTGGCTGAGCACGGAGCTGGAAGAGTACAACAGCAAGAGTTCTGCCCTGAAACTTCGAGAGGGCTACCTTGGCTGAGCTGAGCAGAGACTGGGCTCCTCCATCCAGGAAGCATGCTTAGCAGCAGGTCGGTACTACTGGTCACCAAGTGAGGACCAGTATTCAAAAGCACCCCATGAGGCACTGAAAAGCAGCAGCTGAGTGTGGGCTCTTCCTTTTTAGGTGTGGAAACTGCACTGACTACCTCTCTGCACTAGCTATATCCCAGGGGGCTCTTGAACAATTCAGAGAAGCCCCCTGAGGAAGATAGTGGACTTCCTTCTGATAAGGAATGTGGGAACAGATACGACTGCAGTAAGTGTGTGTGCACTCCAGACTGTAATACTATCCAAATCTAGCAAATGAAAGCTCAGAACTGGGGCTGGAATACAAAATTCCATGTTCTTTCCATTAGGATGCGACCCTCACTTGGGAAGGAACTTTTAAATCAAAATGGAATGGATAAAATAAAATAGATTCCACCCCCGACCCTCAAACACACAAAGAAACATGCTACCTACTTAACATTTATATAGCTAGAAATGTTCTGGAACATTCCAAATGCCATACCTAATTTCAACAGCTGGTTTTAAGTTCACGTCCCTTTGAATTTCCACAGTTTGTTGTTGAGAACTCTCTTACAATGCTTAGTTTACTAAGCTTTTTTTTACAATCCTCATTTGTATACCTGTCTTATCTCTCCTATACAGTATAAATAACTTGAGGTCAGAGTCTAGTCTTAACTCATCTTGTATCTCTTGTAGTAACCAGCTCTGGGTCTCATAGTATGCACACCCACAGTTTTGTCTAAAATAAGTAATTAAGATCTTGTCTGTCTCCTCAGCTCCATCAATGATAGTGAGTGACTGTGAAAAACAAAGACAAAAATGGAGAGATACCAATTTTAAAGCACATGGTCAAATGTTAATCTGAAAGGCCTGCTTATTTGTGTATCTTCAAGCTATACAAGTTTTTTTTTTTTTTTTAAGATTTTATTGATTTGACAGGGGGAGAGTCACAAGGAGACAGAGAGGGGGAAGTAGGCTCCCCACTGAGCAGAGAGCCCTATGGATGGCTGGATCCCAGGACCCTGAGATTACGACCTGAGCAGAAGGCAGGAGCTTAACTCACTGAGCCACCCAGGTGCTCCAAGCTATGCAAGTTTTATGCAAAAAAAAAAAAAAAAAAAAGCCTCTCAATTTTCATACTTACACATGCTCATTAAGAAAAACAAGGTCGTAAATTGATGTTTACCAGATGGGAGGTGGGGGGCGGGAAGTGAAATAGGTGACGGGGATTAAGGAGTGCACTTGTCCTGACGAGAACACTAGGTGATTAAAATAAAAACAAACAAAAAAAAAAAAAAAGAGAGAGAGAGAGAGAGAGAAAGAAAGAAAGAAAGAAAAACAGGGTCACAGACTATCCACAAGAGGGGTTATCAGAGGCTTCAGAGAGACAGCATACAACACAGGGGTTTTTTTGGTCGTATACAGGCATATACAATCTCAAAGGCAGGACTGAATGGAAAAGAACAGTGATAAAAGGGGTGTGGAGCCACCAGCAAAGGCAGCATGTGGATACAGACTGGAATACGGGTGAGCAAATACCCTCTAGCAAAATAAGCAGCCATCACAAAAGAAATCCAAGTTTGGGGAAAGCCTCTGGGTTACCAGAGTCTCTCTTTATTTATTTGTTTGTTTGTTTGTTTGTTTGACAGAGAGAGAGATCACAAGTAGGCAGAGAGGCAGGCAGAGAGAGAGGAGGAAACAGCTCCACGCTGAGCAGATAGCCCGATGTGGGGCTTGATCCCAGAGACCTGAGATCATGACCTGAGCAGACGGCAGAGGCCTAACCCACTGAGCCACCCAGGCGCCTCTCACCAGAGTCTCTTATAGGACAAGCTAGAGAATGTCAATACATGACCAATTTCATAAACTGACAGGTTTTATCTTTGAAAGGGCAGTAGGTGAGGGACTGGGGAAAAAATAATATGCAAACCTAGGCCAAGAAGGAACATGGAAAAGGTGAGATTCTACTCTAAAGCAGGAGACAAACACAATTAAATGAAGAGAAAAACAAATACACAAAGGTTGTAGACAATCTCAAATACATGAAGACAACACTGTTTACACCAATGCAATAAAAAACACAGGCTGCAATAATGTCCTAAAACAAGAGACATGGGCCCCAAAGAAGACGCCACTACTGAACTTCAAGAAAATTTACTTATTTATTTTTCAGGGGTTGGGGGGAAGAAGCAGAGAGAGAGAGAGAGAGAGAGAAAGAGAATCTTGAGCAGGCTCTACTCCCAGTGCAGAGCCTCATGTGGAGCCTGACCTCAAAACACAGAGATCAAAACCTGACCTGAAAGCAAGAATCAGATGCTTAACCTACTGAGCCACCCAGGTGAACCTTAAAGGGCTTTTTTTTTTTTTTTTTTTTTTTTGAGAGAGAGAATGAATGTGAGAGTAAGAGCAAGAAAGAAGGAAAAACAGACTCTCCATGGAGCAGCGAGCCAGATGCAGGGCCCGATCCCAGGACCCTGAGATCATGACCTGAGTCGAGAGTAGACATTTAACCGACTGAGCCACCCAGGAGCCTCAAGGGCAATTTTAAATGGTAAAGAGTTGCCAAATATAACTCGGTAGGTCTCTTCTCAGACCCACCTGAAGCAGGGAAGCCTCCCAGTCTGAACACATGAATCAGGTGTTTCAGAGACTCTATGCTCAGCTTGCTCATGAACAGTGAAAATGAGGTACTAAGGTCTTTGAGACCTTTCAGTTTGACAGAAATTATCTTTGTACAAATTCTGAGTAACACTTACATAAAAATGTGAGGATAAAGAATTCTGATTAAACATGGCAGAATGAACATTTCTATCTATCCCTACTCCTTCCCCAAACACCACCAGAATGATGATGAAGGCCTGTAGCAGAACAAGAAAACAAACAGTTCAGATAAGCAGGAGAGACAGCACCAAGAGCTGTTTCTACAAAAAGAATAATAAACTGATGGATTATTCTGAAAAAAAGTAATCCTAGTCAAGCGAACAGCTTAGCTGTGAACAATACTTACATAATCATAATAATGCAAGTATTGAGTTTCCTCAGCTGCTGCTAAGGTGCTCAGTCCTTCTGAGGAAGCTTCACTGGGTGACTCGAAGCAGGTCCAGCAGTGCCCCCTCAGCATTCACCCACACCATGGCTTTGGTCTTGGAGCTCATCTGCATCTACTTGGCCCTCGTCCCACACCGTAAGAAGTGATGGTTCATGGAGGATAAGATCAGTGCCCTCATTAAAGCGGCGGATGTAAATGTTGAACCTTTTGGGCTGGGCTTGTTTGGAAGGCCCTGGCCAATGTCAACATCAGGGCCTCGTCTGTAATGTCTGTAACGCAGGGGCTGGTGGACCTGCGTCAGCAGCCAGGCCTCTGCCAGCAGGAGGTCCTGCTCCCTCCACCAGGGCTGCCCCAGCTGAGGAGAAGAAAGTGGAAGCAAAGAAAGAATCAGAGGAGTCTGATGATGACATGGGCTTTGGTCTTTTTAACTAAACCTCTTCTGTATCCTGTTCAATAAAAAGCTGAACTCTTGAAAAAAAAAACTGTAAGGGACACCTGGGCGGCTCAGTCACTTAAGCATCTGCCTTTGGCTCGGGACCCCTGGATGGGGCCCTCAATGGGCTCCCTGCTCAGTGGGGAGTCTGCTTCTCCCGCACCCTCTGCCCCTCCCCCCACTTGTATGCATGCTTTTCTCTCTCAAATAGATATATAAAATCTTTAAAAAAAAAAAATGTAAGCACTGAATGCTAATTTAACAACGAAAGTAACATATTAAGCATGCAGCCCAGAATGAGTACGAGATGGGAGACGTGAAAGAACAGGGAAAGGGGAAAAGGGAGTGTGTGGTGTCTACGTGGTTGAGGGAGGAATATGCAAGAAAGACTCTAATCTTTTCTAGTAGGAAAGAAATAATGCCTCAAATTGGGGAAAAAAAAAAAAGTCCAGAAATAGTGGGAAAAATGTTACTTAGAAACACAGAGTTTAAATGCCAGAAGAAACAGTTAAAGGAGCTGAAAGAATCCATCTCAGGGAAGAAGACACTGCCCGTTTCTGTTGTTGTTACAAACCCAGTAGTCCCATTTGATTATTTAAAATAGGTTCATTAATTTCATTTAAAAATAAAAATTAACTAAAGAGAAATGCCAAATCTCAGATGAGAACCAAAATACTCTACACAGTCTCTTGGAGTTGTAGCACGTCTAAATTAAAGATATACTGAGGGCGGAGACAAGCTGCCAGGATCATCACTCTCCAATCTGTACAGTAATCTGTTCCTTTCATTACCCAACACTTTTTGTCTTCACAGATGTTTACTGAAAGAGATACTGGAAATTCTAAATGTCCTTTCTGTTCAGTTCCACAAACATTTCTAGAACATCTACTATATGTCAGGCCCTAAAGCCAGAAATTGGGGACATGAAGAATAAAAATAATAGTGGAAAACGAATTTTCCTGATTTCAGAGACCTTAGGAGTCTAGTAGGAGAGTGAGACACATGAATAAACTATAATCAATGGGATAGTCAGAGAGAACCTTTTATAGACTCTTTTTTTTTTTAAGATTTTATTTATTTATTTGACAGAGAGAGATCACAGGTAGGTAGAGAGGCTGGCAGAGAGAGAGAGAGAGAGGGAAGCAGGTACCCCACCGAGCAGAGAGCCCGATGTGGGACTCGATCCCAGGACCCTGAGATCATGACCTGAGCTGAAGGCAGCGGCCTAACCCACTGAGCCACCCAGGCGCCCCCAGAAAGAACCTTTTAAAAATGCAGCTCAGATAATGGGAGTGGGAGCCTTTAATAAGGCTGATTAAGGAATGCTTCTTTGTGGAAGTCCTAGTTGAACAAACCCCTAGCAGAGTGAGGGAGCAAGCTGGGGGTAGGGGGGTGGGAGGGTGTAGGTCCCAGGCAGACTCATCAGCCTTGTCTTGTCTCCTGCTGTCTTGATAGTACCTGGGACCCTGGAAACAATTAGTAAATATGTATCGTCCGGAGGTTTGGTCAGTAACCCCTGCAGCATTAGAATAAACTATGTCCTATTAAAACTAGCCGCTACTTGTATCCAAAGTATCTTAACTTAAAGATTAGACCTAGGATCAGCAGAGGGAAATTGCCTCCCTACATATAAGCCGTTAGTTCTTCTACAACTCTAAGAGTAGGCAAGAATGACTAATTTACAGAGGAGTCAAAACACATGTGGTCTGAAATTTTAATTCTTTGGACCATGCCAAAAGAGAGTTAATTTCTGGCCCCTTCCTCTTGAACATCTTGCCAAATGAGGTGTGTGAGAAGCTCTACATCCAGGCCCCAGTAGTTTCCACACTGAAAGATGTGCTACAGGCCATTCCTTTCAAAGAAGCTGTGGCTTAGAATAAGTAGGAGATGTGAACCTGCCAAAACTTCATTTCTCCCAAGACTCTCAGTGTTTGAGCTTCTTGAGTCCCTGAGGATGATTTTAACCTTTATCAAGATACATGTTTTTCACACATCATGGTTCCTCACTTACCAGATAAAAATCTGGTTTGTATTTAACTAAAGAAACAACAATCAATTCCAATGTTGGGAGATTAGAGTAATTTGACATGTCAGATTTTTGTCATATAGTGACTTCAGAACCTAACCCTTGTTACACAATCGGTTAAGCTATGCTTATTATTAACCAATACTGTCTTTACTCAATTTCTGCTACTTAATTTCTAAGTATTATCTTCAAACTTGTGCTCTCTTGCACATTTCTCCATTGTCCTGCTACACTGTTCAATTTTTTAAGTCTTATTTAACATTTGAGGAAAGAAATAAAAAATATACATACATATGCAATCCAAGATAATTTCAACCCCAAATAAATTCTATACAGAAAATCATTCACTAGGGGCGCCTGGCTGGCTCCATCAGTAGAGTGTGTGACTCTTGAACTCAGGGTCATGAGTTCAAGCTCCACAATGGCTGTAAAGACTACTTAAACAAATAAAAATCCTTGGGCGCCTGGGTGGCTCAGTGGGTTAAGCCGCTGCCTTCGGCTCAGGTCATGATCTCGGGGTCCTGGGATTGAGTCCTGCATCAGACTCTCTGCTCAGCAGGGAGTCTGCTTCCTCCTCTCCTCTCTCTGCCTGCCTCTCTGCCTACTTGTGATCTCTCTCTGTCAAATAAATAAATAAATAATCTTTAAAAAAATAAATAAAAAATCCTTAAAAAATATCATTCACTAAATTTTCAGACAAGTATGTGCACATAATTGTTCTAATACAATGCTGCAAGCAGTATTAATTTTTTATTTCAAAAAAGATTAGTGAAGAACGTCACTTTTTAAACACCACATTCAATTAGCTGCCTTCACAGTGAAGCTTCTCACCATTAAATGGATGAAATCTAATAAGAGAAAGAATTCAGAAGTTATCCTTCCGAAAGGAAGATTTAAAAAATTCTTACCAAAAGCATTAAAATGACTTTTACTTCATTTAATTCTGTATCAGACATTATTATAATTTAGTTAAGTTTAAAACCTACCTTCCAATGCCCTTAAAAAAAAATCAAACTAAATACTTTCTTCAAAATCTATAAGAGATACACAGGGTAAATATTCTAAGAGGTGATCTCTTCTGCTACAGAACCTATACCGTATAGATTATCCAGCCCTACAACCAACCCCATTTTGGGAAAGACACAGATTCAAGATCAGAGGTAGGCAAAGTGATAGACACAAATGGAGAGAATACCCCACTAAAAACCCTCACTCACAAATATAACTACTATAGGATGGACTTTAGGAAGAAATAAATTAAACTGAGAGGAAGGACTTAGATGTATGAAGAAATAGGGAGCAAAGAACAGATACTAAGTGCCGTTGGCTACGTAACAATAGTTGATAATGGAGGGGGTATGTGAACAAGGTCGTACTAAAATATAAGATGGAGAATAGTAGTCGTCGATATTGAAGCATTTTTAAAGTACTTGTATTGTTTGGGAGGAGAATTAAGAAGTCTAATAACTATAGACAGTTTAAATTACTTAAAAAGCCTTAGGATAAAAAAAACACCACACGGACAAAGACAGTTATTCATGATAAAAAGGAACAATTTACAAAGAAAGACATAGTAATTCTTATTGGTGTATATCTAGTAACCTCACTTTTTAAAAGATTTTATTTACTCATTTGAGAAAGAAAGAAAGAGAGACAGAGAGCATGAGAGAGCACAAGCCAGGGTGAGAGGCAGAGAGAGAAGGAGAAGTAGACTCCCCACTGAACACTGAGCCTGACTTGGAGCTGGATCCCAGGACCCTGAGACCATGACCCTGAGCGGAAGGCAGACACTTAACTAACTGACCTACCCAGGCGCCCCTAACATCATTTTTTTTTTTTTTTTAATTTTTTTTTTAAAGATTATTTATTTATTTATTTGTCAGTGATGGAGAGAGAGCGAGCAAGCACAGGCAGACAGAGAGGCAGGCAGAGGCAGAGGGAGAAGCAGGCTCCCTGCCAAGCAAGGAGCCCGATGTGGGACTCGATCCCAGGACGCTGGGATCATGACCTGAGCCGAAGGCAGCTGCTTAACCAACTGAGCCACCCAGGCGTCCCTCATTTTGTTTTTTTACTTTTTAAACTTATTTATTTATATTTTACTGTATTTTATAATTTTATCTTACTTTTTTCCTCATAATAAGTGTGTTCTTTTTAACCCATATCCCTTGTTTCTCCCAACCCCCCATCCACCACCCCTCTGGTAACCATCAGTTTGTTCTCTATAGTTAAAAACCTGTTTCTTGCTTTGTGTGTGTGTGTGTGTGTCTCTCTTTTTTTAATCTCTGCTCATTTGTTTTCTTTCTTAAATTCCACACAAGTGAGATCATATGGTATTGGTCTTTCTCTGACTTATTTCACTTAGCAGTATACTCTCTAGCTCCCTCCATGTTGTTGCAAATGGTAAGTTTTCATTCTTTTTATAGCTGAATAATATTTGTGTATATATACCACCTCTTCTTTATCCATTCATCTATTGCTGGACACTTGGGCTACTTCCAAAGTTTGGCTATTGTAAATAATGCTGCAATAAACATAGGAGTGCATGTATCCTTTTGAGTTAGTGTTTTTGTATATTTTGGGTAAATACCCAGGAGTGCAATTCCTGGATCCTTGGGTAGTTCCCCTTTTTATTTTTGCGGAACCCTCATACTGTCTTTCACCATGGCTGCCACAGTTTGCATTCCCACCAACAGTGCAAGAGTGTTCCTTTTTCTCCACATCCTCACCAATGCCTGTTATTTCCTGTGGTTTTGATTTTAGCCATTCTGACAGGTATGAGGTTATAGCTCACTGTAGTTTTGATTTGCATTTCCCTGTTGATGGGTGATGTTGAGCATCTTTTCATGTGTCTGCCAGCCATCTGGATGTCTTCTTTGGAAAAATGTCTGTTCACGTCTTCTGCCCATTTTTAATTGGATTATTTGGGTTTTGGTATTGAGATACAGCAGTTTTTCATATATTTTGGATACTAAACTTTTATCAGGTCATTTACAGATATTTTCTCCCATTCAGAAGACTACCATTTCCTTCACTGGGCAAAACCTTTTTATTTTTATATAATCACAATAGTGATTTTGCTTTTATTTATCTTGCCTCAGGAGACATATCTAGAAAAATGTTGCTATGGCCAAAGTCAGAGAGATTACTGTCTGTGTTCTCTTCGAGGATTTTTTATGGTTTCAGCTCACATTTACCTCTTCAATCCATTTTGAATTTATTTCTAGGTATGGTGAAAGAAAATGGTCCAATTTCATTCTTTTGCATGTTGCTGTCCAGTTTTCCCAACACCACTGTTGAAGAGACTTTTTCCAAAGAAGATCTTTTCAAATCGTATTTTCAGTTCTCATGTGTTGAAGATTAATTGACCATATAATTGAGGGTTTATTTCTGGGTTTTCTATTCCATTCCTTTGATCTATGTGTCTATTTTTATGCCAGTACCATACTGTCTTAATTACTACCGCTTTGTAATATAACTTGAAATCTGAACTGTGATACTTCCACAGTTTCTCTTTTTCGAGATTTCTTTGGTTAATCAAGGTCTTCTGTGTTTCCAAACAAATTTTGGGACTGTTTTCTAGTGCTGTAAAAAATGCTGTTGGTATTTTTAATTGGGGTTCCATTGAATCTGTAGATTGTTTTAACAAAATTTGTTCTTCTGGCCCATAAGCATGGAGTAGCTTTCCATTTCTTTGTATCATCTTGAATTTCTTTCATCAGTTTTATACTTTTCAGAGTACTTTTACCTCTTTGGTTAAGTTTATTCCTAGATATGTTATTGGTTTTAGTGCACTTATAAATGGGACTCCTGGGGTGCCTGGGTGGCTCAGTGGGTTAAAGCCTCTGCCTTCGGCTCAGGTCCTGATCCCAGGGTTCTGGGTTCAAGCCCCACATTGGGCTCTCTGCTCAGCAGGGAGCCTGCTTCTTCCTCTCTCTCTGCCTGCCTCTCTGCCTACTTGTGATCTCTGTCTGTCAAATAAATAAATAAAATCTTAAAAAAAAAATGGGATTCCTAATTTCACGTTCTGCTGCTCCATTATTAGTGTATAGAAATGCAACAGATTTATATACACTGATTTTGTATCGTACTCATTTATCGGTTCTAGTAGTTTTTTGGAGGAGTTTTATTTTATTTTATTTATTTTGAGGGTTTTCTGTAGTATCATGTCATCTGTGAGCAGTGAGTTTTACTTCTTCCTTACCAATTTGGATTCCTTTCATTTCTTTTCTATTTTTTTTTCTTTTTGAAGATTTTATTTCTTTATTTGACCGAGATAATAGAGAGTGTAGAAGTAGACAGAGTGGCAGGCAGAGGGAGAGGGAGAAGCAGGGAGCCCGATGTGGGGCCCGACTCCAGAACCCCAGGATCATGACCTGAGCTGAAGACAGACGCCCAACCAACTGAGCCACCCCAGGCGCCCCTCCTTCTATTTCTTTATGTTGTCTAACTGCTGTGGCTAGGACTTCCAGTATTACGATGAATAAAAGTGGTGGGAGTGGGCATCCTTGTCTTGTTCCTAGTAATACTACTTTGAAACATATAAAATAAAACTTGACAGAACTACAAGGAAAACTGATAAACACATGGTCATGGTACAGATTTTTTTAATATATTTCTATTAGAAATAATAGATCAAATAGTCAAGATGTTACCAAGAATAGAAAAGATCTGAAAAACACAATTAACTTCTTTGAATTAATGGGCCAAATCATCCATTCAAGAAATAAAACACACACAGATGAGTTACAGAGATTTACCAAATCCTAGCCACATCTTAACAATAACAAAGACTTGATTTTGTCAGACATGTTTTCTGACCACAGTGAAATTAAGCAACACTGATCTCAAGAAAGAAGGCAGAAGAAAATCGAAGCATCCAACTCAGAAAATTTAGAAAGAATACAAAAGACTAAACAAAGAGTTTAAGGAAGGAAATACACATAGAAACTGAAAATAATAAACCAGAAAATAAAGACATACTTAAAAAGGTTCAGCCACCTGGGTGGCTCGGTGGGTTGAGCCTCTACCTTTGGCTCGGGTCATGATCTCAGGGTCCTGGGATCGCTCCCTGCTGAGCAGAGAGCCTGCTTCCCCCTCTCTCTCTGCCTGCCTCTCTGCCTACTTGTGGTATCTCTCTCTGTCAAATAAGTAAATAAAATCTTTAAAAAGGGGGGGGGGCATTCAACAAATAGGGTGCCTGGCTGTGTAAATGGTTGGGCACTGGACTCTGGTTTCAATTCAGAATCAGCTCAGGATCATAAAACAAGCCTCCAGTCAAGCCCCATATCCAGCTCCGTGCTGAGCACAGAGTCTGCCTGAGACTCTCTCTCCCTCTCATCCTGCCCCCTCCCTCCTATGCTCTCTCTCTCAAATAAATAAATCTTTTTTTAAAAAAGGGGGGGGTTCAACAAAATCAAAAGCTTATTCTTTTTTTTTTTTTTAAGATTTTATTTATTTATTTGACAGAGATCACAGGTAGGCAGAGAGGCAGGCAGAGAGAGGAAGGGAAATAGGCTTCCTGCTGAGCAGAGAACCCCGATGCGGGGCTCGATCCCAGGACCCTGGAATCATGACCCGAGCCAAAGGCAGAGGCCTCAACCCACTGAGCCACTCAGGTGCCCCAAAAGCTTATTCTTTGATAAGACAAACTTCTGAGAAGGTCATCAAGAGAAAAAAAGAGTTACAAGTAGACAACATAAACAAGCAGAGGCTTTAGAAAGAAAGGGAACATTACGAGTAACTTAGTAAATTTGAAAATGTATACAAAATAGATGATTTCCTAGAAAAAAATTAAACTTGCCAAAAGTGAAGAAAAAGAAAACTGGCAGAACTTGGTGAAAGACAAGAGATGGGGAATGGAGGACATGCTGCGGATGTTTTTTAAGACTCTATATGCGTTGGGTTTTCAGGTGTGGGTTCAATTTACTCAGAAGGAGAAAACTAGAAGAAAAACACAAGAGCAGGCTGATGTCACTATAGCTGGATTTTGTTTTAATTTTTTGTTTTGCACGTGTACATGTTGGCAGTGGGGTGGGGACGGTGTATGGAAGTCACTGATTTAATAGGTATGTTGAAAAGGAGGCTCCTTTAAGTTATGTAAATGGAAATCTTAAGTGCCCAGTTGGATCTGAGTCAGGAGCTTAGGACAGATTTGAGGTGAAGATACATATTTTGGATTTAGCTGTTTCTAAACGATAATTAAAGCCACAGGTATGGCTGAAATGCTGCAGGGCGATACAGCACTGGTTCTCAACATGTGGTATCTGGATCAGTAACCTCAACTTCACCTGGAGGTTTAACAGAAACACAAATTCCCAGTACCCTCCCTGGACTTCTTGAATCAGAAACCCTGAGAATGAGGTCCTTCAATTTGTATACCAACAAGCCTTCCAGTGACCGCGATGCAGGCTGCCATGTGTGAGTTACTGCTATAGAGTGAGACATCAAGAGGGCCTGGGGCCTTGTCTTGAGAACTCCAACACTTAACAGAGGAGAACGAGCCTGCAAGGATGACTAGGAGGCAACAGGAGGAGGAGAGTAAGAAAACGAAGAGAGTTTCAAAAGGAGTGTTTCAAGAGGTTAGAGTGGCAACTTCTGTGATGTCACTTAAAATAGTTCTTGAAGGGACTGGAACTGGCTGAGAAGTGAGCGGAGATGACAAAATAGAGACGGCTTAGAGCAGTTTGATGATAAAGGAGAAGCAGACAGAGTTAAGATGGAAGAGGCTGACAAGGGAGGATTTTTTTTTAACAGAGCAGTTAACAAGCATGATGGACTGCTGAGGAAAGAATCTGGGTGAGAGGGACAGAGCAAGCGTACAAGAGAGACGGGAACTGACAGCAATAGCAATGGCACATTTAAGGGACGGGGCAGCTGTCTCCATCAGCAGGGGGAGCGTCTTATTTACAGTCTTCGGAATTGCTAGCTAGGATAATAAAAGCAGGCCAACTTTTTGTTGGCTTTATTATTGTTTTTGGTTTTTTTAAAGGTCTTATTTATTTGACAGGGAGAGAGACTGCATGCACAAGCAGGGGGAGTGGTGGAGGGAGAGGGATGAGCAGGGAGCTTGATGCGGGGCTCCATCTCAGAACTCTGGGATCATGACCTGAGCCGAAGGCAGACTTTTAATTGACTGAGCCACTCAGGCGCCTCCTATTATTGCTTTTTTAATTGTTACAGATACTGCACCCCTTACTGCCTCTACCAGGGCTGGCCTACTTCCACTGTCCTGCCTTTGGATGATAATATAAAGTTTCTGAAAAGTGAAGAGGGAACAGGATCCAAAGCACAGATGGAATAACTGGCCTTGGATAAGGGAAACAGATTACCTTTTTAACCAGAAGGAAGGACGTAAACATGATGGGCATGGATGTGGCAAGTCTCAAGTTTGGTAGCAGGAAGGTGAAGGAGCTACTCTTAAATGGCTCCTATTCTCCCCATGAGGTCATCTGCAAGACCCTTCCTACTGTGAGAAGGCTATAATCCCTTCTCTTGACCTACTGCAGTTAAACGTCTGATTTGTACTCAGTGAACGAATTTCCATTTGTGATTTCGCTCCCCCTGTAGGCCTATCCATGGGGCAAGAATGGGCTGATCACATAGACTTGAGTATGTCTCAATGGTTTCTCATAGTTAACTGATAAACTGTTTTTGTTTTTGTTTTGTTTTGTTTTAAGATTTTATTTATTTGGGTGCCTGAGAGGTTCAGTCAGTTAAGCATCTGGCTTTGGCTAAGGTCATGATCTCAGGCTCCTGGGATGGAGCCCTGCATCAGGCTCTCTGAGGCAGGGGAAAGTCTGTTTCTCCCTCTGGCTCTGCCCTGCCTCTCATCTCATGCTCTCTCTCTTTCTCAAATAAATAAAAACACCTTTTCTAAAAATTTATTTATTTATTAAAAGATTTTATTTATTTATTTGACAGAGAGAGATCACAGGTAGGTAGAGGCTGGCGGGGGGGGGGGGCGGTAAGCAGGCTCCCCGCCGAGCAGAGAGCCCGATGTGGGATTCGATCCCAGGACCCTGTGATCATGACCTGAGCTGAAGGCAGCGACCCAACCCACTGAGCCACCCAGGCGCCCCACACCTTTAAAAAAAAAAAAAAAAAAAAAAAAAGGTTTTATTTATTTGAGAGACACAGAGAGCATGAGATGAGAGGAAGAATAAGCTTTTGATTTTTTTGAACCCTTTTTTAAAAAATATTTTATTTATTTGAGAAAGAGAAAGCATGAAAATGGAGGAGGTGCAGAGGAAGAGGAAAAAACAGACTACCTGTTGAGCAGGGAATGCGATGTGGGGCTCGATCCCAGGATCCAGGAACTATGACCTGAGCCGAAGGCAGATGACATTTAACCCGACTAAGCTACCTGGGTGCCCCGATAAACTGATTTTTGAACATGATTTGGCATCTGTGTAGCCTGACTAAAGATTAACAAAACATAGTCCTTTTTTATATTGAGTCCTATTTCTTGGTTCTATTTCTTATTGAGTTATTGTCTCAGGATCCAACTGCTTTTGCACAAAGTCAATAAAGTAAATCTCTGACCCTACAGAGAGGCACGAGCCAGAGCCACATTTAAGCAGCCAGAGTACTCCTCTTCTCTGTCATGCCTTGCTCAGCAAATGCTGGCTTTTCATTAGCTGTCACTGGCCCAATTTCTACCTCTTCTTTCTCAAGTCCTTTTGACATCTATCTGTTCATTAAGATATTTTAAATTGGCTGTCACTGCACTGACCTACTAGTTTTTGTAGGGAGGAATTTCCAAGAATAATGTAGGAAATAAAATGAGGACCTCAGTGAAATATATTGATATGTCACCACTATTCATTTTCTTATTCTATTATTCATTCAGTATTTACAGACCATATACCCTGTGCAAGGCTTAATGTTAGAACAGTGGGGAATACCAAGTCCTCAAGGTATTTATAACCCAGAAATAAAAGCAATTAGCTCCACAAAGAAGAGGCTTGAGGAAATGGGACTTTGACTGCAAAGGAGAAATTAGAAATAAAGAAAAAATTCTTTATAGTAGAAGTGATTAAAGCAGAAATAGATTATCAAAGGAAATCCTCAAATCTGAGTAACTTTAAAAAAATATGATGACTTAGAGACAGACAGCCTTGCCTATAGGCAAAGGTTACAGCAAGCTCTCTGGAATTAAGCACACCATGACTCAGGACTTTCTGACATATAAAGAACCTACCATCTCTTTGCAGAAGGAATAAGGGAACCAACAGAGAAGTTTATTAGGGTTCTTACCCCCATATCCTCAAGTATTGCAATCCTTGAGCTTCCCTGCAATACTTAATCTGTCCTTCCTTTTTATCTTTGCTGCCCTTGTTCCTCACCACCAGTTTGTGCTCAGGCATAGGCAAGATGCAGTTTTTCCGTGACCTGGAATTTTCTGCCATTGAATCATGTCAGCTATGCACATACACGCTACCACCCAAGCTCTGTGTAAATGATTTGATGACTTAGGTATTTTAAAAGTGCCTAGCACACAGCAGATGTTCAATTAAGATTCATTTCCTCCTTTCTTTCCTTCCGTTTTTCTCTCCCTCCTGGCGAGAAAGGGAGGGAAAAAACAGGAACCAACAAAAGACAGATCTTCTGTTAAGATAGCATTCTTTGGGGTAAAAATACTGAAAAGGTTTAAACCACTTCTCATTGCCTACCTTGTGTCTGCGGGATGTAGGGAGACAGGAGTTTTGACCTTTTCTTTTCGTATCCCTTCTGTGTGATGTCCCCTAAAATAGCAAGAAACAGAAATAGGTTATGCATTATTCTTACTCTGTGGTTGTTCACTGTAAAAATAAAATTAATTACAGAGTGTTACAGAATTACCACATAGAGAGTAGAGGAAAAAAAATGTATAGTTCTTTGCCAAGGATTTTGCTATGTGTGATTTCCCACCGTCTTGGAGCTGACTTCTTGTGGAAAATTGTAGGGCTTGTCTCCACACCAGTCTAGCAGAGCAATATGCTGCATACCATGTCAGAGATTCCCGAGTTCCTAGGCACCCCTCGTTTCCCTGGTATTTACAACAGACCAAAAGGAATGCTGCAAGGCTGGCAGACAAATGGTCTCTCTGAAGTTTCAGTCTGACCACATGAATACAACTGATACAGGAGGTACTCAGCTATATTGCTATATGGAACCACGTAAAATCAAAAATCTAGTTCAGGGGAGAAGTCAAGGTTCAGGCACTGGGATGGGATACCCATAGGCCTTTCTGCATCCTAGTACCTATGCTTGAACCAGGGTTGGAATTCCCATATTCTCTCCCCTTGGTTCACTGGTTTGTATTATTTATGTACCTGGATGTCTTACAAGGTTAAATTTCTAAAAAAGTATACACAAAGGACAAGTATACATGCAACAAATGCAAGAAGAATGAGCTGATTAACAGAGGAAAAAAATGTGGTGGAAGTGCCAAGAACTATGCTAGGTACTAAAGAAAAGGTAGCAAATGAATGGGCAGAGAGCAGGGTGAAAAGGAACAGGAAACACAGGAGAACAAAAGTGCATTCAAGGGAAAATGAGTAATTCAAAGCTGGGGGGATAAATATATGTTGTGAGTTGATATGATAGAGCATTGTTTTCTAAAAAAAGTTTTTTTTTTAATTCAGAGAAAACTTTATTTTAAAGTCAAAATCTAGTATAAAAAGCAATTTATATACTAAAACTTGGTTGTCCTTGGTTGTTGTTAGCCTCAGCAGGGGACTGATGGAGTAGATAGTGGGGAGGTAGCAGTGCTCATTGAGGGGCTTAAGTAGGGAAGGCACCCTCTAAGACTGTGGAGTTCAGCAAGTTAGTTCACTCCTCCTGAGAAGAATGGGACCAAGAGTAGAGGCCAGACCTGTTACCCCAGCTACTACAGTGATCTGGACAAGTTAGCAGTAGCCTGAATTAAAGACAGTGGTAGAAGGGATGGAAAGAAATCAATGGATTAAGAGACACATTTGGGAGAAATACTGGACAGGATCTGGTGACTAGATGGGTACGTGTGAGAAGGTTTCTGGCAGATGGTGGTGCTATTCCATGACAGAGAAATACAGTAAGAAATGCAAGGTCAGTGGGCTGAAGAAGCTGAGTTTAGGGAAAGCCCATGAGACACACAAAAGGACACGTCATCCAACAGCTGGATATGTGTATCTAGAACTCAGGAAAGAGAGAGGATTTTGGAATCATGAGGATATAGCTGAAAAATAAACTGATACAATCTCTTTGAAGTCATTTGGTAATTTCTAACAAAATTTTGATTCAGCATCTGCATTTTTAGGAATTTATTCAATGAAATATTCACAACGGTGCACAAAAATCAGATAAGAATATTGCCCGACCTATTTTTTGAAATAAAAAAACTGGGAGGGGTCTAGATACTTACATTATAGACCATCTATGCCAATGGCTTTCAACTGGGAGTGATTTTGTTCCCAATGGGACACCTGACAACGTCTGGAGATATTTTTATCACAATGAGAAGAAGGGGTACACTACTGGCATCTCAGGGACAGAGGCCAGGGATACTGCTAAGTCTCCGGACATGCACCGGACATGATGAAGAACTATCCAGGCCAAAATGGCAAAAGTGTTAAGGATAAGAAACCCTGGGTCTACCTAATAATAGGCTGGTATTCCAAATATACTGGCACAGGAAGATGTCTAAAATATACAAAGGGTAAAAGGCAAGTTGCAGAACAGTAAGTATTATAGATCTAATTTTGTAAAAAACAAATAGGTAGGTTTCCATATATACAGAAAATAGTCTGGAATATAATGTATATAAACATTAAATTAATGTATACCCTTGGGAAATGGAATTATGAGGGGTTTCACTTGTTTTATATACTTGAACAGAGTTTGATTTTAAAAAGACTAGATGATTTGCATAATCTCAAAAATAAAGATTTCTTTCAATTAAGAATGAATGGTTCTATAGATATGTATTTGTAAGCAGTAAGATGATCACAGTATGTGTGTATAGATATATGCATATATACATGCATATATATACATATATACACACAGATTTATAAATACATATATAAAACAGGGGAAAACACAAGATACTGAACAGTTTACATAGTATTTTTAATTTCTGGAATAACTACTTTTACACACACACACACACACGTATGCACAGAGAAAATCTGGAGTTTTATACACCAAAATATTAACAGTGGCTAGCTATGGCTTGCAAGGTTATAGATTCATTTTAGCTTCTTTTCCTTTTTGCTATCTGTATTTTCTCATTTTTCTACAAAGAACATCCATTATTTCAAGAAGCAATATTTAAAACTACAATCACAATTACTTACTAGACTGCACAAACTGAATCACGGTGGCCCTTCATCTGGGCTTCTTTAGTGAAAGAAGAGAAACCTACCATGCATTTTTTTGGAAAAAGAAATCAAACCTTGTCGAATTAGGAAACTGAAGAGTTTAGGTAATCTCCAATAATACACACAACTAACAAGAGATGTGGCAGCCTACCAAGGAAACCCCTCTTAAAAAGAGGAAATCAAGTCTCTTATTACAAAAAGAAATAATAGAGCATTCTCCTGTCCTGTTTGCCACTCCAAAGTTTCCCCACTTCCACTGTACACACATATCCCACTCCCTGAAGGGCAAAAAGACCACTTCGGGCGACTCAGAACATATCTGATAAAGTGAAAGGCCTTTTTAAGCCTACTTCAGGGTTTAGTGTCTCAATCGTTCACTGTCAGTAACTAATCGTGGGACAAACTGGTAGACTTAGTATCCTGGATATGAATCAACAACTAACCATCTCAGGTTTTGAAAAAAGTCAACCAATGGAGTCCAATTCAGCCAAGACAATCAGCCCCATAAGACCCATAAAAAAGCAAACCCAACTAAGGAGACCTAGAAGATGAACTGCAATGAGAATGTAAGGACTATGGTGATGAGCCTTTAAAATGTCCTCCCCCTTTTCTATGACCAGAAGACCCTGCTCAAAAGGCACCTCCTCTGTGACACTGGCCACCCCTTCACCACTTTAGTACCCCTTCAACTCTGCACACATCAGGACAGCACCTGGCACATCACCGGTACTGTGTTTGTGTCCACATCTGTGTCCCCACTAGACCCCGCACTTGAGAGCAGGGACTGTGTCGTGTTCATCTCTGTAAGCCCACCCACAGACTGGCACAATAGACCCTTGTTGAATGAGTGACTGAATGAATTAGTAAGGTGGAGGCAGTGAGAGAAGAACAAATCAGAGACGTGTGTACTGGGGTGGAAAACAGGAAATAGGAGAAAGAGAGGGCTTTACGTTAGCAAGAGCTGAAAGGCCCAGGGAAAGAAATATATGGAACCAAGTTTACTGAAACTGGACAGCCAGACCTCAAAGGTGACCAGAAAAACGGTTCCTGGCCAGCCTGAAGGGGGTAATGTAGTCCATAAGATCACTGGGCATTAAAAGCTGCAGGAACTGCTCCAGATATCAATGCTTCCCTTAGGCAGAGGGCAAGACTAGACCGAAGGACTTTAGTTAGCCCACCTAACTGAATTTGTTATTCCACATCTCTGTCACTGCCCACTGACAGACTGCGCTCTTACATTCTCACCACTAGTAGTCAACCAGTGTTTGCTACACTAAAGCAACATTTTCCAAACACCCAATTTTTGAGAATCACCGGAGGAACTTGTAAAATACAAATTCCTGGGGCATGTGGGTGGCTCAGTCAGTTAAGCAGCTGACGCTTAGTTTTGGTTCAGTGCATGATCTCTGGGTCCCGGGATGGAGCCCCATGTTAGATTCCCTGCTAATCAGGGAGTCTGTTTCAGGATTCTCTCTCTCCCTCTTCCTGTCCCCCTGCTCTCTCTCTAAAAGAAATAGATAGGGGCACCTGGGTGGCTCAGTGGGTTAAAGCCTCTGCCTTCAGCTCAGGTCATGATCCCAGGGTCCTGGGATCGAGCCCCACATCAGGCTCTCTGCTCATTATTTTATTTTTAATAAAAAATAAAATAAATAAATAAATTTAAATTTTTAAAAAAAAAAAGTTCCCAGCCCCTCCGGCGAAGATTCTGATTCCCTAAGTCTGGATTAAGACCCACCTCCTGTATTTCTAATCAATGCCTTCCAATGAGGTTAGTTTGGTTTTTTTAAGTTTTATTTATTTATTTTTAAAGAATTTATTTATTTATTTATTTATTTGTTTATTTACTTGACAGAGAAAGCACACACACAAGCAAGGGAGGGGCAGAAGGAGGGGGAGAAGTAGACTCCCCAAGGAGCAGTGAGCCCAACACAAGACTCGATCCCAGGACCCTGGGATCATGACCTGAGCGAGAGGCAGACGCCCAACAAACAGAGACACCCAGGCACCCCGCAGTGAGTCTTGAGAATCATGTCTGCAATGTGCTGGGTGACTCTGACTTCATATGAGGAGGGGACAAGAGAAGAGGGGAAGAATGCTGCCTGAGTGAGATACAGCCTCAAGGGACAGCGGAAAGGGGGCTCACAGACAGTCATACCACAGGCATTCTTAGAACAGATTTTTTTTTTGCCATCTGGCATATAAAACAAAAAGGAGTGCCATAACCGTACCTGTATAAAATTTGCATTAAAATGGCACAGATCTAAGTTAAACCTGTTGTTCAAGTGTTTTGAGAACTAAACAAATAAAGGATTAGCCTTCCCCTCCCACTAGGGTATCGTATTTCTGGGCCCACAGAGGGACTTTGAGAAGCAGCTGTTTAGGGGGGTCTGCAGCCCCCAGTGGGATGGAGGCTCCCAGCCTGTAAGGAGATACAGGGATCCACATGACTTAGGACTGTCCAGTTCCTAGGTATTACCACAATATACTGAATAGCCAAAACCAGACAAATAGATCCATGTGTGCGGTGGAACCTAAAGGAACTATGTCACCAATTTCCCTCCTCACCTACCTGGAACCAACGAAAGCAGCTTGGCACAGGCAGCCCTGGGTCCACCTTTAAGCAGAGTGAAGAGGGGGCTGGGAAGAGGTGCATGTGAGCATGCTGGCCAACCCTAGCCTCTTAGAGGTCAGCAGTGAGAGGAGTAAGAGTCATCTACACTGGCCGGCCTTTTGAGAGTCTACTTACACAGACAAGGAGGCACGGCACTGTGGTCAGCACTTGAAGAGTCAGTGCTAGAAAGAACTACTTCTGGAGCACAGCCTTGCCACTTCCTCTCGATAAGTCTCAGTTTCCATGTCTGTAAAATGGGTAATGATAACAGCTATCTTGCTAAGTTTTTAGGGTGACTGAGACTACTTGGAATGGGGTCTGGGCTATAGAAAGTATCAGTATCAACAAAGTCTTAGTGAAAGCCTCCTGAGGCATACCCTACTTGCCAGTTCGGGGTAGGAGTGGAGGTGGGCAGCTAAGAGAGAAAAAGGAAGGCAAACAACATGGCGAATACTTGGTAACTGAGCGCTGTGGGAGAGAAGCACAGCAGATACAGCCCAGAACCCAGAGGAAGCAATGTGAGCTCTGCCTGGGTGGAGAAAGGAAAGCCTTACAGAGCAGGTGACATTGTGGCTGGAGTCTGGCCTTTTATTCTAATACCAGAAATAGGATATAAAGTCCTAATGATGCAGTCATTTAGCAGTTTACTCGTTTTCCTCTGCTGCTGACTGGCTCTGTGTGGATATGGCCACGTTTGCGGATTCCTCTAGGATTCTACCACCCAGAGAGAAGCAGAGCAATGTCAAATAATTTTCAGAGATGACCTTGTACAAGCACCCTGAGCAATTAGGTGCTAAATAAACACAGGGCTTGGGAAATTCCAGAGGGTCACCAAGTGGTAGATATGTATAATCTAGATAGAGAGCAAGGATTACAGTTCCAGCCATAAACTCTTTCTGCTCCAGTGGAAATAAAAAGGTATGTGCCACTACAACTCTGCCTTCAAGTCGTACCTATTCAGTCTGGGGTGGCAACGGTTTGCTGGACTTGGGGTGTCACAAAAACATCTTTGAGCAATGAATGGATGACATGCAGAGTGTTAATAAAAAGGTAGCTATGTCTTTAAGAAGCTCCTGGTCTAAATAAAAGTGACAAGTGCTACGCTAGAGATCATGTACAAAATTTTAAGGGAATAAAAAAATAATGGTAATAAAAAAAGAATTATAATACTCCAAGAATAGATAAGTAAGTAACAACTCATCGAGGGCTTACTACATATAACAGTTTCTGTTCCAAGAGCTTCGCAACATCCCTTATAAGGGATGTTCAGTCCCATTTTATAGGTGAGGCTACTGAGCCACAGCAAGTCTAAGCTCCTTGTCTGGCAGGCATGCCTAGTCGGCACTATGCTGAGGATTTGAACCCAGGCAATCCTGGCTCCGGGACCCCTCCTCTTAAATTCTACTCTGTATTCATTTTACAGACAGAAGCTCTAAATCTGGCCTCCAAAACTGGGAAGACTTCACAGAAGTTACTCTTAGGCTGGGTGCTGAAGGATGACAGGACTGTTCTCAAAACCACAGCTGTGTTAGAGGAGCAGACTTGCAGCAACGGAAGGATATAAAAGCTGTAAAGTCAGTCTCTGAAGAATAGACAGCAGCCTGACTGCTGCTCCCCGAGGCCCTGCTGACTGTGGGGACTCCTGTTGGGCCCCAACCTGGATGCTCCAGACACTTACAGTTGAAGGCTGAGCCTCATCTCATGGGTCATCAATTTACTTCTTTCTTAATTAAATGCCTCTATATAACACAACCAGCATTCCACCCTTCTAAAATACTCTGATATTGATTCATCTGATCTGCCTAAAAACCCTCTTCAATAAACAGAAAAGACATTATCTTTACTACAGAATAAGAAACTGAGATGTGAAAAAGATAAAGGGCTTGCTTAAAGTTACACAGCAAGACCAGAATCTGGGTCTCTGGCCTTTCCTTATTGTTCTTTGTCCATTGTTTATTTGTAGGTGGCCCCCAAATCAGATGCAATAAAAGTATAAAACTAACCTATTGTTCATAAAATGAGCAACATGAGATAAACAATTTTTCTGACTCACTCCAAAATATAGATGACTTTCCAGAAGGCATTAAAAATCCACCCCCCCCCCCCCCCCCCAGCAGGACCCTGCATGAATTGTCTCTTTAATTATCTTTTAAATGAGACAGCCAACTGTGGAAACCGGGTCCAACTGCAGTTAAAAAACAATCAGCAAAAAGTCATTATACATCATTACTAAATATTCAGCTAACAGAGAATGTGGCCTTTCTTTTTTGTTAAGGAGTAATTAGGAAGGAAAGAAATGAGAAACTAAGAAGAAAAACTTCTAGAGTCATTATCTCCCAATCTATACCTGTATCTAATAACTCCTTCTATCCTCTACTTAACAACTCTTAGACCAGGAAGGTGGTACATGTGGGCTCTTGCTGGAGATGGGGAACTAGGACTGGGGTTATGGACATTTATACACTAGACATGTAAAGAGACACCTATAGACAAAGAGCCAAAAATATAGCTGAGCATGTGAATGAGGTAGATCTTTGCAAAACTTAAAAAAGGCAAAGGATTTGGATCCTATCCCGGAGATGCTGGCTAGAAGACCAAGAACAATTTTTATTATTAAATTTTATCATGTTCTCCTTACAATTCTATTCAATGAATTACATACACCAACCACCCACCCTCCAAATAGCCTCCTTTTAGAGGTAAAGATTCACAACAAATGTGTATTTTTTTCTTAAAAGCACTGTTTTTATTTACACAGAGTCCTAACCACTTCAGCTGCAGGAGTGGGAGAGGTTTGCAGTGACACAGAACAATGGCCGTACGCCTTAAACCAGCTACAGGGCATTTGGCCTTTGTCTTTCCTTATTTTTCTTGCCCTATCTGAACTGAAAGTGGCCAACAGGACTCTAAAGAATTAAAAACCCTGAACTGTTTCTTAAAATTCCTTGTAGTTTCTTTCTACACACAGGTAGAATTAATTCTATGTTGAGAGAAGAGTGAAAGCTACAATATTTTCAGCTTAGCGAGAAATCAATCTCTGTTAAAATACTCCAATCTGCTGAAAGAAAATGAGAATTTTTTTTTTTAAGATTTTATTTATTTATTCGACAGAGAGAGATCTCAAGTAGGCAGAGAGGTGGGTGGGGAAGCAGGCTCCCCACAGAGCAAAGAGCCTGATATGGGCTCAATCCCAAGACCCTGAAATCACCACCTGAGCTGAAGGCAGAGGCTTAACCCACTGAGTCACCCAGACGCCCGATAATTTTTATTTTACTCTAATTTTTCTTTTGAAAACAAAAATCAATGGTTCTAAAAGTCTTCAACTGGCAGCCTATAAAAGCTATTGTCTTCTTTTAACTCAAATTTGCTAATCTTACAAAAGAATTTCAAGGAAATTAACTTCAAGACATTCAAATTTCCATTCTCAGTATATGTCCTCTCACCTCATTTAGGACAGTAACTAGACATTTTCCACGTCAAGAACTTGAGAATGAGCCCAGATTACTTTCTTCCAAAACTCAAATCATAGAATTGTTTTGGCTGCACAGTTCTGTTTTCTAGGTCAAATATATATGACTTCTTACAGATGGTATTTCACCTAAGGCATCAAGCAAGTTCAAACAAATAAAAAGCAACAGAGTAAAACACTTGAAACACACTGAGAAACTGAACTCAGCCTGACTACATGAGCAGGCAGCTGGCTCAATTAATCCATCTAATGCAAAAGGTATGTTCATCTGTCCATTAGAAAAACTATGTCTGCAAATGAGAAATTTGCTATACAAATGACCTGGATGTTGAAATACAGCAGGAGGAATCCCTGATATGGTCTGGTCCATAGGAAAAGCATGGGTTCTAGCATGAGGCAGGTCTGGGTTTGGACCCTGAGTTGGCCAATTTACTGGCCCCATGACAAGTTCCTGAACAAGTTGGCCTCAGTTTCATAATAGGTGAAACTGGAATAACGCCTACCTTGAGTGCTTATGATGAGTCTTAAATGGGAGAATAAATGCACAAGTCCCTGGCACAGAGCACACATTCAACTAGTTTTAGTTGACACCACTCCAGTCCCAGCCCTACCCGTAAATCCCAACAATAGCTTTAGCCTTAAAAGGGTGATCTAGAAAATTCGGGATTAGGTTTTCTTTAACAGCAACAACAACAAAGAGGAGTGACTGCATTACGTGTCTCTAAAGACACATCAGGGTACTAGATCTTTAGCAGTAAGAGCCAACAAAATTAGTTACTTTGGGGGCTAGCAGTCTAAAAGAAGAAAAACTGACATCAAAGGGGAGGTACAAACATCTAAAACAGAAATGAGCAGAGATTAGTTAAAATGAATACATGTAAATTTATGTAAATGAAATAGTGTCACTGTGCACAAAACAGGATCCCATGCATCTAACTATGGGTGTTTTGACAATTTAGGGCTAAAACTGCAAATGCCGAGGGGGAAAAAAAAATCCCAGAAAAAGGGGGTTTAAAAAAAAAAGTAATATTTTTCTAACTTCTCTACCCGACTTTTATCTTTATGTTTCCTAGAGAAGTCAGGAAACTATTTCTTTTGAGAACAGCTAGGTGTATCACTCTGCCTTTCTTCTGGTATCCATCAGAGTAATTTTTTTAAAAAACTAGGCATAAGTAATAACAACCACACCAATTACTGAATCTGAAGTAAACAGATCACATGTTAGGCATTCCTTATCCATGATATAGAAAAAATGAACAACTGCTCAAAATCTAAGTATGTCATCTTGCAGGTGCAGAAATAAGTGAAAATTTATAAATAGATGAAGAATTCTGTTGGTAACCAATTCATACCAGAAACCAACGGCATATGGGGTAAAAGTGTAAGTAAGGAGAACACTGCCACGGCTACAGTGTGTGGATCACAAAATGAGCAGCTCCTCTGGGTCAATGGCAAGGGCTTTTCCAGTGAGACAGAAAACAGATTATCTTTATGTGTATGACACAGATTTATGATCTCAGTTTCCAGGTGCCAGGAGACGTGTTTTCTTCCCTAGTTGCTCCAAACCAGCTCTCCGGGTCCTGGACAAGCCACTGTACTTCTCTGGGCCTCACTTTCCACATCTGTAAGAATGAGGATCCAATGAGCTCTACATCTAAGGCTGCTTCTAATCCACGTTTGCTGAATGTCACTTGCCTGGCATTATTATGTATGGCAAGTCAGGGCCAAAGGAAGATATCCAGTAGGCAATAAGATAGATGAGCTCTAGGGCAGACATAGATGGTTCAGCATCAGCGTAGGAGGTGGTAAGTGAAGGCTTGGGTGTGAATGATATCATCAGAAGGAATGCAGTGTGAGAAAAGACAGCAGCCAGAAAAGGAACCTTGGAGAAAACGAATGTGTAAAGAATGAGCAGAGGAAAACTAGATGATATGGGGGCACAGCAGGGACACCAGAAGGGAATGCAGGGAACTGAGGGAGGGAGGAGGAAGAGAGGAGGGAGAGGAAAAGAGAGAAGGAGAAGACCAATACCATACTGTCGCAGATGTAAAGTAAGGACAGAGAACTAGCCACTGGACTTGAGAGCTAGATCAACAGGGCCCTAGACAAGAACAGTCCGAAAGGAACAGTGAAGGAAGAAGACAGAAATATTTATAATACTGAAGAATGGCTAAGAGGTGAAGTGAGAGTAATAGAGTCTTTCTTACAATATGTTTTGTTATAAAGTGAATGACATACGGGGCAGTCCCTTACAGGAAGCTACAGAGTCAAGGGGAGTGAGTCTTTTTTAATCTTTTTCTTTTTTCTTAAAAAAGATTTTGTTTATTTATTGACACAGGGAGAGAGATCACAAGTAGACAGAGAGGCAGGGAGAGGGGGAAGCAGGCTCCCTGCTAAGGAGAGAGCCTGATGCTGGGCTCGATCCCTGGACCCTGAGATTATCACCTGAGCTGAAGGCAAGGTTTATTAACCCACAGAGCCACCCAGGAGCCACCCTTTTTTTAAAAGAAGGATAAATTTGTATGTTACAGAGAAAGATCTATTAGAAAGAGGTTAAAACACTGACTCAACCAATAAATACTAACATCTTCTTACCTGCAAAGTGCTACTTTAGAGATATGAGACAGAAGAGAGCAGACACGGCCCTGAAACTTAATCACGGTCGTGTAGTTCACAGTCTAGTCTCTTCCAGCATAGAGACATCTAAAAGCAATCATGTAATTAGTGAGCAAATTACAAGTGGGCTAAGGGCTTATGAAGAGGCCGTCCAGGGGGCTGAGAGACCTCCGACAGAGGCAGACATAGTGCTCTGGACCACTGCAGGCAGGTTCAAGCCCCAGTCCCAGCCTAGTCTAGGCAGCTGGGGAAGGCTGCTCTCAGGAAGTGACATTTAAGCTGAAACCTAAGAAAAACAGAGATGTCTAAATATTTTGAAAATGAAACAGGAGCTGGGGGCAGGGGACTATGGTCCCACAGTGGTATGCTTCCATATCCCCTGTGAAGACCGTGAATGGGGTGGGTCTGGGTGGCTGGGAGCACAGCTGAAAGCCAGTTCTATGCAGCAAGGGGAGATGAGATGGGGCTCTGGAGGCAGTGGGAGCCCAGATCCTGCAGGGCTCTGGATACCATTTGAAGGATTCAGGATTTTACTCCAAATAAGAGAGAAAGCCACTGAAGGCCTTTAAGCAGGGGAGGCACACGATCAAATACAACAAAGGGACAAGGTAACTGACAAAGACGAAAATTCCTGAAGAAATTAGAAGGAATAAGATCCAGAGCTGGGGGCATGGGCTCCCTCATGGGTTAGCTCCAGGGCTTCCCAACCTATGCTGTGAATGCGGCATGTGTCTTCCATCTGTGAGTGCTCTACAGGTGTGGAAATGTTTATTCTCAGCCCTTGGGTCCCCCAGGCAGAGAGCTTACAGGATCTGGAAACCCTGGGGCAGTCACCTCAAGTAGGCAAACAGCCTGTTCCATCCCGTTGGACTGAACAAATATTATCATTTTCTGTGTTTGTCAAGATGCATGGAAGACTGGAAATATTGTAGGACTTTAATATCTCTTTCTCTAAGAAAGGAAATGTGTTTTCAGTCCCAGTTTTCGGTGACAAAGTGAGACACAGGGAGACTGCGACCCGAACAAGGTCACACTGAGAGAGCCAGCTTCAAACGAGATGGTCTGGTTCCAGGGTCCAAGCCTTAGTCACTACTGAAAGGGGCCTCCCTCACGCTCTCTGCTCAGAAGGACTGGAAGGCTGGAAGAAAGGGTTTTAGTAAAGTCACTGAATTGCCACTAGAAGAGTGGGAGGCACGTGCTCTGAAGCTAAGAGAGACTACAGTCTGGGCTCTGCCAGTTAGTTGTCAGCCAGCTGTGTCTGAAAAAGCTAGTTACCTCCCTAAGCTTCAATTATTTCAACCGTAAAACAAAAATAATAGAACCTAACTCTCTGTTATGGGGATTAAAAACACAATACAAGCAAAGTTCTTAGTTCCTGGCACAGAGTAAGCCCCCAATGGCATCTGCTGCTCTAATGGCAGAGGGAGTAAACTAAAGAAATGGACAGTGCGCCAGGCAATGCCAAGGGCTCAGGGAGATAGAATTTTTAGTAGCACCAATTTCCAGTTTTGTGAGTTTCCCCAGCAGTCCCTGTAAGGCAGCTGCTGGTCTGAATAATTTACAGCTGGAGTTTAAGAGCAAATGAGGATGAAAGAAGGGAGGATGATGGGATCCAGGCTAACAAGTATTTACTGATCAATAACCAATCAACCAACAATACTTGTTGAATAAAATGATTTGCAGTACTATCAACCTAACTTCTATAACTTTTTAAAGCTTCTAGAAGAAATACACTCAGGACCCATCTTGGGATGGCAGAACACATCACCCTCCAAAAGAAATGACAAGATTCCAAACGGAGAGAGCTGAAAGAAATCAGGGAAGGGAAATCGGGAGGGTATATAAAGGTTCCCCACCCAGGCCAGCTCTCCTTTCCTAGTTCCCATACTTGCTTTGCTTTTCTCACTTTGAACCCATTAAAAACAAAACAACAACAACAAAAAAAACTATTAAAGACAAGGGGCGCCTAGGTGGCTCAGTAGGTTAAGCCTCGCCTTCGCTCAGGTCATGGTCTCTGAGTCCTGGGATGGAGCTCCACATCGGGGCTCTCTGCTCACCAGAGAGCCTGCTTCCTCCTCTCTCTCTGCCTGCCTCTCTGCCTATTTGTGATTGCTCTCTCTGTCAAATAAACAAATAAAGTCATAAAAAAAAGAACTATTAAAGACAAAAATCATGTAAAGGTGATAAAGAATAGAGATGACTGAAGATTATCTTATGTTTGAGAAGAAACACAGAAAATTGAAATTTTCTTGGGCCTCCTAAAGGCCTGGGGAAAGAGCAGAGCCTGTTAATGAAAGGATTATTCCTGGTGCAGGGAGAGGCTTTGGGGGACTTCTTGACAGAAGCTAACGGGGCAGGTCTGTTGGAAGAGTGACCGAAGCGATGGCCTACTAGGGGAAGAGGCCAAGGGAGGAAGATGGAGATGAAGAAAACCATTAGAGGTAGTGGTGGGGAGGAAAAGGGTGTTCTTAAATCCAAGAAGGTCCACCCTAGAACAAACATTCATAAAAGACAGCCAGATGTTGCCATTGGTTCCTCTTTTACCATGGCGAAATTTAAAATAACTAACTGCTGGTCATTATTTTTAAAGATTAAATAAAAACAGCCCATACCCCTCAATGCAGCCTCAGCAAAAGAATACATGTTCAAAGTCAATAATCCTCAGGGATAGAGGCTTTCTGAGCAAGGCTAGAGAAACAAGCAAAAAGAATAAAAACGATCTTGCAGCTACATAATTTGCAACAGAGAGCTGCCAGAGCATTTCAGTAATCCAAGAGCCGATATCCTTAGCAGTTAAAAAAGCAGAGTGAAAGAAAGAAATACAATGAACTGCTTAAGGATTCTTTTTTTTTTTTTTTAAGATTTTATTTATTTATTTGACAGAGATCACAAGTAGGCAGAGAGGCAGGCAGATAGAGATAGAGGAGGAAGCAGGCTCCCTGCTGAGCAGAGAGCCCGATATGGGGCTCAATCCCAGGACCCTGGGATCATGACCGGAGCCGAAGGCAGAGGCTTTAACCCACTGAGCCACCCAGGCGCCCCTACTTAAGGATTCTTATAAACTACTTGTAAGTTTATAAAACACCTATCCACCAATGTTTAGGAGCTGTAACTTTTGGTTGGCTGGTAAATGGAGTGTGCGTGTGTGTGTGTCTGTGTGTGTGTCTATTGTTCCCCTAGAGATATTTAAATCTCCAATATCATTACCAAAAAATCTACTTCTTTCCTGTAGTTTCACTTGAAGGGGAAAAAAAAACAATAACAAATTCCTTCCTAAAATAGCAAAGACAACAATGCGAGGAATAATACTTCAGAGTTTGAACAGATATTTCCTGTACTTCACTCAATGTACGAATCACAAGCAAAATTAGGAATTAAAGGGAAAAAAACACCACAACTGCTACATACCCTCAATAACAACAAAAACAAAAACAAGTACACCATTCTTTGTCCACTCTTGCCCCTCAAATAAGATACCACCCTGCATCTGGATATAGTATTAAAAAAAACAAAAACAAAAAATAACCTCTGAATACTGTCAATATATGAAATGTGAATATTAAGCAGGATAGATACTCCTCATGACAGTGGTGGTAGTCATAAGAAAAGCCATTATTCCACAATAAATGCTAGAAATAATCAAATGCCAGTGTTCAATTCTATAGCTATACACGTAGAATTTTTAAAAAATTTATTAAAATTCTTGCATTACAAATACTCTGTCACTAAGAATTTGAAATACTATTTCTTTATTCCCTATCCCACTTGAAATGTGCTTTTGTAATACAGTTTTTTCAGAATGAAGATTTTTTCAGAATGTAATTATGTTTTAACAGAACTTGAAAGATGAAGAAACATCATATCAAAGCCAAGTATAAAAGAAAAAAAAGCCAAGTATAAGCAATTTGTGTGCCAAGGGGTTAAAGGAAAGACAAGTACCGCCATCATCTCTTCTTTTGTCTTACATAATAGAATTTTTAGCTGGGCAAAACAACTACTGGATAAAGACCACATTTCCCAGTCCCCTCACAGTTAGGTGTGGTCAAATAACTAAGTTCTGGGCAATGTGGTATGGACAGAAAAAATGTGTTACAGCACGTCCTCTCCTTTTCTCCTTTCCTGGTGGCTGAACTGGGATGTTGGTAGTTAGCCATCACGAACCATGCGCTGACAGACAAATTCAAGGATGGGAAAGAAACAAGACAGAAAGAGCCCAAAGCCCAAAGACCTCATGAAGCAGAGTTGCCATGCTAATGCAGATGACTATGTGACACAGAAATCAATCTCTAACTAGTTAAATACCTGTTATTTGGGATCTGTCACATACAGTCAAATCCACAATCCAACAAATACATGAGATGATTTCCAGTCAGTGGCAGCAAATAATTGCTGCTACTTGATGTCCTTACCACACCCATTGTAAGCCACAGTACTTAAACTTTTAAAAGTTCATTTAACTGTTATATGGGTGAGATATACCCTTACAAACTTTCCAGTGTTAATCCCCTTGATAAATCTTTTCTCACACCATCTTAAATCATGAGATTTTGAACTATGCTGCATCTTTACAAAGTAAATCTGGTTTACTTATTTGAAAACACAATACTGCAAAGCAACTCTTAAACTAATATAAAATTATCTAAGTACACACATTGAGAGTCTTGGACTGGATTCATCAATACATTGTACCAGCGTTAATAGTTCTAATAGATGCTATTTCTATGAAAGGTTTTAGCACAACTAAAATTCCTGCATTGTACTGTTATTTTTATTCTTGAAGTTAAAATGGCAAGTATTTGATATGCTAAGAGTTCCCCCATAAAAATGTTATCTCAATAAACTATCAGTTAAAAATAGAAAAAAATCTGTGTGAACACAATTCCAGTTACTAATTTACCAATTGTTGAAGAACTACAGCCTGGAAATAAGCAAGCTGTTTGAGGAATGATGGTCTTCCTCTGTTTTCAGACTAAAAGCTTGCTGTACCACAGCCACTAGGAATTCCAGGAAATTCTCCAAGTTTAATCATAGCAACTCTGCTTTTACCAATTACCCTTGATCATGCTTTAGTATAAGACAGTTTCTGAACTTGGGGCACATGGGTGGCTTAAACAGTTAAGAGTCTGACCCCTGGGGCACCTGGGTGGCTCAATGCGTTAAACCTCTGCCTTAGGCTCAGGTCATGATCCCGGGGTCCTGGGATCGAGCCCTACATCGGGCTCTCTGCTTGGAAGGGAGCCTGCTTCCTCCTCTATCTCTCTGCCTGCCTCTGTCTACTTGTGATCTCTGTCTGTCAAATAAATAAATAAAATCTTAAAAAAAAAAAAAAAGAAAGAAAGAAAGAAAGGAGCCTGACCCTTGAATTCAACTCAGGTTATGATCTCAGGGTTGTGAGATCAAGCCCTGAAGATTCTCTTGCCGCTCTTTCTAAAAAAAGAGAAAAGAAAAAACAAGAAAAAAAAAGTGTTTAACAAAGACCTTCCCCTTAGTTAACAGATTTTAAAACTACTGAATATATAACTAATAGTCCTAGGGAATAGTCTTCTTTTCAGTAGTTGCAAAGAAATGCTGTCAGGTAAAGGAAAGGAAGAAAGATAAATCACTGGGGAGCAGTACCCTGACTGGCTCAGTCCACAGAGTGTATGACTCTTGATGTCAGGGTTTTAAGTGGCAGAGAGTTTACTTTAAAAGAAAAACAAAAAACAAAAAAGATAAATCACTGGAAAGAACGGATTTGGTGAAAAGAAGTAATGAGATTATCCTAAAAAGATTTTTAAAGATTTTATTTATTTATTTATCAGAGAGAGAGCAAGCAGTAAGCAGAGGGAGAAGCAGGCTCCCCGCTGAGCAAGAAGCCTGATGCAGGACTTAATCCCAGAACCCTGGGATCATGACCTGAGCTGAAGGCAGATGCTTAACTGAATGAGCCACCCAGGTGTCCCTTAAAAAATTTTTTTTATTTAAAAATCCCTGGATCTTCCATACCTGTATGATCCTCTAGATGTCAGACAGGTCTAGGTACTGAGCCTGGCTCATCACTTAACAGCGATGTCTCTTTTACCAAGTTACTTAAGGTTACAGATCCTTGCTTTTTCCATACACAGAATGTAGAAAGCCACACTACCTCACAGCATTATTAACAAAGATTAAGGGAGATAATGTAAGTAAAGCTCCTAGTAGAGCGCTTAATCCAGGGCCGACACTCAATAATTGTTAGTTTCCCTCTCTACCCACTCTGACCCTACTACCAACCATCAAAATCTCAGAATGAATTACAAATGAAAGGGTTCTTGATGTGGGTTGAACACTTTTTTGCAATGGATGATACTTATGTCGAAGACTGGCTAAAAACACTTCTCTGGAGAAAAACATGCATTCACAAAAATTTGTATACAAGCATGTTTACAGCAGCATTATTTATAACCAAAAAGTAGAAACAACCCAAATGTTCATCAGCTGATGAATGGATAAACCAAATGTGATATAGCCATACAATGTAACATTTTTTTTAACCAAAAGAAGGAATGAAGTACTGACACATGCTACAACATGAGGAACCTTGAAAGCAATATTCTAAGTGAAAGAAGTCATTCACAGAAGACCATATTCTGTATGATCCAATTTATGTGAACTGTCCAGAATAGGGAAGGATGAGAAGGTACAGGGGTTTCTTTGGGGGTGATGAAAACATTCTAGAATTAGACTGTACTGGAACTTATTTAAAAATGCTGAATTATATACTTAAATGGGTATGTGAACTACATCTCAATGAAGCTTGGAAAAACTAGGAAATGCTCATTCAAAACAATATATGCACCCCTATGTTTACTGCAGCATTAATTATAATAGTCAAGACATGGAAGCAATCTTAAGCGTCCAATGACAGATGAATAAAGAAGATGTGAGCTATATGTATGCACACAACAGAATATTATTCAGCCATGAAAAAGAATGAATCAATGGCCATTTGCAGTAACATAAATGGACCTAGAAGGGATTATGCTAAATGAAGTAAGTCAGACAGACAAAGACAGAAGAAAGACAAAGACAAAGATTTAAATGATACATGGAATCTAAAAAAGATAAAACACTTGAACAAACAAGCAGAAACAGACCCATAAATACAAAGAACAAACTGATGGTTGCTGGTGGGGGAAGGAGGGATGCACAAAATGGGTGAAGAGGCATGGGACGTATAAAGACTTTCAGATATGGAATGAGTAAGTCTTGGGGATGATAGGTGTAACGTGGGGATATACAGTCAATGGTATGGTGGCAGATGGTAGCTACACCTGTGGTGAGCACAGCATAAGGTATCGAGTTGTCAAATCACTATGTTATACACCTGAAATGAATACAATATTATACATCAACTATACTTCAATTAAAAAAAATAAATAGAGGTTGGCTGGCTCAGTTGGTGGAGTATGCAACTCATTGATCCTGGGGTTGTAGGTTCAAGTACCATGTTCGGTGTAGAGATAAGTTAAAAATAAAATCTTTAAAAAACAAACAAACAAAATAAAGGCTGGACATTTTAAAAAAGTAAACAGCAAACAAACTACACTGCATCTAAAATTTAATAAGTCAAATCAAAGCTATTCAGAATATACTCCCATCTAGACAATAAAGTACACTGTGAGTATGTGTAGATAAACTTTGATGTCAAGTACAGGAACCTTTAGCAGTTTGTCTTGTTATTTCTTTCTGTTCATTACATACAATGGATGCCTTATCTACTGTGCTTCTAAAACTGTATCAGCTGTGTATCCTACTTGGGAGAAATGAGAAGAGCCACTCAATTTCCCATGCAGCTTAATTCTCTTGTGGAATGTTAACTGATATATGTTCTTTTTAAACAAACAGAATACTTTGAAATTGACCACACATGAGAACATAAAGCAAGTTATAAAATTTTTAAAGAACTGGTATCATACAGACCACTTCATCTGTCAACAATGCAATAAAGTTATAAATCAATAAAAGACAACTCTTTTGGGGGCGCCTGGGTGGCTCAGTTGGTTAAAGCCTTTGCCTTCAGCTCAGGTCATGATCCTGGGGTCCTGGGATCAAGCCCCCATTGGGCTCTCTGCTCAGCGGGGAGCCGGTTTCCTTCTCTCTCTCTCTCTCTCTCTCTCTCTGCCTGCCCCTCTGCCTATCTGTGATCTCTGGAAAATAAATAAATGAAATCTTAAAAAACACACACACACACACAACTTTTTTTTTAACTTTTTTTTTTTTTAATTTTATTTATTTGTCAGAGAGAGAGAGAGGGAGAGAGAGCGAGCACAGGCAGACAGAATGGCAGGCAGAGGCAGAGGGAGAAGCAGGCTCCCTGCGGAGCAAGGAGCCCGATGTGGGACTCGATCCCAGGACGCTAGGATCATGACCTGAGCCGAAGGCAGCTGCTTAACCAACTGAGCCACACAGGCGTCCCAAAACGCAACTTTTTTTAAGAGCAGCCATTAAAATGGTCTACTAATGTGTCGTTTTCTGTATGTAGTATGCCATTACTTGATATTAGTACCTAAGGAAATGGGCTGAGGTTGGATATATGTTTGCATACTGTCAACATATTTCCTTGGTAAGTTTAATACATTTGTTCCCAAATAAATAAATAAATATGTGTGTGTGTGTGTGTATATATATATATATATATATATATATATATATATAGTCAATCATATTTAGAAGCATTAGAAAATCTGCTATTTAAAGGATTCATGGAGTAAACCTTTTTGTATTATAATTGTTGCCTAATTCATCTGTAGCTAACTCTTTCAAAACTGTATTCTGTATTTAGCAGAGTATTCACTGTTTACTATACCATCACCATCTGAGAGAGTACAACCCATCAGGAGCTTGCATGAGATGCAAAACAATTCAGAGAAAGGAATTTGGTGCTCTGGTCAGTGCCAAGGTCAATATTTCCCCCAGTGTTCTTCTAATTCAGCAAGCCAAGGCCTGGAACCAGTCCATGGCTTTATCATTGTGGATTTATCCTTGGGCAGTTCCTGAGAAAAGACCTCCACTGGGTCCTACCCAGGCAGAAATATGGGACCAGGCTTTAAGTACCTAAGGGGAACAACAAGCTTAAAAACTGAAAAGACAGCCAATAATCTTCCTCATGACTAAAATGGCACATACAGAACTCTCCCTTCTCCTTTCCAGGCTCAATGTCACTGACCAACTTGAGCCTTTTTTTAAAAGACTCAGTTCTCAACTAATATATCTGCTTCTTATTAGACTAGGCACTGGTCAGACAGAGACAAAACTAAGCATCCATTTCTGTGCTGTGATATCCTCTCTTCCCAATCCTCCATTCTGCCTAGGCCTCATTACCAACCTGGATGTATCTTCTGCACACTGTATTCTTCACTAATTTATAAAAAGGCATGACCTTGTCTATTTTTCCCTTTAGACCTACATCACTTGTTTATTTGCTTCGGAAAAACAGTCATTTTAAATATTAAATTAAATATTGAATTTTAACTAGATACCGATTATACGGCTAAGACATGTATTATTAAATTATATAAACTTTAGTACTACCATTCACAAGCATGGAAAGTCCTGCTTTATTTCTGCCTCCTCATAGATTCCTAAGAGGGAAAAAACTGGGAACTACCTCGGTAAATTAATGTAAGAGCTTCAAGTTGGAAATATATGAACCTGCTCAAGGCTGACAAGGGGGATTTCCAGAACCCCAAGAGCTCCTTTGTGATCCAGCCCTGGGTGACTAATAACAAGAGTGAGAAAATTTTTGCTCTCTGATCACAGGATCAGAACGCTAAATTATATAATAGGAGTAATAACTGTGACAAACCAGGATAGGACCGGGCAGAGAACACAGGGTGAAGATGATGCCTAGCATCAAAATTATACGCAGACAGATTTGGGTTATTTAGAGACTGAGGCATGAGACAGGCCAAGATTTAAGTGCTAGAATAAATATGAAGCAAGAGGTGGTAAGAATGCAGAGGAACATTATGAAGACCAACAAAGACAACCTGCAAGATGCAAGAGAAATGGTCACTGAACTGGCTAAGAGATAAAACCCAAATATACAAAATCATAGAATATTTTAAATAAAATATGAAAAAGCAAACATGATGCTTTGGTGAACCTTTCCCACATATTTTGTACCGTCCACGTAAGGATACAGAAGCATGCACATACGTATGTGTTACTAATCTCAGCTCTCACTCAGCCAACACTGATGGCCTGCTAGTAGTCAGGCACTGGTCTAGGCACTTGGGGAATGACAGAGCAGACAAAGATTCCCTCGTAGAGTTTACACTCGAGGAAGAGACAGACAATAAACCATAAAGATAACAGGGAGACAAGTGACACAGAGTGTCAGTAAGTGGAAAGTGCTACAGAAAAACAAATTAGAAAAAGGAGCTCAGACAGAGGAGGGAGGCTGTAGTATTTGATGGTAATCCAGCACAATTCACATTTGACAATATAAAATCTGAAGGAGGAGTTAGCCATGCAGACATCTTGAGGAAGAGCCTTCCAGGAGACACCTTCCAAGAAGAGGAACTGAGAAATATAAACATGTTTTAAGCTTTAAGACTAGAAGCAAGCATCAGCCTTCTCCTGAACACCTCTCCTTGGAAAATAATTTTCTGAGGCAGCTAAAAAAAAAAATAAATTGGAATGCCTGGATTTTATAGAAACATTTTAAAACATTTTAAAAAGCAAGCCACCAATTTAAAATCCAATCAATTAAAATGGTTATCTAAACAGATAAGGTGACTGCTCTCGGGAGCTACTGGGATGGAGGGGCGTGGGGGGGGAGTGGCGAGGTGAGCTGTGAACTGCTAATGCCAGGCCAGGCTTGCAGGGCCTATCCTCCCTGCTCCTCTCTTAAGGCCTGCTCCATGTGGTTCCCAGGGAGAGATCATCACACTGCTATCAGACTGCTCCCCCACAAAGGAAGTACATCTAGTTTGGGACTGGTAACAGGGAAATTTGTTTTCCTCATTTTTAAAGTGTTATTTACACCCACGTTTATGTACACTGTAACGGCGGCTTTTCTGTGTAAAAGAGCCATCAACCTATTCTAATATTAATATCGTTAACAATTCAAACAGTAAATTCTTCATCAAACACTAGCTAGCAGGGGACACAGGGCGGTTTTGGAAATCCACTGAAATGTCAAAAGATGTCTAAATTAAACTGGCCTGGTCATATGTATGAAAGAGAGGGGCGGAGATGCATTTAATTCAAATATATATCCTTTCAGAATTTACTTGTCTCCTATCCCCCCCGAATAAATGTTAATTACTAATCATCATGAAAATAGCTCTTTCTGGTTCTATAAACTGACACCATCTCCCAGCCATTTGAGGTGGCTTACTAATTAAAAACAAAGGTTCCAGGGCGCCTGGCTGGCTCAGTGGGTTAAGCCTCTGCCTTCTGTTCAGGTCATGATCTCAGGGTCCTGGGATCAAGACCCACCTTGGGCTCTCTGCTCAGTGGGAAGCCTGCTTCCCCACTCTCTCTCTGCCTGCCTCTCTGCCTCCTTGTGATCTCTCTCTGTCAAATAAACAAATAAAGTCTTTAAAAAAAAAAAAAGTTCCCAATATTTCAATTTTTTTTTCCCTGTTCAGTTGAGCTGCAGGAAATGGAAGCAGTTGAATGTGAATGTAAATACGGATGTCCTTACAGAACTGCTGTCATAAATTACATGACCAGGAAAAGAGCAAAACAATACAAAAGATCATAATCTCAAAATCTCCTACTACCATCACAGAAAACAGGTAATTTTTATAGAAATGGTGTTGATGATAACAGTTAAACTAATAAATAACAACCAGTGACTCTAATCTCCCTCAGCAAAGCCTATAATTACACCCTGTCAAGCTTTCTCTGTTATAGTATATGGCTATCTGGTTATATGAAGAAATAACAAAATCAGAACATCCCTTCAGGCAAAAGCAACTGTGCAGTGTCCAACAGTCTTTAAAATATTTATATGTGTTGACCCAATATGTCTTCTAGGAATCTACCCAAAGGAAAGACAAAAATTTGTCCACTCAATGTTATTTCTATAGAGACAAACAAACTGAAAAATCAAAATGTTCAACAACTGGAAACAGTTTAAAAATTATTTTGGAATGCCAGGTGTCCAGCAAAAAAAGGTATTTACCAAGAATTCCGACAGCAAGAAAGAAATATCTTTGTTTAGGGAAAAAAAAAAAAACTTCTTGAATATACAAGATAGACAATGTAGACAGCACTGGTTTTTGGCATAAAATGACCTGGTTGATGATCTGGGTCCATTCGTCCCTAGCGCCATGACTTTAAGCACATAATTTCTAACCATCTATCCGTGCCCTCATTTATAAAGTAGGGACATAAATATCCAGCGTATCTACCCCACAATGGTGTGTGTGTGCATGTGTGTGTGAAAGAGAGAGAGAGAAAACCAAAGCAGAGTAATAAATCTAAAAACCTTTTGAAAGATGTTAAGAAAGTATCACAGTCATCATCAAAGCCGCTTTTTGAAGGAATGAACAAAAAAAGGAAAGGAGGTATGGTAGTTTATATTCTTGCTAGATAAAGGAGAGAAGGGAAAATGATTTATAAAATTATCTGTTTACAGACAACCAGAGAGATGAAGCAGTGGCATTCATGAAGGATTGGAGCTGTACAAGGATACATTATTGAGCAATGTGAGTGGCAGTTAAAAAGCCAGGTAAAATAATATGGCCCAAAAGTCTCTAAGGAGAGGAGAACGGAAGATGGGTGGTGGAGAAAGGTAGTGTGTGTGAGGGAACCAAAGCAGCCAGATAAAAGTACTCAGGTTTAAGATTTTTCTTACGGGTGGGGGCGCAGGCGTGGCTCAGTCAGTTAAGCTCTCGACTCCGACTCCCCGGATTTCAGCTCGGGTCATGCTCTCAGGGTTGTGAGATTGAGATTCTCGCTCCCCCTCTTCCTCTGCCCCTCCCTGCTGCCATGCTTACAGGCATGTGCTTTCTCTCTCTCTTAAAAAAAAAAAGTCTCCTTAAGAGTGTAAGTCCAGGACCAAGACTACTTAACAAAACTATGTACAAGTAGAATATATCATGAGATGCAGGTTGTATCTACTGTTCCCAAGACACTGTCATTACCATTACCTTAATTAAGTGGATTGACCAATTTTTATAAATCAGGATTCTTAGCTCGCCCTTCCTTTAAAGAAAAAAGTCCTTTCCTCATTAATGAAGAAACAGGTAGGTGTGGATGACTTGATGGTATTAAAGAAAGGAAAATAAGTCAAACTCATACTTAGAAATTACTGGGGTTATTTCTGAATCTTACATCAGTTAATCACATGGCTGCTTTGAACCCAACCTGACAGAATTAAGTGTGACCACGTTCCGCAAGAGTGCTCACTTCATGCCAGTGGGAGGCAGAAAAGTATTCTTGTCCAATGTGATAAAGGGAAATCTGAAAGGCTGAAAACAACTAAGCCAATAAGTAAAACCATCAAAAGAACTTTATTGTTGAATTTGCAACCTTTTTCCTTAAATGTTTAGCATTCACTTTAATATAACATATACTTTATACTAAGACTGAAAAGATAATGACACAAGGGATGCTGTAAAATATTATGAAAGCACTCCATTGTTTCAGCTTAAACAGGAGTCGGCATTCATTACACAGATGCCACTCTGTGACATCCATGACAAAGTCCAGGACCATGCAGGAAAGATCCAGGAGCCCTCCTCACCAAGTCCCTGTGTTGAGCTCTCACAACAACCCTCTTCTCAAAACTCCTTCAGTTCAGTCAGATTATCACACATCCCAACACTCAAAGAGGTGATGCTCATTTTTTTCATTACACTCCTGCATGCACAGGAGGCCACAGCACTACTTAATACTCTTATAGTAACATAACGTTCTCACTTTAACCTTTTCCCTCTCCAGAGTAATCAGAATAATGAGTAGCTGTGGTCTTCAAATTCTTAACTATGAGCACAATGGACAAAATAAGAAAATCACTTCTATGAAATACCATAATGCTGACAAAGAAGATCAACATTTCAATAGAAGATGCCCACATTTCAAACACCTTTGCTTAAATTAAAATAACTTTTAAAGTGATTTAAGTTTTGTTGCCAAATGAGTGATGGATTTCCTGTTCCAATTTGCACTATGCAGCCCGTAAAAGAATGAAGTAAATCTGTATGTGCTGAAATGGAAAGTTCTCTAAGATACACTGAGTAAAAAAGTGCAGGAGAGTTTGTAGAGTGGAGCATCTCTTGTACAAAAAGTGTATCTCTGTGTGTCTGTGTTAGAAGGATTCACAAAAGGCTGGAGAGACATGTGAGTTAGAAACCACCTATATGGGACGCCTGGGTGGCTCAGTTGGTTAAGCAGCTGCCTTCGGCTCAGGTCATGATCCCAGTGTCCCACATCGGGCTCCTTGCTCAGCAGGGAGCCTGCTTCTCTCTCTGCCTCTGCCTGCCGTTCTGTCTGCCTGTGCTCGCTCTCTCCCTCTCTCTCTCTGATAAATAAATAAAATCTTTAAAAAAAAAAAAAAAAAAGAAAAGAAACCGCCTATATAATGAAAAACTAGCTCAGATACTTTTTAAAAGAAGTTAGTGGAAACTTTTACTGATCTTCTATAAATCTCTGACTACATTTCAAGCAAATATTACCTATTCTGTCATAAAAAGTAAAAATAACCAAGCTTCAAAGAAATAAAACTGAGACAAGTAATACCTATTTTTAAAAACATGCAAATCAGATTTAGCTAAATACCTTTGGTTACCAACCTCCTGTTACTGAATCCTCAGTCTATTTTAATTCCAATTGAAAATTGCCTTTTTTTAAGGATCATCCAAATCAGGTCAGCTGGTCTTGGACATGTGTCAAATGGGAAGTCCAGGCTGGCCTGGCACTTACACAGCCATTAGGACTAGATGAGCAGGAAAAGCTCTAAGATTCAATAGCCTCAGACCAGCTATGCATAGTAATGACCATCCTCCAGCTAATCACACACAGTGCTTTTGTTAACCTGTTTAGCCAGCATGAGAAACTTTTAGACACAATCCTATTCACATAGTCAAAACTTCATCAGATCCTCTTGCGATTTTTCACCTTTTCTTTATGTATAGATTTTTAAAGATTTTTATTTATTTATTTGACAGAGAGAGAGATCACAAGTAGGCAGAGAGGCAGGCAGAGAGAGAGGGGGAAGCAGGTTCCCTGCTGAGCAGAGAGCCCAATGTGGGGCTTGATCCTGGGATCCTTAGATCATGACCAGAACTGAAGGCAGAGGCTTAACCCACTGAGCCACCCAGGCACTCCATCTTTTTTTTTTTTTTTTTTTTTTAAGATTTTGTTTATTTATTTGACGGAGAGAGATATGGAAAAGCAGGGAACACAGGCAGGAGGAGTGGGAGAGGGCAAAACAGGCTTCCCGCTGAGCAGGAAGCCCCATGTGGGCTCAATCCCAGGACCCTGATGGATCCCAGGATCCCAATCATGACCTGAGCCAAAGGCAGATGCTTAAATACTGAGCCACCCAGGCGCCCCTGTTCTCTAGTCTAAATGTATTCATCCATACACAAAAGGACAGGAAACCTACCAGTTAAGTGCTCCACTAGCTTGCTAACACCCATTACCAGAGTCCGCATGGTTTTACTCTTGTTACAGCCAACAGCTGCCAAAGTGTTACTCCTTTTAGACCTTGAACCTGAGCTCCCTGATATTTATTATGGCCTATTTAACTTAATGGTACTATGAAAATAATGTTTTAAAGATATCATGTTATTCAAAGCAGAGTTCCTCCCTCTGAACAAGAAGAAAATGTCAAAGCAAACCAAAAGAATTACATTACAGCTAAAAGCTAAAAGGTGGATCATGGATCTGAAAGACAAGGCCTTTAGGATCTGTCACTTAAGACATACTGGGGCTGACCCTGTTAACTTATTTTGTGTTGTTAAAATAAACCAGATAATCTTATCTAAAAACCAGTCAGGCAAAATAAAAACAGCAAAACATTTAAATTGAAATAAGACCAAGATAGACAGGCAAAACATATTTTTATCACACATCAAACTATAAATACCTTTTAATATGTCATATTAATGTGATTTGGGCTAAATTTTAAAATACATTATTTCAATATTTCTGATAGCCTTTACCTATTTGACACAATATTGAGTTCTAGATTAATAATTTGATCATTAAGGTACTGCATACTTAAAGAGTTATATTGATTAAGTATATAATTCTTAATTTATGTCACATGATGAGATAATACACATATAAAGCTACACATTAGTATGTTAACTTTACTTCATAAAATTTCTTAAAATTCTGCTAAGTTCTAAATTTGGCCCAAACATCAGCCACGTAAAAAAGGGGAAGAGTTTCTTTCCTTCTAGAGACCTCATCTATTAAAAATGAAACCTAAATTAATTCCTACAAAACCCCCTGAGGTAAACACTATCCTTACAGGTGAGGGTATCAGATCAAAGAGAAAAGCAAAAGCAAAAAGATGTCATGGTTCACATTCAAACTCAGGAAGACATTTGGTTCTGTGCTCTAATTACGAAGGCAGCAGAGAAAGGTTGGTTGGGCTCCAACATCTCATACTTGAAATGGAACAAAGAGGTGTGTTCCCAACAGGAATTACAGATTTCCTGATAATACCCACACATCATCTCCATCTGTGGCCTTAGGTGATTCGCTAATCTCTGATGGGCTCACTATCCTATGCAAACGGATAGAATCATTTGTAAGGTTGGGACCTATCTTTAGTGAGCTGCTCCTGTGTGTTTAACACAGAGTCAACATGTTCTGTATCTCCAGAAGACTAAATTCAGCTCTGGTCTTACACCAGGACATTAAGTCTAGAGCTACACATAAATTCTACTTAGTATATGGGTTTTAATTCCAGCAAATGTGGAAAACTATGAGAGGCTGAAGTATAAAATTCAAGTTTAGCTCAGACTGAAATTTAGTTGCTGACCAAAGGAAAAAGAAAGAAAAAGAATTAAAATAACCCTACCAGATGGGATAAACAAAAAGAAAAGGAAATCAATATATTAAAAACTTAAAAGAATTTCAGGTTCAACAACTGGGCATTATTTAGCCCCAGCTTCTTGGCCCTCAAAGTACCTGGGGAAGTGAGACAAACTATTTGATTCCTACTCTTTGAAAAGACAGTATATCTAATTCATAAAAGTAGATTCCCACGTGGGTTCTGGTCCATAAAAAGGCTAAAATGTTATGACATCAAAATTTGATCAACCTGTAATTTTATATTAAAGTCTAAATTCCTGGAGTTTTTTATTTGACAGAGATCACAAGTAGGCAGAAAGGCAGGCAGAGAGAGAGGAGGAAGCAGGCTCCCCGGTAAGCAAAGTGCCTGATGCGGGGCTCGATGCCAGGACCCCGAGACCATGACCGGAACCGAAGGCAGAGGCTCAACCCACTGATCCACCCAGGCGCCCTAAATTCCTGTTTTGTTTTGTTTTGTTTTAACTGCTTTCACTGGAAATGATGATCACAGTAATGACCCTCTAGCAGCTGGTGCTGTAACAATTACAACAATGATTCGCTCCTTGGGCCACAACCATAATCCCTCAATCATTTCTCCAGTGGGGGCCACAAGTGGCATATTTAAAGAGAGAACACCACTATGCTGTCAATGTTACTAAGAAGAAAAGAGAAAGGAAGCAGCTTGAGGATCTTGGAAGATCATTAGCCCCAATCAGCATTTATTTCCACTGTAATATTCAAGTTCCTCCTCTTAACCTCTTCTAATTTTTCTTCTTGATGATCCTAAATCACTCAATTGTTAAAAGTTCAGTAACACAAAGAATCCTCCCATAGGCTCACAAGAGTTTGCCATATCTGACCCGTTTATGCGAATCTAGGGACCCCATCTCCCATCACTCTCCTCCTAAACTACTGGCCTCACATGCTTAGCAGCTGCTCAAATACACTAAGCTTCAGGAATCTTGCACCAATCATTTCCTGTGCCTGAGACACACTCTTCCTAAACTTTCTCAGGAACTGGCTCCCCGCTCATCATTCCAATGGTTTTAGTTCAAATGGTACCTCTTCAGAAAGGCTGTTCCTGACCACCCTGGAGAGAGCAGCACTCTCTTACCTTATTATTGTTGTTGTTGTTGTTATTATTATTATTATTATTATTTTCAAAATGACAAATAACACACAAGACAATTACTTACTAAAGAAAATCAGCCATCTTGAAGTAACTGGCAGGACTGTCACATTTTTAAATTAATAGGACATTTAGCAATCATTTTATTTAATTGAGTGACTTCAAAGGTGAAGGAAATAGAAGTTCTGAACATTGAGAAATTTTCCTTCATACTTCACTTCCCTAGACCGCACCTCCACTCTCCAAACTTATAATGTTCTACAAAAATAGGCACAAAATCCAGTTGGACAGTAGGGGCTATAAACATAGAACCCAGCAGCTGGGTTAAGATGGAATAAGCATTAACATGGTCCTGTTATGGGTGACTGCCCACCACCAGGTAGAGGGAAACAACCTGCAGGATAGAAAGATACCTTGTTCAAAGCGTTCCCAAAAAAAGGTCCTTCTGATCTTCAATGAAATGCCTAGCAGGGAAATAACCACTGTACATGCATTTAAAAAATGCACTGGGGAACTCTGAATCTTGTGTGAGTACAGTACAGCAGCAGTACTAACAGAACAATCTCTAAAGCTGTTTCACCAGTATATTACTTCAAGATTGGTTTGCTTGGGGCGGGGGCGCACAGGGAGGGTGGGCAGTGTATCTGAACATTTAAGTCTAGCTTTGCTCCGTTGGTATTGTATAGCTATAGCTACAAAAGAAATTCTAAGTCTACAGATTACATTTTTATTAAGCAAAAGATCTCAAGAAACAATTTTCTTTAAAATGTTTTTCCTGGGGTGCCTGGGTGGCTCAGTGGGTTAGGCCTCTGCCTTCAGCTCAGGTCATGATCCCACGGTCCTGGGATTGAGCCCCGCATCAGGCTCTCTGCTCCATGGGGAGCCTGCTTCCCCACCCCCCCCCGTCTGCCTCTCTGCCTACTTGTGATCTCTGTCAAATAAACAGATAAAATCTTTTAAAAATATATATAATTTTCCCATACTGGGGTGGCTGGGTGGCTCAGTCAATTGAGCATATAACTCTTGGTTTTGGCTCTGGTCTTGATCTCGGGGTTGTGGGATGGAGCCCCAAGTCAGGCTCTGTGCTCAGTGCAGAGTCTGCTTGGGATTCTTTCTCCCTCTATCCCATTCTCTCTCTCTCTCTCTCTCTCTCTCCCTCTCCAAAACAAATAAATAAACCTTTAAAATAAAATAAAAGTTCCTTCCTATATCTACTTTTCAAACACAGCTAGGACTGAGTTTAAAGTATAACACTGCTTGTCCTTTTGTTCTCTGAAGCCACAAAACAGAAATGCAGGCAGACCACCGGCAGTATCTGGCAAGTCAGTGGAAAACTAAAAAGAAGCAGGGAAAAGAGCAGATGAGAGAAGCACGCATGGCACACAGCGTATATGCGGATTTTCAGCTTTCAGAAATGAAATATAAAAGGTTAAAATCTAAGATCTCGAAGCACAGGAGATACTAAAGGGAGGAGGAAAAAGCTAAAAAAAACAGTGAGACTGGGACTAAAGCAAATTTCTAGACCATCCTAACCTGCCGTAAGTCTTTTTTATGCACCTCTATCAACTAAAATGAGGATGCCAGTTTTATTTCAGACAAAACTTAACAAACTGTCTCATGAAAAATCTTCCCTCCCCATGAGACACCTCCACAGCCTCTAACAGGGCAGGTATCCAGAAGAAGGAGTGGAGAAAAAGTAACTGCATTAATCAGTCATCAAGTAAATATTTGAGCAAGGCCCAGATAGCAAGGGAGAGGCTAAACAAGTGGGGTCTAAAGGCTGGGCAGAGTCGGTAACAGAGTATCCACTGAATCCAAGAGGACAAAGGAATACTTGCATTAAATCATCACACTGTATACCCTAAAAAAAATAAATGAATAAGGGGACAATGGAAAGGGTAAGAGAAGAGACAAGGGGCTACTGATTTGGTATCAAGCTCCAATTTTATCTAGAAGCTTCCTATATACTTCCATCTGGAATGTAGAAAAACACTTGCCTAAAATACCCAGGTGTAAAAACAAAGTAGTTGCATCTGGAAGAGAAAGACACCTAAGAGCAGACCAGTTTATAAGTACTAATTAATGTATACTACTTATTTTATGATATATTCACCCATGGTTCAAGATCTAAAGATACAAGAAGATATACACATATAGTGAAAATATCATTCTCTCTCCTGTTTTCTAGTCTAGTGCTTTCCTGAGAATCTGCCCAAAGACACATACACAAGCAAACCACAGTTTCATGTGGGCACATTTTGACCTAGATATCTGTTAATAACCTTTTTCCCCAGTAGTCTTTCTTTTAATCAAACTCACTAGCATCACATATCTATAGATCACATCTTTCCTAAGAAGCTGACTCCTTTAAGATGTTAAAAATGTCTTGAGAGGGGCTCCTGGGTGGCTCAGTGGGTTAAAGCCTCTGCCTTCGGCTCGGGTCATGATCCCAGGGTTTTGGGATCAAGCCCCATGTCAGCCTCTCTGCTCACTAGGGGGCCTGCTTCCTCCTCTCTCTCTGCCTGCCTCTCTGCCTACTTGTGATCTCTGTCAAATAAATAAACAAACAAATAAATAAATAATCTTTAAAAAAAAAAAAAAAAGTCTCAAGAGAAGCGGCAAAATAGAAGTGCTGGACTGGGATGGAAGTCTGGGCTCCAGCCTCAGCTATGCGCAAATTTGGGAAAGTCCCACTACTCTGACATTCTCCCTCATCTTCTTGGCCCCCTCTCAGGTCCAGGTCAATGTCAGCTCCTGCCTGGACTTGCCCCAGTCCCTCTATCTCTTCCAAATAATCCAAATAATCCAAATAATCCACCTCCAAGCCATTCTACTCAAGACTAAGCTGAAATAATTTTTAAAATGCAAACTGTGTTTTTATGTAAACGCTCAGCTCCTTTGCAATTCTTTTTGCCATTTTGGTGAAACCGAGAACAGGTTACATGATCATAACACAGTGAGATTTGCAGAGCCTTCGGAGATCACTTCTGGAGTCAGAGTCCCTCACTGAGACAGGAAGACAGAAGTCCACAGACACGAAGTAAGTGGGCCACATCTAGAATGCAAAGGTTCGCAGAATGCCACCATGTGAGAACTGGAAGGTCATTCCTTCACTTATTCATAAATGCTGACTGAAAGCTGGGCCTTATGCTAGGTGTCAAGAACTGCACTGAACAGACAGATAAGATCCCTGACTTTATAAAGCTTATATTTCCAGACACATTTCTGGAAAAGAAATAAATACTCAAGGTAATTGCAATGGGTCCAGATTATTGTAGTCAATTTCCAGTCAGTGTCTCTGTGTCTTCTCTTGGCCTCTGCCCTATTTTTCCACACACCAGACAGAGTGAGTTTTTTAAAACTGTGAATCAGATCATGCCTATACTTTGTTCAAAACTCAAACTTTGTTCTCACACTCAGAATAAAAACCAAATTCCTTACCATATGGCCGAGTGATCTGGCTCTTTTCCCTCTGCTCTTCCTCATTCACTTCACTCTGGCCCCATAACTGCTGACCAGTCTCCCGAGGACCCTGCTTGTTCTTCCTCTGGGACTCACTTGTTATTTCTTCTGCCTAGAACACTCCTCCCGCCACGGTCTTCACATAATGCTCTCTGACTTCATGGACATCGTTGCTGAAATGTCTCCTCCTCTGGCCATCGTCTAGAATAGCATCTCTCACTTCAGTCTGAACCCTATGCCTGCTTTTTTTATATACACAGCCGAAATGACAGTCAGAATAGGATATATTTGTGGTCTTTCTGTTTCCCCGCTATATGTAAGCTTCCTGAGAGCATTTACCTTGTTCACTATCTCTCCAGTGTCTGGAACAGTGTCAGGGACAGACAAGGCACTTAATAAATATTTGCTGGAAAAGAAAAATAGATGATATGACGAAGAACAGACGGAGGTGACTAAGTGGCCATTTTGGGAAGAGTGATCAGAAAGAGGGCTCTCAGGGACGCCTGGGTGGCTCAGTTGGTTAAGCAGCTGCCTTTGGCTCAGGTCATGATCCCAGTGTCCTGGGGTCGAGTCCCACATCAGGCTCCTTGCTTGGCAGGGAGCCTGCTTCTCCCTCTGCCTCTGCCTGCCTCTCTGTCTGACTATGCTCGCTCGCTCTCTCTCCCTCTCTCCCTGACAAATAAATAAATAAAATCTTAAAAAAAAAAATTTAAAAAAAAAAAAGAAAGAAAGAGGGCTCTCAGAAGAGGTGACAGTTAAGCTGTAATGTAAAGAACAATAAGGACAAGAGCCAGTCCATGTGGAGGAAGTACAAGTGCCCAGGCCCTGGGGCATGGGAGAGCCTGGTGTGAAAGGGGACAAGTGTAGGCACTGCCCAATGAGGACAGGGGAAAGCAGTAGCGAAGGCTGGAGAAGATGGCAGGACCTTGACAGCTACGGTAATAGAATAAAATGGGGGTTAGTAATGTATTCTACATGAAATGTCATCATTAAGGACCAGGCAAGGAGTTACATGATATGGTTAAATGTTCTTAACAGAGCACTCTACTTGCTTTAAGGAGAACAGTGTATAGGAGACAACTAACAAGCCCAAAGACCAATTAGGAAACTCAAGCAGTTATCAGTTGAGAAATGACTGAATTAGCAGTGGAAGTGCAGACAGAGAAGTGAATGTATTTGAGAGAAGTATTCAGGCAGAATTGATAAACCATGCTAATGGCTGGATGGGGACAGGGAAGGATTTAAAATGATTCCCAAGATTCTGACTTGAGCAACTAGGTATATAAGGCTCCATTTACTAAAATGAAAAAGAATTGGACAGGGGAGCCAGAACTCTCCTGTGCACCCTTAAAGTATGGATCACTTGGTCACTGATCTCCAGGTAGAACTCTGAGGACAGGTCTGGACTACAGATACATATACAGTAGTGACCAGCATAAAGACAAAACTGAAAGCCATAGGAGTGCGTGAAATCACCTAGGGAGAGAGTGCAAATAGAAGCAAGGCCCCAAACTGAGCTCACAGGCAAGCCAGCAACTTAGAGGTCAGGCCAAACAAGGGCAGGCATTAAAAAAAGAAGAAGAAGAGCTGGTTTGTGAGACAGAATGAAAATGATGAGATTCCATCACTAAGGACCTTGGTGCTCTTAGCAAGAATGGCTTCGGTGAAGTCATGAGGAACGAAAGCCAGAGTTAAAAAAGTGAATGGAAGAAAAGAAAAGGTAGGACAAAGAAGAGACAACGCCTTTTGAAAGGTTCTGCTGTGAAGGGGAGAAAAAAAATCACTAACTACAGAGAGAAGCCGATTTCACAACAGATCATCTCTTTCTAAAGATGGAGCATACCAGAGCACATCTGTATCCAAAAGGGATGCTCGAGCACAGAGAGCCTGAAGAGGGTGGGGAGAGAAGCAGGGTGGGGAGCCACAGAAGTGGCATGGTCTTTGTGGAGAAGATCCGGGATGCTCAGCACAAAGGGACTGAAGCAGTGGCTGGGGGCTAGATGAAATGAGTAACTGCTCCACTATAACCAACTGGAGGGACAGGAGAGAAGAGCAGCCTCCGCTGCCCCCAAAATGCATAGATGTGGCGGAGGGCAGGAGAGGGCATCCTCTGGACAGATGTCTGTTGTCTCAGAGAAGCATGAAACAAAGCCATCAGCTGAGAGAATGGAGTCTGTGAGGTTTGAAAAAAAGGTATGAAATAGTCCTCTCAGAATCCAAGAATACAAATTATCAGTGGGGTTTCCTGGCAGTGGTGAGCCCCTTGGAGACTAGTGGTTGTGTCTATGTAGAATTCTAGTAACACTTTCCGCATATAGTAAGTATTTCTTTCAATCAACTTTATTATCGAAATTTATACCAAGAATTAGATTTGTGATACCATCTTTGATCACTGATCTAATATAAGTAAATGTTCCTACCTCCACACACACAATAGAATAACATGGGCTCTCTACACATTCCCAGAATTTGACTCAGTCATTAGATTATCAGCATCTTTAACAAAGAAACCAGACAAAAAGCCCAGCAGAAAGAAAAAAAATTACATAATCAGGGGAAATGTGACCACAGAGTGAGTACTTTATATTTTTGGATGAAATTATAGACTGATGCTTGAGATAATACTTTAAAATAAAAGGGGCGTGGAGGAGAAAGTGAAAGTGAGTGGAGGGTATTAATGAAATTAGAGTAGCCGCCACGTGTTAGTAATTACTGATACTGGGTGATGGGTACACAAAGATTCCTTATACTGCGCTACGTACTCTGGTATATGTTAGGAAATCTTCATTTAAAAAGGCAAAAACAGGGGCGCCTGGGTGGCTCAGTGGGTTAAGCCGCTGCCTTCGGCTCAGGTCATGATC
>NC_081562.1:85464932-85623921 GCF_022355385.1 Mustela nigripes | reverse complement strand
TGCCTGCCTCTCTGCCTACTTGTGATCTCTCTCTCTGTCAAATAAATAAATAAAATCTTAAAAAAAAAATTTAAAAAAAAAATAAATAAATAAAAATAAAAAGGCAAAAACAGGGGCGCCTGGGTGGCTCAGTGGGTTAAGCCGCTGCCTTCGGCTCAGGTCATGATCCCAGGGTCCTGAGATCGAGTACCGCGTCGGGCTCTCTGCTCAGCGGGGAGCCTGCTTCCCTCTCTCTCTACTTGTGATTTCTCTCTGTCAAATAAATAAATGAATAAAATCTTTAAAAAAAAATAAAAAAAAAATAAAAAGGCAAAAACAGGGGCGCCTGGGTGGCTCAGTGGGTTAAAGCCTCTGCCTTCAGCTCGGGTCATAATCCCAGGTCCTGGGATCGAGCCCCACATCAGGCTCTCTGCTCCACGGGAAGCCTGCTTCCCCCCTCTCTCTCTGCCTACTTGTGATCTCTTTCTGTCAAATAAATAAATAAAATCTTAAAAAAAAAATAAAATAAAAAGGCAAAAACAATAATAGAAGAAATCCAGAACAATCAATGTAATTATTTTATGCTTCCAATATAAACTAATATTCCAAAGTTTCACAAATTTCTAGTTTGCTTCCTTAACAACTAATCAGGACAAGAAGCTAATCAGCTTTCCAAACAAAATCTGCTTCATTTCCAAAATTCCTACCCTTTTCTTTTGTCTCTTTTGGGAATTAAGCCTGAACCAGTGTGCCATGAGTCTTACTGTGTGAGGCCTGCCTGGAGCCAGCACAGCCTGAGATGAGGGAGGGTACCGTTGCCTGACTTGGGCACTCAGCTGCAGGCTCTCACACTAGACTCTAATTGGATCACTATTAAAAGCAGCATTTTAGGGGCGCCTGGGTGGCTCAGTGGTTAAGCCGCTGCCTTCGGCTCAGGTCACGATCTCAGGGTCCTGGGATCGAGTCCCACATCGGGCTCTCTGCTCGGCAGGGAGCCTGCTTCCCTCTCTCTCTGCACCAGCCTCTCTACCTACCTGTGATCTCTCTCTGTCAAATAAATAAATAAAATCTTTAAAAAAAAAAAAAAGCAGCATTTTAGCCTCAAGAAAAGAAGGAGAAAAAAGTAAAGTATCAGTTATCATCTTTTCTTCCCTGCCTCCACAATTTTCTAACCTCCACAGCGCATGGAACCACCGTACAGGCAAGCCTACCTTCATTAATCTCCCTTTTAGCCAACCACAAGTAAAGTAAGGACTGGGTCCAGAGCCTGCCTAACAGCAGCAATGGAGTGAATAGTCCTGTGTCTCCCAGTGTCCCCAGTGCCTTGGTGAAGTTAATTTATACCAGAAGCAGCTTTTAAGGACACTTACCATTGTGGTGAATGTGGGTAGCAAATGGATGTTATGGAAGAGAAATCAGCACTAGGTAATCCCCCTCCTGGGACAGGGGGTCAAGCATATTTCTTTTCTTCTATTGGCATTCTCCTCCATCCCTCCCACATCTCCTTTTACCCCACCCTCTTCTAAAACAAAACTTGTGGCAAATAAGATGAACTAGACACCGTAAGGCTGGAAACAAGCAAAATCCTATTGGATGCCACTGCTCTAGTTCAGCCTGCCCGTCTGAGGGTAACCTGACTGGTTTTACTGACAGAACTGGTTGCCCAGGAGGGTGTACATGATCTCTGAGAGCCACAAAAAAACATTTTCTTTGCAGTAGCAGTCTTAGAAGTTTTTTAGCTTATGAATACATATCTGTTTCAGCGATTCCCTAATCTGGCTAATTAGAAGAGTTTCTAGAGGCATTTTTCTAAGACTCAGGTGGGGCCCAGAAATTTGTATTTTTAAGTCATAAGACAGTTTACTCAGGTTTAGAAACTAACGATACATTATGACTTAAGGTACAAACATAAGTCACAGTCAAAAGAGTAACCTACCTCTAAAATCTTTAATTGTTCTGAACATAAAGTATTTTCTCCAAAACAAAAACATAATTTTAGATGACATACTAAGTAAAACCAAACCCTTCACTCAGCAAAACACATTAATAAAGAGCTAATAAATAAAAAGGAAGGACTTAGATAAAGCAGGATCTTGGGGCACCTGCATGGCTCAATCATTAATAATCTGCCTTTGGCTCAAGTCACGATCCCAGGGTCCTGGGATCCAGCCCTGAGTCAGGCTCTCTGTTCAGTGGGGAGTCTGCTTCCCCCACTCCCTCTGCTTATGTTCCCTCTCTTGCTGTCTCTGTCAAATAAATAAAATCTTAAAAAAAAATCCTCTATTTCATAAAAATAATAATAAAGCAGGATCTTTGATGACTGGTATCATTAACATTTGGAGCTAGACTATGAATTGTAGGATGCTTCTATCCTTTGAACACAAATTCTGTGAAAAACTCAATGTAACAACATAATTAGTGATTTTGTTGAAGTGAAGGCAAGCTCTGAGTTTCTACTAGCCAGTCACATTCCCCCAGATTATGTCAACCAAAAATGTCTCTAGACCTGGCCAAATGTCCCATGAGGGACAAAATCACTCCAGTCCAAAACTACTGGACTAAAGGAACTTGGCAAAAAATAGAGGAAAGGCTAAAGTAGATTGGGGGTGAAGATAAAGAAAATAAAACTGTCTTCAAAATGTAAAGCAATACCAAGAAGAGCACTGTTCTTAGCTCTTTATTTTTATTAAAAACACAACTGACGGAAATGGACTTAAATTACAAAAGGGAGCATCTAGAGGACTCAAAAGGAAAAACTTAACTCCTGAGGTTTATTACAGCCAGGAAACTGGGAGGCCTTTCCTGGAGATAATTAGAATGAAAAGCCTATGATATGACTCAAAAGGTGTGGGGCTACAGTGTGTAGGTCTGTACACAGACAACCAATGGGGGGCCCTTTTGAGCCTGAGAATCTCTCCAGCCCTGGAGCCTGAAAGACTCCTTTAGAAAAAAAGCACTTGACTCATAGTTAATATCTCCCTGTGGACTCAGGTCCATGTGATATGACCAATTCCTGAACGCACACATAGTAAACCAACAAGGCTAGCAGGTTTGTGGCCCTTCCCTGTGCTTTTGTCCCTCAAGGTCAAGGTAGGACTATGAAGCGGTCTTTTCCTTTGTGCCCAAGGTCACTCCCAGCATTTGCCTAGTACCTCTCAGAGGCCGGCAGGTGGAGTGGGGATTTGACCAGTAATGGTATTCCACCCAGATCTGTGCACCTCCAGGGTGTATGTAGCTAACCAAAAGAAAAAGGCAAAAAGGAGAAATTAGAGAAAAGAAAAAGAACTAAGTCAAGTCAGAAAGTACTTTACTGTAAATCAGCAGTTTCTAAAAATGTGGCCCATGGGGTTCTAGAGGTCCCTCAAGAACTTATGGAGGTCCACAAAGGAAAATAAATATTTTAATAATGATATTAAGACATTACTTGCCTTTTTTACTGTGTAAAAGTCTATTTGGAATTTTTATCTCTCATTCTTTATCCATAACAATGGATTTCAAACTTCATACTCTTAAATTATTTGCACTGATGGTGTAAAAATAATGGTGAGTTAAACTGCTGGAACCTTAGCACAAATCAAGATGGTGGTGACCTAGGCCACGGACTCACAGTGGAAGTTATTGATTTTATTACAACACAACGCCTGAGTGCACATCTTTTTAATAGTCTGTGTTGTCTCAAGGAAAAGCACTTACATAACTGAGTTATGAGCAGAACCAGATGCCCGTTTAACACCATTTCTAGTTGGAGGAACAAATGATGGACAAACTACGGTTATTCAGACTTGAATACCTGGCAGATCTTTTCTCGAAAATGAAGGAAGTGAGTCTGTTACTGGCGACACTGATGACAATGATGAATTTCAGTGAACTAACAGTGATTTCTAGCAAAAGTCAAAATTTTGGAAACTTAAGCTCAACAGCTTCCTAATACTTAGCAGTTTTTCCCTTATGAGATTGAAGGTAATATTAACAAGTAAATTTTGGAACTGTATAATGAAATGTGTCATAATTTACAAGATGTACATAACTGTGATTAAATTAAAATGTTAATTATTATGTTAAAAAAATCACATGTGGGTAATAGCTCCATTCAAAGTACAAGACAGATTCAAGGATTTTAGTATAACATAGTATGAGATATTAATCTACATAGTTGAATATTCTACACTGTAACTAACCTTCAGTAAACTACCACTTGAGTTTGGATATAGTATCAAAGAAGAATATCCACAGTTATATAAGAAGAATATTAAAATATTCCCGATTTTTTGGGGACACCTCACTGGCTCAGTGGGTAAGTGTCTGGCTTCAGTTCAGGTCATGATCCCAGGGTACTTGGATCAAGTCCCACATCCCACTCCTTGTTCAGCGGGAAGCCTGCTTCTCCTAAAGCCTGCCACTTCCCCTGCTTGTGCTCTCTCTCTTCCTGACAAATAAATAAGTAAAATCTTTAAAAATAAATAACTATAAAATATTCCTGATTTTTCCAACTGAGGCCAGATTTTCTTCATATACTTCAACAAAACAATTTATCATAATAAACTAAATGAAGAAGCAGATGTGAGAATCTAGTCATTATAGTCACAAAAATGTAAAACAGTTCTTTTCTTCTCACCAAACTTTTTTTTTGCTTTGGAAAGTGTAATTATTTCTCATAAAAATATATTACTTGTGATAACATACAACAGAGTTGTTATTTTTAATAAATTAAATATTTTTAAAATACTTGTTTTAATTTCTAATATGGTAAATAATAGATATAACACACTTAAAAACTCTCTGAGGCTCAGTAATTTAAGGGTGTAAAGTTTGAAAACTATTCTTATAAAGAACAAAAGGTAAAATTTTTAAATAGTTTTTAAAGAAACTGAAATGATTTATAAATAGGGGGCTGTTTCATCTTTTAAAAGTTATAAAAATTCAAAAAGGAACAAAAAGAACTGATATACAGAGAAGCCTGGATGATCTCTAGAGAACTATGCTGAATGAAAAAAACATCCAGGGGCGCCTGGGTGGCTCAATGGGTTAAACAAATGCCTTTGGCTCTGGTCATGATCCCAGGGTTGTAGGATGGAGTCCTGCATCCGGCTCCCTGATCAGAGGTAAGCCTGCTTCTCCCTGCTTCTCCCTCTGCTATGCTCTCTCTCCTGCTATGCTCTCTCTCTGCCAAATAAATAAAATCTTGAAAAAAATTTTAAAAAGAAAAAAAATCCAATCTCAAAAGATTACATACACTAATTCTACTTTTATACTACTCTTGGAATGATAAAATTACAGAAATGTAAAACAGGTAAGTGGTTGCTGTGGGGGAGGGTGGAGCTAATCTGGGAGGGGAAGCAGGTGTGGTTATAAAAGGACAACAGGAGGGATCCTTGAAGTGACAGAAATGTTTGTATCAATGTCAACATCCTAGTTGTGATACTATACTACAGTTTTGCAATATATTACCACGAGAAGAACTGAGTAAAAGTAAATGAAATCTTTCTATATATTTCTTCATAACCACATGTGAATCTATAATAATCTCAAAATTTTAAATGTAGTATTTAAAGTTATGAAGCAGAAATCAACAGAATGTAGCAGGATTGTATCAAAAATCTAGAAGCTATAAATCCTACCCACCAAAGTCAAACTGATTAATGATACCTTTAAACTATTAATTTTCATATCTTAGGAATAAAAATTATTCTTCAAAGCACCTATCATAAGTATTAATTCATTACAGTTCCTACAACACGGCAGACACTGCCAGGAAAAGAGGACAGAAAAATGAATAGGACATGGAATCTGCCCTCAAGGTGTGCACAGTGTAGCAGGGATGACTGAATGGAAAATGAGTTCTCAGAATGCAATCTGGAATGTGCAGTAACAGAAGTCCAAATAATGTCAGATGGGGACATAACTGCATAGGAGACAGGTGGACTTAATGGAAAAGGTGACAAGTGAGCAGAATCCGAAGGATGAAGAGGCTGTTGCAGGCAGAAAAGTGGGGAGAAAAGGGCAAAATACAATGCAGGATCTTTAACAAGAGAGGACATGATTAGTCTTGTGTTTTATAAAGAAATCTGACAACAGTACGGGAGGAAGAGACAAGTGAGAGGGCTACCAAGTTAATATAAGTGAAAAACAGGACAGGCAAGATCTAGAGGGGCAGTGGAGGACTGAGAGAAGGAAACAATTAAAAGTGATGTTTTGGAGGGAGAAACGACAGGACTTGCTGAGAGCTAGGACTAGGGTTAGCCAAACTTTTTCTGCAAAGGATCAGATAGTACATACTTGAGCTTTGCAGGCCACAGAGGGCCCCTCTGTTTTTGGTTGTTGTTTTTTTTTTTTTTAAGATTTTATTTATTTGATAGACGGAGATCACTAGTAGGCAGAGAAGGAGGCAGAGAGAGGGGGGAGGAAGAAGCCTCCCCGCTGAGCAGAGAGCCGATGTGGGGCTCGATCCCAGGACTCCAGGACCATGCGCCCAGCCAAAGGCAGAGGCCTTAACCCACTGAGCCACCCAGGTGCCCCGAGGGTCCCTCTGTTTAAAACAACTTCTTAAAAATACACAAAAACAGGGCACCTGGGTGGCTCAGTCATTAAGTGTCTGCTTTCGGCTTTGGTCAGGATCTCCAGGGTCTCTTTCCATGATTCCAAGCCCATCAGTTATAATATCTATGCCATTTCTTTGCCACTTAGAAGATTTTATCCTGGGAAAAGAAGCAACTGATCTGGTGGGCACATCGGGCCAAAACAAACAGTCCGGTTTTGCCCTGCTTCCTTGTACAAGTGAGCTACCTGTAGGAGCTGGGCTGGGTGGAGGGTCTGTGTACCACATACACCTTCAATTCAGCACCACTGTGACCAGGGGGTAGGACTGCCTAATTTGGGAAGTAGGAAGCTAATTTTAAGCTCTCATACTATGAAAAGCACATCTCCAAAATGCCCTTCAAGTACTTACATAAAATCCATAAATATTTACCTCTGGTCACTTTAAAAATACTTAAGACAAACTATCTGAAGAAATGAATTTAGTGACTTCATGCGAAATACCTCCCACACTATCATACAGTTCACCATGCCATATTTAATAAAAAGAAGAGAAAATGCACATTCTGTAGAACAAGGAAACGTAATCAAAATCAGAATAACCATTTTTAAAGAATGCCTCCCATCTGGGTCCTGCCTCTTTGAACTATGAAAATCATGACACTCCATTAGAAAAACAAAACTGCCCTGAAATAGTACCTCAAGTGGTCAGTGCTACAGTGGCCTTCTCCACCAAATACTGTAAATACTGTCCAGGGCTCAACGCACATCTCCGTTGTTTCTAACACCTATTGTACATCAAGGATAAGGTTATACAGACTGTGCTGGAGTCACCAGATGGAATGAGTAAGAGTCAACATCAAGTTGTAGGTGGCGGAAGACGAGGTAGAGCAGGAAGAAATGGACTAAAAATGGGATGGCAGGTAGGCCAACTAACACAGAGTGTTCTATTAAATCTGCAAGTTACTTGACAGGTACTCAATTTTAATTGTCTCTTTATGCCCTGAAGCACCCAGAAACAGAGGTTTACACAGTAAATGTTCTAGCAGTTATCTGTTTAATGAGCTGGGTGTTTGTGACTGATGAAGCCAGAATTCTGACTTCCAGATAAATGCTTGTATTTGAAGATTTTATGGAATTCACTTCTCTGGACTATGTGCTAACAGTGGTAATCAGATTTAGAGGAAAGCCTAAAAGGATACTTAACCATTTCGTTCTGCCCAAATGAAAGCATGGAACACCCTATGTAGCTTTATTTATTAGAGTTCACATGCAGAATAGCTAAAGTCTAATTAGTTTTGGGGCACCAAGCGTGTTCTTTGTTTCAACAGCACACGCTAGCCAAGATGCTGACACTGGGCATATTCTCAAACTCTCAACTGTCTCCTAGAGCTGCTCAGAACTGATTTAATACTATCAATGAAGAGTCACAGAATGAGAGGGGCTGGATCAAGATGCTTTATGAAAAGCAGCCACTTACATAAATGTTAATTTACAGAAGAAAGCACAAAATGTTTCCTGTTGTTTTAATACTGGCAGCATAATGGGGAAAAAGCCACCAACATTTTAAGCAAACTCATTTAAAAGATTTTCCAGCTTTTAGAGAATTGATAAATTAGAGCTCTAATTTTCACTATCTGGGAAATGGCAAAGATGCATAATGGAAAAGAGGAGATTCAGACAGTGTAGTAAATTGGAGGGTCCTTCAAAATAGAGCCTGTGTTCTGCTCATTTTCTTATCCATCAGAGGGCCCAGGAGCAGTGCCTTAGAGCATCAGTAAATGTTTACTGACTCAAATTGCTACAAAAGCACTCTCACTCAGCACACCACCAATCCAGCTGGCCGCAAGTTTAGCAATCTTTAACTCTGTCTTTAGCAAATGCTTTCAGTTCCACTTAACAGCAAAATATTTTTCGAGAAAACATAACTCCATACTATATAAATGAAAAAACCAAAATCTCCTTTGTGTATTTTTTTTTTAAAGGAACCATATACTACGCTGCAAAGTCTGAGGTAACTGTCTTCTTATTCTGGGAATAATATTTGTGTATCAGCATGGGATGGCCATCTCTGCTTTGAAGAGAAAAGGAAGATAAGAAGGGATGATAAAGTAGAACAACAGATCCAAGTTCGTGATTTTTTTTTAAGTTTTGCTTTGTTTATACAGACTGAATGAAGACAAATGAGAAGTATTTTGTGGTAGAGAGGAAAGGACACCCCAAGCAGAGCAGTATAACTGGAGCTGCGCTGTGAGCGACTCAAAAGAGCCAACGTCTGTAACGCGGCCATACAGCTGCATCCATAAACGTCTTCTCCTAAAGGACCAGTTAAACTGAAGGTTAAACTGAAAGGCAGATGCATTTTTTAAATAAACTCCCAGTCCTGGATGTATGTTTAAGTCATACATAAAAAGCCAAGGCTCACAAGAGAATTTGACTCCCATCTACCTACAGCCAAAATCATTCTTCAAGAGGCTGCCAACAATAATGCATTCTCAGTGCGGCTCTTCCTGGCGGTCCTGTCCTTCCCTAACTCCTCTCCCCCCATGTTGCCATGGCATTTTCTTTTTGGACCTCTACCAAATCACTTACCTTAGCAAGCATAAAATCCAATTTCAATCTCCCCTCCCTTTTTTTAAAAGATTTTATTTATTTATTTATTTGTCAGAGAGAGAGTGTGTGCACAAGCAGGCAGAGTGGCAGCCAGAGGCGACGAGAGAGAAGCAGGCTCCCTACCGAGCAAGAAGCCCAATGTGGGACTCCATCCCAAGATCCTGCGATCACCATCTGAGTGGAAGGCAGCAGCTTAACCAACTGAGCTACCCAGGTGTCCCTTAATTTCCTTATTATCACAGTTTGGTTCCTGATTAAACTGGAAGCACTTTGTGGACAGGAACTGGGTCAGAGTCATTTTGCTATTCCCAGTATCTACTAAATAGTAAGCAGTCAGTAAAAGTTTTGCTGAGAATAAAGCCAAAACTTCTGAGAACACTGTTTCACAAATTTAAAGCTGCTCAAGAAATTGTTTATGTATCATATATCTTACTCATTGTCTGCCTATATCTTTACACCTTCGAATGATAGTAACTGTGAATTGTGTAAGACTGATGAATCACAGACCTGTACCCCTGAAATAAATAATATGTTATATGTTAATATAAATAAATAAATAAATAAAATAATTTTTAAAATGTGGGGGAAAAAAAGAATGACACCAACTACCTCATGCAGGCCAATGTCTGCACGCAGTAGGTAATTAATAATTAATTAATACATCTAGAACACTCTTAGTGTTCAAATATACATACATAGGACAGAGAATGAATGTATACAATATACTACAGAATGTAAAAGACAAATTTCCTAGATCTGTTTTTAAGCTATGAAGATGCTCAATGACATATAAAGGGGGAAAAGAAAAACACAATGGAAAATTAGAGAACTTCCTCATTTTCAATCAGGACTTGGAAAATGTTCTAGAGTTGATTTTCAGAAGTGATTAAGGAATCATGACATAGTAAAAATCCAGCCAAACTACTGAATCTCTCATATACAGTATCCTGTAACTTCATTCATAGAACTGATAACTTTCTACAACAAATCACAAAAAAATTCCTGACCTGTAACAACTAGCAGTTAGATGTCAACAGAAAAAACTCAGATATTACTCCTTCTTGAGTATTAGATGATTTTTAAACTTCTTAGTTTCACAATAAACAGAAAAACATGTAAAGAAAATCTTTTAAAAGACCAGTTTATCTGATTATTTAATAACTTTTAAAATAATGATTATAGTTCATTTAAAAGTACAGTATAGTCTTATAAAAGAGCTGAATCTCAAGCCACTATTTGGTAAAAACTGGTATGTACTGAGAAGTAAAAAAGAAATGTCTGATAGTAAACAATGAGGCTAAGCAATCTTTAATTGCTCTGTATAAAGGGTTTAAGAGCCACATTCTTCCCTTAAAGTCTCACCCTCAACCCACTAGAAATAGCTGTGATAGATCAGGAGGCCAAGAGAAAGGATCCAATAGTTCATATGATGGAATTCACATGCATGGTCTCTCCTACCTCCAAATGTCTAGTAGGGTAAAAGGATATTACCAACCACATATCATGGCCTTGGTTTTCAGTAACAGAATATCATCTGACAAGTCACAATGGAACAAAATTCTCCCCAAAAGTCCAATATACACTAGAGATTTACACTGCAGAGCATGCTGGGGGTGGGGGAAGGAATGGCCCATGATGCAACATCTCCTTTAGGTGACATGTTTATAAGCATTACTATCTCAGTAGTTAACATACCGTCTGAAAAAGCTACAATAAGGACTGAACATTTAGCAGACTCTGGGAGAGAGAAAAACAATGATCACAATTCACTGAAAATTAAACTGTCTTCATCACTTGACTTTTCCCCTTGACTAATAAAAAAGGAAAATGCCTTTCAGATACTAGCAACCTTCATTTATAGTCAAGATTTTAAAGATCCATTAAAAGTATAATTATAACAGATCTAACATTCTTTTATTCCTTTTATTAATGGAGTATGACTACTTTTAGTAAAAACATATGCATTTATAGTATACCATGTGTGTTATGGGCTGACATGTGTCCTCCCACAAAATTCATATATCAAAGCCCTAACCCCCAGTACCTCAGAATGTGACTGTCTTTGAATAGAGGGCCTTCAAAGAGGCAAGGAAATTAAAATGAGGCTCTCAGAGTGGGCCCTAAGCCAATCAAACTCATTTTCTTATTACTAGAAGAGAAAGTCTGGACACATAGAGATGTCCACACACAGAGAAAAGACCACATGAAAATGCAGTGAGAAGGCACTGGAGGTCTCTCTCCTTGGCTTGCAAGGAGAGAGACCTGAGAAGAAACCAACTTGGTAACACCTTGATCTTGGACTTCTAGCCTCTAGTACTGTAATAAAATAAATTTCTGTTGTCTAAGCCACCCACTCTATATTTGTTATGACAGTCTACCAAACTAATACAAACAGTAAAAAGATGTTTTCCACATGATCAAGAAGTGGTATGGCAAAGATGGTTAGATTCCTAGCAGAGACTCATGTTTTCCTTCACAACTAGTGCTGGAAAGCAGGTGACAAATACAAACTACATTGTCTGCCTTTTTTGTACCTAGATTCATGCTCATCACCAACCCAATACGCTTAGTCTGGCATGAGATTAAGAAAATGGAGGGGTGCCTGGATGGCTCAGTTGGTTAAGCCTCTGACTTTAGCTCAGGTCATGATCTCGGGGTCCAGAAATCGAGCCCTGCATCAGGCTCCCCACTCAGCCTGTCCCTCTACTCCTCCCCCTGCTCATTCGCACTCTCTCTCTCTCTTTCTCTCCAATAAATAAAACCTTTTAAAAAAAAACATATGGGGCGCCTGGGTGGCTTAGTTGGTTGGGCGACAGCCTTCGGCTCAGGTCATGATCCCGGGGTCCTGGGATCAAAGCCTGTATCGGGCTCCCTGCTCAGTGGGAAGCCTGCTTCTCTCTGTCCCTCTGCTGCTCTGCCTGCTGTGCTCTCTTGCTTTCTCTGTCAAATAAATAAGGAAAATCTTGTTTTAAATAAATAAATAAAAGAACCACATGGAAAAAGTAAACTATGAGAAAAGTAAAAAAAAGTAAAGAAAAGTAAACTATGTCATATAAAAAGGTCATAGGATGGGTGAATAGCAGAACTGAGATTATAAGAGAAAAAGCCAATGAATATAAAGACAGATCAACAGAATGATTCAATCTGAAGAAGAGGGAAAAAAAATGAAAAAATTTAACAGCCTCAGAAAACTATGAAACACTATCAAAAGCCTTAATATCCATGTCATTAAAATCATAGAACAAGAGAATTTAAAAAATGGATTGGGGGAAAAAATTGAATAAATAATGGCTATAAACTTCCCAAACTTGAAAGACACAAATTTACAGATTGAAGAGAACTCCCAACAGGATAAACTTAAAGAAAATCACACCCAGACACACCATAATCAAAATGCTAAAAGTCAAAAATTATTCTAAAACGCTTAAAAGTAGCCAGGAAAAAATGTCATTATTATACACAGGGGAACAATAATTAAAAATAAATGCAGATTTCTGATCAGAAACTAAGGAAGCCATAAGACAATGGAACTGTATTTTGAAAGTGTTGAAAGAAAAATACAATCAATAAAGAATTCTAAATTCACTGAAAATATCCTTCAAGAATGAAGGGAAAACAGAGGCACCTGGGTGGCTCAGTGGGTTAAGCCTCTGCCGCCGGCTCAGGTCATGATCCCAGGGTCCTGGGATCGAGCCCCGCATCAGGCTCTCGGCTCAGCAGGGAGCCTGCTTCCCCCCTCTCTCTGCCTGCCTCTCTGCTGACTTGTGATCTCTCTCTCTGTCAAATAAATAAATAAAATCTTAAAAAAAAAAAAAAAGAATGAAGGGAAAACAAATATGAGGAAAGGCTAACAGAATTTGTCAAAAGCAGTTGGAACTTTCTGCACTATTTTCACGATTTTTCTGTAAATCTAAACTCATTCTAAAATAAAAATTTTATTCTTAAAAAAAGAGATGAAATGGATAAATTTTTGGAAAAATATGAAATGCCAAAGATGGTACAAGAAAACCAGTGAACTTAGGGATGCCTGGGTGGCATAGTTGGTTGAGTGTCTAACTCTTCATTTCAGCCCAGGTAATGATCTCAGCGTCGTGGGATCAAGCCCCATGTCTGGCTCCACCAGTCTGGTTAAAACTCTCTCTCCCTCTCCCTTTGCCCCACCCCTCATGCTCTCTCTATCTCAAATAAATAAATAAATCTTTAAAACGACTATAACAAAACAAAACTGTGGATTTTTTTTAAAGATTTTATTTAGTTATTTGAGAGAGAGAGATCACAAGTAGGCAGAAAGGCAGGCAGAGAGAGAGAGAGGAGGAAGCAGGCTCCCGGCCAAGCAGAGAGCCCAATGCGGGACTCAATCCCAGGACTCTGAGATCATGACCCGAGCCAAAGGCAGAGGATCAACCCACTGAGCCACCCAGGTGCCCCAAAACTGTGGATTTAAATGACTAAGCATTAAAAGACCTGAAAGAAATAAATCAATTTTGAAAAAGACCTTTATTTTTTCATTCAAATTTTAAAATGTTTGCCAAATCTCTCATGAAAAATACACATGGAATTTAACTGGGACAACACTGTATAGAGTAATTTTTAAGATTTATTTATTTGACAGAGAGAGAGAGATCACAAGTAAGCAAAGAGGCAGAGAGAGAGGGGGAAGTAGGCTCTCCAACCAGCAGGGATGCTGAGGCAGATGTAGGGCTCCATCCCAGGACCCTGAGATCATGACCTGAGTCAAAGACAGAGGCTTAATCCACTGAGCCACCCAGGCGCCCCTAGAGTAATTTGAGGAAGAAATTATGTCTTTTAATTTATGTACCCTATGAGTTTTTATAACAGCACAAAGTAGAGTAATGAAAACAGTTAGTACTGATAATAGAATAAGCAAACACACTCAATAAAACAAACTAAAACTCTTAGCCTTGTGAAATATAGAAACATGATATATAAAATATAAGACCAGTGGTACCACCGAGGCACCTCGCTAGCTAATTTGGTGGAGCATGTGACTCTTGATCTCAGGCTTATAAGTTTGAACCCCACACTGGATATAGAGATTAAATTTTTAAAATATTTTTTAAAAAGAAAGAAAGAAACAAAGAGTGGTACCACAGATTAGCTCATGAGATTTGGTAAAGAGTGTCATTACATGGAAAACATAATCAGGTTACTATTCTAAACCATATACAATGATGGACTCAGATGAATCAAAGACTTAATGTGAAAGGCTGAATTATAAAATATTTAATCAAAAATGCAGAATATCTATTATAATTAACAAGTCATAAGGTAAAATATAGATCTACTATATCACAGTTAGCTTCTGCTCAACAAAAAACACCACTGACAAAATTAACATATGACAGACTAGGAAATGACAAATGTCAGGCTAATATTCTAAACTAGGCAACAGACTTCTTTCTGTAAATCAACCAGGAAAGGATAGGAACCCTAATGAAAGATACAGCTGAAGAATATGAACAGGTAATTCACTCATGGAGCATTTTAAATGGCCCTTATGGTATACAAAGAGATCCTGCAATTCATTAGTAATTGGAAAATGCAAATTGAAACAACATTAAGGGATGCCTGGGTGGCTCAGTAGGTTAGGCATCTATCTGCCATTGGCTCAGGTCACGATCCCAAGGCCCTGGGATGGAGTCTTATATCAGGCTCCCTGCTCAGCAGGGATCTTCCTCCCCCACTGCCTGCCACTCCCCCTGCTTATGCTTGCTCGCTCTCTCTGACAAATAAGTAAAATATTTAACTAAAAAAACATAAAACAACATTAACACACCATTTTAGCCCTATCAGATATGCAAAAATACTAAGATGGATAAAGCTAAGTGCTGGTAGGAAGACAGAGAAATAAGATCCTTTCTCTCACACACAGAAATAGAGTAAATCTGATAGTACTTCATCAAATGAAGTACAGCAATCTACTCGTGTGCAGATGTCCAGAGAAATTCTCCCACAGAAGCGTAAGAGAATAATGCAAGGCTATGAAGACCACTGTCTGTGGTGGTGGGAAGCTGAAGGTAATCCATGTTTCCATCATTGAGAGAACAAATCATTTTACAAAAAAGTAGATCACAGTTAGAACCAAAGCACTAGATATATATACATAGAAATAGACAGTCCTAAAATAGGTCTTAAACAGTAGGGGGAGGGGAGGCAGACGGGGATAAGAACCACAATAAGACTACACAATAAGTATACACACACACATATGTATATGAAATATACTGATCTTATACTATATATAGCACAGTACCATTTAGGTAAATTTAATAACACACACCAAAAATAAAAAACCACTACATATTTATAAAAATACACACAAATACAGGATATATATCAACCATTTTAAAACAGTTAACTATGGGAAACTGGGAACAAAAGTGGAGAGTAGAGATAAAAAGGAAATTAATTATTTTTGCTTAAGATTTTATTTATTTATTTGAGACAGAGAGAGAGATAGGGAGAGCACAAGCAGAGGAGGATCAGAGAAAGGGAGAGACAGACTCCCTGCAGAGAGCCTGACATTGGCCTTGATCCCAGGACCCTGAGATCATGACACAAACTGAAGGCAGACGCTTAACCAAATGAGCCACCCAGGTGCCCCGAATTAATTAATTTTAAAGGTAAAGAGAGAGGACCGCATGATGGTATACCATGAACTGAGATGTACGATTAACTCCATCTGTGCCACCTAAGGACTGAAAAATAAACCTAACCGTGTGTCATGTCAACATTTCAAGACTTAAGAATCAAAGAAGTTAAGGTACATGAAACAACAGCTTTACACAAATAAAAAGGAAGTAAAGTGGAAGAAATTACATCTCAACATAACATAAGCATGTGTTGAAACCAAACAACCAGCAGTTCCCAAACAAATGAACTGAATGAAAATTGGTACACTGGTCTTCTGTTGGTTACGTGAGCAAATCAAGTTGCGGGGTTTTGTTTTTTTTTTCAAGATTTTATTTACTGGGGCACCTGGGTGGCTCAGTGGGTTAAAGCCTCTGCCTTCGGCTCAGGTCATGATCCCAGGATCCTGGGATCGAGCCCTGCATGGGGCTCTCTGCTCAGCGGGGAGCCTGCTTCCTCCTCTCTCTCTGTCAGCCTCTCTGCCTACTTCTGATCTCTGTCTGTCAAATAAATAAATAAAATCTTTTTTTTTTTTTTTAATGAATTTGGTGGTCCCTAAGAGTTAAAATTATTCCCCTGGCACCTACATGACTAAGTATTTATTTAGCTTACATTTCAATATTGTTTTATAATCAGTCCTCCCTACAATGGCCATAAAGTCATACTAATGAATCATATTTAGGTGACATGTTAATCTGACCATTTAAAAAAATCTGAGTATATATTTTAAAAGAAAACCAACTCCCTAACTTTCAAATATATAAACAGCATTGCTGAAAGGGATGGGGAAACTCTGCTCTATGCTTTTAAGCACTTGCTCCAACCCTGTGAGCAAAGCGGCCTAAATGATAACTTCCTTCCTAACCTTATCACCATAAACACTCCCCCACGATGCCCCATAATCTTTTGTATTCCGTAATCAGGTATAACCACTATTTAAGACTTGCTCTGAAATCTGGAGGAACAGCTTCTAACACTTTCCCTTCCTCCACCACCTCTTTATTTGAAAGCTTGTTCCTGGCATTCAAGGTCAGTAAGATAACTAAAACAATTCATATGTCAGGTTAGAAAGTGATTCCAAATATTTGAATTATGATACTATATTATTTATTCCCTTTATTTCAGTCTAGAAGTCTTTAATGGCCTAGCAATATAGAAATAAAAAACACAGTCCCTTACTAGATTAAGAACTCCTCAAAGAGAAACTGACCAATAATTACAATAGCAGTTGAACAGTATTATGTTAGAGTCAGTTAATTTCCCTAATTATGTGATAAAAACATTTTTACATATAAAAATTACAGACTACTTCTTAGAGGAGTACCACTTCCATAAATCAAGGTATTTCCATCATCTTAAATGCAATGCATTTATGAGTTTAATTCATGCTACTCTGAGGAATTCTACAGAAGCTATTTGTAGAAAGACATTTGTAGCTCTCTTTAAAAAGAAAACAACAATTTAACTATGTAGAAGTCACAACCTGAGATGGTGATAATAAATAAAGGTCTTTGTATAAAAGCATTAGAAAATGTCCACAGAAAATTCTTCTACCTTCTAATATGCCTGGAGATACTATGAGAAACTGTAGAAATATAATATAAAAAAACCCTTGACAGCTTTCATTAAAAACCTGAAATGTCAAAAACAAAACAAAACCAAACCCTGAAATATCTCTGACTCAAAATGATGGCTCCTAAGCATAGTTAATAAAGGGTAACAACAGGAGCGCTGGGGTGGCTCAGTCGTAAAGCAGCTGCCTTCGACTCAGGTCATGGTCCTGGGATTGAGCCCTGCATCTGGCTCCCTGCTCTGCGGGAAACCTGCTTCTCCCTCTCCCACTCCCCATGCTTGTGTTCTCTCTCTTACTGTCTCTCACTTTCTCTCTCTCTGTCAAATAAATAAAATATTTTTTAAAATAAAATAAAAGGTAACAAAAATAAAATCTCAAATACTCACCATTATTAATTGGCTTGGCTGGGAAAAGGAAAGAAAAGGATCTGGGGGTCTCACTTTTCTTAAACAATCTATAGTAAATGGGGGAAACGGCTGATGTTTTAAATATAATTTACCATTAATCTAATTAACATGGGAGTTAGGGGGAACATGATCCTATACAGGTCACTATTTCCTAAAGTTTTACTCTATGGAATCAAGTTCAGAAATACTGAACCATAAAAATGTTAAAACGGTTTATTTGCCAGAAAATTGCCAAGCATTTAACGTGCTATTGTTTCACGTGACTCTCAAAAAGAGGAAACTAAACCACTGAATCTTTTAGAGATGTAATATCCAACTAAAATTAACAGTCACTAGAATATAATTTGAGAAAGACCATTTCAGACTGAAAATTCTCGAAGGGTAGAGAGTAGGATTTTTCTTTTTGTCTTTTTACGCAGTCTTACACTTATACACAGGTACACAAAGAATGACAGATTAACTTGGTATGCTACACCTTTTCCCTTCTACAAGTGCAAAAAGAATACATTTTAGATTTCTTTGTACTGCACCCCCTACCAGACTCTGGTAGGGTGAAGAAACGGCATTCTTTTGGCTGCATGGAGGGAAGGAGAGAGAATCTGGGAGTCTGACTTGTCTTAAATAGACCTTCAACAAATCCTCCTGTTTGTAACCTACTTTCCCCCCATTTCCATGGGGAACTGGTCCAGCCCATTCCTGATTTTGGATTTTCAGTCACCTAGTCCTCCACTGCCACTTACACTCAGGTTTTTTGGGTCTACTGAGTCAGTCAGTTACCAATCATCCACCTGTTTTCCAGTTTCCAAAATTTTGTTGCTGTTGTCTCTTCCCTGGTTTTGTTTTGTCCTTGTGAGTTAATGCTTTCATTTTTTTTTTCCTTCACTGTTATTTAGTGAGTGATGGGAAAGAACCAAGGCTGTTAGGCATATTTCTTCTCCATCTCTGACTGCAAGCTCCTGAACTGTTCCTGAGATACTCCTCGACAGTAGAAAACACACTCAGAAACACACTGCTGCCTACTTCATGACCTGGAGCAAACCACTTCACCTCTCAGGACCTCAGTTTCCACATATATAAAAAACGTTAGAATAGAAAATTCCTAAGGTTCTTTACAATTCTAGGAATGTATTATTCTCAATTATTACCCTTGGCAGGAGCACAGAAACTTAAATCACCTTGATGTCTTCAAGCAGCACTGCTGTATCTAGAACTATTTCCTTTTTTCTATTATTTGTATTACCCCTAAGGGTAAAGGACATTGATCAAAACAATTTAATATCTAAAAAGTTTTTGAACTAGACTGAGTTAATTTATATAATTTACATACAACATACATAATTCATAATAAACTTCAAAATTTGTGACAATTTACACTCGGCTGTGTTGAAGTTCACCTTTTACTATCTGTAACACTATCACTTATGTACTTAGTTTTCCTTGTTCTTTTTTTTTTTTTTTTTAAGGTTTTATCTATTTATTTGACAGACAGAGATCACAAGTGGGCAGAGAAGCAGGCAGTGAGAGAGGAGGAAGCAGGCTCCCCACTGAGCAGAGAGCCTGATGCAGGGATCTATCCCAGGACCCTGGGATCATGACCTGGGCCGATGGCAGAGGCTTTAACCCACTGAGCCACCCAGGTGCCCCAGTTTTCCTTGTTCTTGAAGAGATGGTTACCTAAACAAATCAGCAATGCCAATTATATGGCAGAGGGGCAAAGTCCAATCTGAGGAGACAGAAAAAAGAATACTAGAATCCATTTACTAAGAATCACAAACCTTCCATAACCTAAATTCCTTCAGGGCTAAGCAGTCTATGCACAGAGATGTGGTCATGAAAACGGTAACAAGATTCTTGCTGTCTGTTACCCACTGAGAGCTCTAGCAGATCCCTCGGGGAGTACTTCCCCTGGAACAGCCACTAGCCGTATAGTTCAGCAGGGGTCAGCTACCATCATGCAGTTCTTGCAGATGCTTCTGCCTATAAAGGGCCTGCCACTGTTCTAAGAACACTAGTGTCCTTAGGGAGAATGCAAGAGCTGGTACTTCAGATCCGCCAGACTTAGAGGATAGGAGAAGGATGGCTTCTACCCAAAAGCACAGAGATCACCCATGACATAGCCATTTCCTGAGGATATACTCAATCTCACTGGTGTCCACACACCACACACAGGAAATCAGCTCCCACACCTCAGCCTGGACCATCAGCGGAAGGCAAGATGGGTAGGGCATATAAATTACATATCATTTCAGAGATTTCCACTTTCTGCTCAATCGATCTCATTTCCAAGTCCTGTAAAGTTGGAAAAAATTATTACCCCTATTTTATAGATAAATAATCAATATTTAGTCATTCAGAAAATCTCAAAATATCTAATATCACCTAGGGCACTAAACTCAGTTCTCCTGATGTAATGTTTTCTCTCTTACTCCCTAAGCTTATTCTATTTAAAAAGACAACACCTGTCTTCCTAGGGGCAAAACCCTGCAGAGAACAAGACGTATCAGTAAGTAAGCAATTAGTATAAAGATGAGAAGTCAAAGAGACACAACATCGGAAAAGGGTAGCCAGAATGGAAGAGAAGCAAAATTAGGACATGGGCTAAATCAACAAAGATTTAACTTCTCAAGATTTTTGTGTAGTTTTGAACAACAAATTTCTGTTGTACAGAAGAGTTTCTTGAACAACTACGAAAACACAGGCTAAAAAGAAAAAAAAAAACACCGTAGGCTAGAATCTGTCCTTTGATCAGTGTTTTATATATTGGGAAGCAGGGAAATCGATAAGAAGCAAAGGGAGAGAAGGCTTACTCTGCTTAGTAGAGGCACCTAGAAATAGAGAACATGAGGTACTAGATTAGTATGGGGTAAAAGGAAACAACACATAAAAGGTTCAATAGGCTAGAAAAAAAATAAGTATTAAAGATGACTGTGGTTGGAACAAGATGAAGTAAAAATCAGAAGTCAGAGAGGCCAAGTAGATAAACATAGACTAGAAAACCAGCTCACAAGGAAGAGGAGAGCCAAAAGACAATCCCAGGAGCTTCCACTCAGCACAGCCTCTGTTCCTTCTCATCCTTCACTTTAGAGCAAAAAAGGAGAAAGAAATCTAAGCATTAACCCACAAGGACAAAAAAAGGACTGAAAAGAGAGCATCAACAAAATTCTGATATTTGGAAAGCAGGTGGATGACTCAGCAGTCTCAAAAAAGCTGAGTCTAAGTGCGAAGGGGGAAGCTAGGCAATTCACACTAAGACAAACAAAAGGCTCAAGAATGGGCTGGACTAGTCCCTGGAAATGGGGGGGAAAGTAGGTTATAAACAGGAAGATTCATTGAACGTCTATTCCAGAAGTCAGACTCCCAGATTCTTTCTCCCTCCCTCCAAAGAGCCAATAGAATACCCTCTCCTCACCCTCCCAGAGACCACAGATTTATGCTCTCAAGAGAGTAAAACAGAACATCTCTAGAAATAACATCAGGCACAGCTGAGGGCAAAACCCTATATTGAAAAAAATGAGAGACACATAGTCTTTCAGACACATGCACTTAGCCAAGGTGAGGGGCTGAACCCAAAACAGTAAAAACCAGGACGCAGGGCACAGAGAATGCAGCCAACGAAGCAAAAACAATCCCTAGGAAACTAGAGGGCGGCCCCTTCTTGTGTTGTGCCAAAGACCCAGAGATTAACCTGTCAAAACCAGACAGGGTCTGGGGAGCCTAGCTGGCTCAGTCAGCAGAACTTGCACCTCCTGATCTCAAGGGCGTGAATTTGAACCCTATGCTGGACACAATTTACTTTTTAAAAAATTTTTAAATAAACCAGAGTGGGTCAGAAGACTCCAGGACAGACTTTGTTCAAGAAAGCAAGACGGAGAGAATGTGAATGACCATACAGAGGTTAGATTCATGCAACTGAGAGAGTATGAAGACATACCAGTGGTGATAAATATATAGACAATTAGTAAATTAAAGAACTCCAAAAAAAAAAAAAAAAAAAAGAACTAAACTCCAGAAGAAACCAAATTTAAGCAGGAGAGAAAAGAAATAATCATGGTGTACAACATAATTTAACTATCAATAGCATCTACATGATTATAATAGTGTAAATACTGAATATTGATCTAACATTTAATCAAAATTATGCCTTGACTATATGGAGAGGAAAGTGGTATGGGAATTACAGGTGGGTGCCTAAGGGAGGAAGCCAATAATGCAAAAAAACCTGAAAATCAGGAAGTAATGTATGCATGTTATTTGAAAACATGAAGCTAAAACCTAAAAGAATCCATTAAAAGAGGTTATCTCTGGGGAGAAAGAAATTCGGCCAAAGTGGTGAGCAGAGCACTACTGTTTGTGGTGAAATCTTTTTTTTTTTTTTTTAAAGATTTTATTTATTTATTTGACAGAGAGAAATCACAAGTAGATGGAGAGGCAGGCAGAGAGAGAGAGAGGGAAGCAGGCTCCCTGCTGAGCAGAGAGCCCAATGCGGGACTCGATCCCAGGACCCTGAGATCATGACCTGAGCTGAAGGCAGTGGCTTAACCCACTGAGCCACCCAGGCGCCCTGTTTGTGGTGAAATCTTATAAAATTATTTAACTCCTTAAAACATGTGCATGTAAAACTTCAATAAAATTTCAGTAAAAATTAAAGGACAAAGGAAAACAAAAATGAACCAAAGCCTTCTTTTAAGGAAATTTTTAAAAAGACATTATATTAACTACTAGAATAACATTCCCATTTAGATGAAATGGGTAACGCCATTAGATATATAACTTAGTCCTACCTTACAAAATCCTGGCAATGATTCTCAAACTGCTCTGCAATACAAAGTCTCTTGCTACATTTAGGATTGCTTAATGCATTTATTCAATAAATGAATCTATACGAAGTGCCAGGCACTGTGCTAGGTGCTCAGTGGTCAACAAAATAGATACAATCTTTGATACTTCAATATAGTGGGAGAGAGATTTAATCAAATGACCACACAAATAAAATGACAATTTATAAAACAGCTTGGGTGAGAAGGTACCAAGACCACTCAATGGAGAAAGGGCAGTTTATTCAACAAATGGTGCCAGGAAAACTGGGTATCTGCATGAAAAAAGAATGAAGTTGGACCCTTACCTTACACCATATGCAAAAATTAATTCAAATGGATTAAAGACCTAAACCTTAAGGTCTGAAATCATAAACTCTTAGAAAACATCGGGAAAAGCTTTATGACATGACTATGGGAAATAACTTCTTGCCTATGACACCAAAAGCACAAGAAACAAAAGCAAAGACACATTATATTAAATTTTAGAACTTCTGTGCATCAAAGGACACAATCAAGAGTAAAAAGGCAACCTACAAAACAGGAGAAAATATTTGCACATCTCCATTTGAGACAACACGGACAGACATCATGAGCATTATACTAAGTGAAATAAGCCAGAACAAATACTGAAAAATACCACATGCAGAATCTTAAGTAGAAAAAAAAAGTCAAATCATAGAAACAGAGCAGAAAAGTGGTTGCTGGGACTGATGGGTGGGAAAAATAGGGAAGGGTTGGTGAAAAGGGTACAACCTTTCAGTTGTAAGATGAACAAGATCTGAATATCTAATGCATAATACGGTAACTGGAGTTGATAACACCGTACTGTACAACTGAAATTAGCTAGGAATAAAGAACTTAAATGTTCTCACACACAAAAAGTATATGAATAAAAATATGTGACATGATAGATGTGTTAATTAACTAGACAGGGTGAATCCTGCCACATCATATATATGTATCAAACCATCATGAGAGGCACCTGGGTGGCTCAGTGGGTTAATCCTCTACCTTCAGCTCAGGTCATGATCTCAGAGTCCTGGGATAAAGCCCTGCATTGGACTCTCTGCTTGGCGGGGAGCCTGCTTCCCCCCTCCCTCTGCCTCTCTGCCTGCTTGCTTGTGCTTTCTCTCTCTCTGTTAAATAAATAAATAAAATCTTGGAAAAAAAAAATCACCATGAGGTACACGTTAAATATCTTACAATTTTATGTCAATTATATCAATAAGACTAAAATTTGAAAAATATTTACTAATCATAAGTCAGATAAGGAGTTAATATCCAGACTATATAAAGAACCCTTACAACTCAAAAACAAAAATATCAATCAAAAAATGGACAGAGGGGCGCCTGGGTGGCTCAGTGGGTTAAGCCGCTGCCTTCGGCTCAGGTCATGATCTCGGGGTCCTGGGATCGAGTCCCGCATCGGGCTCTCTGCTCAGCAGGGAGCCTGCTTCCTCCTCTCTCTCTGCCTGCCTCTCTGCCTCCTTGTGATCTCTCTCTGTCAAGTAAATAAATAAATAAAATCTTTAAAAAAAAAAATGGACAGAGGATTGAACAGAATAGACATTTCTCTAAAGATGATACATAAATAGCCAACAAACATCTGAAAAGATACTCAATATCACTAATCAGCAGGAAATACAAATCAGAAACAAGGAGGTATCACCTCAACCTCCTTAGGATGGCTGCTATCAAACAAACAAAATAGCACTTCTGGGTATCTGTTTAAAAGAACTGAAAGCAGAGTCTGGAAGAGATGTCTGCACACCGTGTTGCTAACAGCATTATGCCACAATGGCCAAGATGCAGAAGCAACCTAAGTGTCCACTGAGGCATGATGGATAAAGAAGATATAGTATATGCATAAATGGAGTATTATTCAGCCTTAAAAAAGAAGGAAATCCTATCACATGCTACAACATGGATGAAATTATGCTAAGTGAAATAAGCCAGTTACAAAAGACAAATACGGAGCTCCTGGGTGGCTCAGTCAGTTGGGCATCCGACTCTTGATTTTGGCCTAGGTCATGATCTCGGGGTCATGAGACAGAATCCCACACTGGGCTCTGCACTCAGAGGGGAGTCTGCTTGGGACTCTCCCTCTCTGTCTGTGTCCCCACTCATGCACATGCATACCCGTTCTCCCTCTCACTCTCAAATAAATAAATAAAATCTCCAAAAGAAAAAAAAGAAAAGAAAAAACAAATACTATATAATTCCACCACATGGCATATCTGTAACAGTCAAATTCATAAAGACAGAAAGTAGAATAGTGTTTACCAGTCCCTGGTAACCAGGACCGGGGAGAAAAGGGAAACTGTCCGATGGGTACGGAGTTTTAGATTTGCAAGATGAAAAAGTTCTGGAGATTCATTTCACAGTAATACGAATAGACCTAACACTACTGAACTGTTCACTTAAAATGGTTAAGATGGTAAATTGTGTGTCATGTATTTTCGACCAGGCAACACAAAAAATTGTAAAAAGAAAAAGGCAAACAAGTGGTAAGAGGCAGATGAATGGGAAGAGAGGCATAATGAATAACACAGGGCCTCTGGGGCATATGAATCAATTCAATGGAAACATTTACGGCTGCTTACAAGATACTGTCCTATGTTCTTCGGGAGTTACAAAGAAAGTAAGACTGCAGCCCTGCCTTAAGAATTGACAGCCTATGACGAGACTTACTCGGCACTGAACTATAATATAATATACTACTGAACCAAGTAGTATATGGTCCCAAGTAATATAGATGTAAGTGCTGTAGAAACATAGAGAAGGTAGATTTTGATTCCAAAAATGAGGATGGGAAAAACACTTGTATAAAAACAGAAAGAAATCCATCACATGCCAGGCAATGTTTCAATGTGGAGACATAGAAGATGCCACCACTGCCCATAATGAGCTCATAGTCCAGAGCTCAAAGTCTAATCGAGAGAAATGTAACAGACCAAAAAATGTGGAAGTGCTATGAGAGAGCTAAGAAAAAGAATTAAGAGGGGAGCATCTGAAAGATACCTAGAACCCAGCCCTGAGGAGTAAGTCATAAGAAAAGGAGTCACCTTAGGGCACCTGGGTGGCTCAGCTGGTTAAGTGGCCAACCCTTGGTTTCAGTTCAGGTCATGATCTCAGGGTCATGAGATGGAGCCTCCACTGGGCTCCACGCTTGGTTGGGGGGGCGGGTGGTTCTGCCTGAAGATTCTCTCCCTCTGCCCCTCCCCCTACTCACGCATGAGCATGCACCTGTATGTGCGCGCTCTCTCTCTCTAAAATAAATCTTAAAAAAAAAAAAGAAAGAAAGAAAAAAAAGGAGTCACCTAAACTTTGACTTCAAAGATGAGAATCACAAAAGGAGTAAATTACATATAAGAATAGAGATACAAAAATACACAGCTTATTTTAGGACCCAGAGTACTACTGTAGGTCTAAAGAAGCAGGTGGCAGGGCACAGGAATCAATTTCAAAGAAATATTAAGAAAAGACACAGCGCTTAAGGTGCATTGTTTATTATAAAGTTGAAAAACCAGGTGCCCAGGTGGCTCAGTTGCTTAAGCATCTGACTCTTGGTTTTAACTCAGGTCATGATCTGAGGTCATAGGATAGAACCCAGATTGGGCTCCACACTCAGCATAGAATCTGCTAGAGATTCTCTCCCTCCCCCTGTGCATTCTCTCTCTCTCAAATAAAGAACTAAATATTTTTGGGGCGCCTGGGTAGCTCAATGGGTTAGGCCGCTGCCTTCGGCTCGGGTCATGATCTCAGGGTCCTGGGATCGAGTCCCACGTTGGGCTCTCTGCTCAGCGGATAGTCTGCTTCCTCCTCTCTCTCTGCCTGCCTCTCTGCCTACTTGTGATCTCTCTGTCAAATAAATAAATAAATAAATCTTTAAAAAAAAAAAAAAAAGAACTAAATATTTTTAAATATAAAATAATAAAGTTGAAGAACAGAAATAGCCTAAATGTTCAAGAATGGGGGAAAGGTTAATAAATATGTAATATTACAAGCATACTAAGAAATAGCATGCAATTATTAAAAATTATTCTGTCGAAAAAAATTAGTAGGCACCCTTTTAATAGAATACAGGCACACTCTTTCAGGGTTATCTGATTCCATGGGAGCTTGGGCCTTTCACTGTCACTGCCTGAGCTATTTTACAATAAGCTGTAGAAGATTTATAGCAATGCATATGAGTTTTATCCAGAAGAAATGTAATCACTACTATCTACTTGACTCTCCCCCACCTCTAAAAAAAACACCAGCTTTACATCTACTACTAAATTCATTTCAGCATTCTTGATTGCCTATATTAATATCTGATGTTTGCATTCTCTTTTGAATAGGTTGTAAAAATTCCTTGACATGTGTTCGTTTATTAAAAAAAAAGTAGAGAAAATTTATTTATTGAAATGTAAAGAACAGAATAAATTACAAAATGATATATTTAACAAAGAAAAAAAGGAAAGCAGAAATAGAATTATATTTAGTCCTTCGAAACACATATACATCTCCATACATATAAGAACTATATGTATCAAAAAAAAAAGAACTATATGTATCAAAAAATTAACAATGGTTATCTCTATGGATATATTGGATATGGAAAATTTCTCAAATTGTTTCTGCTTATCTATGATTTTTTACTTTTCTATAGTCAGTATGTATTGCTCAATGTGAGGAAAATTAAGAAAAAATTTTACTCAAATTCAAATAAAAAGTAAATGAACTCATCTCAGAAGTATCAGAAACTGTTAAAGCACAGACAGCAATCAGAGGCCAGTCAGTATGGAGATGAACAGTCTTATATACCTCTAATATCAAGGACAAAATAGTAACATAGCACAGGACACTAAACACTCAAAATAATGAGCCCGATGTTATTAATAAAGGATTAAATTATGTTCTGTTTAAAAAATTAGAGAAATATGTTACACAATTTCAGCTGACTTCCATCAACCAATCCTCAAACTTAAATAGCTTTTGCTCTTTTTAAAATGCACTATGGTTAAAAATCTGTCACGTGGGAGATTCAAGATATCCTATTAGTCAACAATAATTTAAAAAATTATATTATTATTGCTTTATTCTTTTGAGTCAACTATTCTGATGTAACATTTGACTGATACTTGAAAAGGCTAAGTAAGGGGCACCTGGGTGGTTCAGTGGGTTAAGCCTCTGCCTTAGGCTTGGGTCATGGTCCCGGGGTCCTGCAGTCAAGCCCCGCCTCAGGCTTTCTGCTCAGCAGGGAGCCTGCTTCCCTCTCTCTCTCTGCCTGCCTCTCTGCCTACGTGTGATCTCTCTCTCTTCAAATAAATAAATAAAATCTTTAAAAATAAAATGAGAGACCACATATTTATTGTATGATTTCATTTCTATGAAAAAATCCAGAATAAGCAAATCCACAGAGACAGAAAGTAATTTAGTGGTTGCTGAGAGCTGGAGAAGAGAGAAATGGGGAGTGACTGGTAATGGGTTTGGAGATTCTTTACAGGATGATGAAAAAATTCTAAAATTAGATAGCGGTGATTGTTGCAACTCTGTAAATATAATAAATACAACAAAATTGTACACTTTGTTTAAAAGTGTGAATTTTACGGTATGTGTGGATTATATTTCAAAACAGATGTTATTTTTTTTTAAAGATTTTATTTATTTATTTGACAGAGATCACGAGTAGGCAGAGAGGCAGGCAGAGAGAGAGAGAGAGGAGGAAGCAGGCTCCTGCCGAGCAGAGAGCCCGATGCGGGACTCGATCCCAGGACCCTGAGATCATGACCTGAGCCGAAGGCAGCGGCTTAACCCACTGAGCCACCCAGGCGCCCCAGATGTTATTTTTTTTTTTTTAAAAAAGAGAGAGATAAAGGAAAGGAAAATGCAAAAGTTGACAGAAAAGAAGTTTGATAAAAGGTCAGTGTGTGATCCTCACATGTAAATGAAAGTAACAATATTTACCTTGCAGGGTTTTTGCAGAATATATGTAAAGCACCCAGCACAGCACTTGGCACAAGTAAGAGCTACTTCAACAAACAGTAGCTATTATTAATACACATATTACGTAAAGTGCTTTGGACTACAGATTTCAAAACAAATAAATGACAGATTCTGGTCCTCAAAACACTTCATGTTATGAAAACACTACTGATAAATTTCAAATTTGTAGCTAAATGGAATCCCTAGAAAAATAAGTTGCCACCTGCTTGGAGATGGCAGCGGGGTTGCGGGGGGTGTGGGTAGGCAGCGCTTGTTGCTTGCCGGCACTACTACCCGCATAGGAATTGGCTAGTCTGCCTGGACATTCCCAGCCACCACAAGCACTGATGGACAAATCATTCCCTTCCCGCTGAACCAGCACTGTTTGGAATCTGGCTCCACCAGGCCTATTCATTTCCTTTTGTTTAAGATAATTTTTCAATAAGGTAAAATGAATCATGAGAGATGGAAAAGCCTGGTAGGTTACCCAGACCATTCATTCCCCTCAGGAACTCTGGAATATGGGAAACTTTTATAGAGCTATTAATATACCAATGGTTATAAATAATATCTTAGAGGCTAATTGTTCTTTTAAACTGGGTGCCTCTCATTAAATATTCATAGTTAGAAAAAAAAATTCATAGTTAGATTCTGAGTAGTTCAATTTCTCAACTCAGTTGTGAATGCCATGGTCTCAAGAAAAAGAAGAATGAAAAAAAATAAAAATCAATGAAGAAACTGTCCAAAGCTGCAGGAAGCTTCCACTCGTAAAAAGTAAAAATAAGGGACACCTGGGTGGCTCAGTTGGTTAAGCGACTGCCTTCGGCTCAGGTCATGATCCCGGCAACCTGGGATGGAGTCCCACATCCGGCTCCTTGCTCGGCAGGGAGCCTGCTTCGCCCTCTGCCTCTGCCTGCCACTCTGTCTGCCTGTAATCGCTCGCTCTCTCTCTAATAAATATAAAATCTTTTAAAAAAAAAAAAAGTAAAAATAAGCTCACCCCATGAGTTTGCTATTGTTATTCCTAAAATTAAAACCTGAGAGTTCTCATAGAAAGTTTTTTTTTTTTTTAAGATTTTTTATTTATTTATTTGACAGAGAGAGATCACAGGCAGGCAGAGAGAGAGAGAGGAGGAAGAAGGCTCCCCGCCGAGCAGAGAGCCTGACGCGGTACTCAATCCCAGGACCCCGAGATCATGACCCGAGTCGAAGGCAGCGGCCCAACCCACTGAGCCACCCAGTTTATACTGTGCCTCATTCCACCAAGGTAAATATGTAGCATAAACACCAGTCCTGTAATAAGAGCAGACATCACTGTTCAATGACTTCAGGAATGTACTCAGAATTCTCCAGAACCCACAGGAGGAGGCAACAAAAACTATATGTCATCCCTGTAGCATGCCATCTTGCCTCTCACTGAATACTAGATATTTCGGGAAGGGCAGGACCAAATTTTGCTATACTTGTGTATGTTTGTACATGTGGGCATATACAACAAATTATTTTCATCTTTTTGAGAAGGAAGCATATCTGGTCGGCCAAGCACAGGGTAAGATAATGCAATCAGTGCAGAGTGGAAAAAAGTGGTCAGGCAGGATAGCCCCACTATACTCAACTATACTCCTATCTTTTCTACAGAACTGTAAAAATCAAAAGAAGGAACTCTGCTTTTGTTTCTAACATGCTATACAATTACTCAATAAATCTTACTTTATACGCTGATTTTTCTCTCTGTCAAAAAGATGTTCCATAAGTATGTTCTGCAAGTCCCTTTTAAGGTGTAAGGAAATTCTGAAATCTACATAATTCATTTTTTTAAGGTTTTTTTATTTATTTGACAGAGATCCCAAGTAGACGGGGGGGGGGGGTGTAGCAGGCTCCCTGCAGAGCAGAGAACCCAATGCAGGGCTCAATCTCTGGACCCCAGGATCATGACCTGAGCCGAAGGCAGAGGCTGTAACGCACTGAGCCACCCAGGCACCCCTACATAATTCATTCTTATAAACAAAATATAACAAGTTAGATAAAGCAAAAAAAAAAAAAAAAAAAGGCAAGAGATATTATGGTATATTAAAAGTAATTAAATTACAGTTAAAAATATCACTTTGGGGCACCTGGGCGGCTCAGCTGGTTACACGACGACTGTCTTTGGCCCAGGTCATGATCCCAGCATCCAGGGATCGAGTCCCACATTAGGCTCCCAGCTCCATGGGGAGTCTGCTTCCCCCTCTCAAGCTCTCACTCTCTCTCTCTCTCTCGCTCTCTCTCTCTCTCAAATAAATGTTGTTTAATAAAACATTAATTAATGTTGTTAATTAATAAAACATTATTGTTTAATAAAACATTATTATTGTTTAATAAAACATTAATTAATGTTGTTAATAAAACATTTCAAATAAATGTTGTTTAAATAAAAATCTTTAAAAAAAAATCACTTTGTACCATACTACTCATTCATTCCAACAACAGTCACTAAATCCTTACCATATACCAAATATTTTCCTAGACAACAGGGACAGAAAGATAAAATTCAGTTCTTAACCTTAAAAAGCTCAGTCTAGGGGGTGCCTAGCTGGCTTAGTTAGTAGAACATGCAACTCTCAGTTTCGGGGTCATGAGTTCAAGCCCCTTGTTGGGCAAGGAACCCACATTAAAAAGAAAAAAAAAAAAAGAGTTAAGTCTAGTATGAGAGACATACAAAACATTACTTATACTTTGTATGACAAATGCAGGGGTCAGCAAACTTTTTCTTAAAGGGCCATACAGTATATATTTTAGGGTTCACTGACCAAAGGCTTAAAACACAACAATCTAAAACTGAAAAACCAGGGGCATCTGGCTGACTCAGTCGGTAAAGCATGTGACCCCTGACATTAAAAAATAATGTGAAAATAAAATAAAATTGAAAATCTGTTCTTTGCTCCTGGGTCATTACCTAAACAAGCAAACAAATAAATAAATGGAATCAATGGAATTTGACTTTCTGACCCAAGTGTGCCCCTTCCTGCACTCAGAAGGACTAAGATAAGTAGTGGCTGAAAGGAGAGAACAATCAGTTTTTCCAAAGTTGTGCTGATCTGGGGCACCTGGATGCCTCAGTTGGCTGAGTGTCTGCCTTCTGCTTGGCTCATGATCCCAGGGTCTTGGGACTGACCCCCATGGTGGGTCCCTGCTCAGCAGGAAGCCTGCTTCTCCCTCTTCCAGCTTGTGTTCTTAGTCACTCTCTCTCTCTCAAATAAATAAAAATATTTTTTAAAAATTAAGGAACCAAAAATAAATAAATAAAAATAAATACTGAGGGACCAAAACAAAAAAACAGCAGGCATGCTTGGAGAACTAAAAGTAGTTTGTTATGATCACTTTGAAATTCATCTCATTTCTCCTCTAGACCACTACAATTCTCTAAGTGGTCTTTGAGCTGAACCAGGCTTACTTCACACAAAAATCTCTTTTTCAAAATTCATCATGTCACTCCTCTGCTTAAAATTTTTGAATGGCTCTCACTGACTATAGAGTAAAATACAAACTCATTAAAATAATTCTTCAGGGGCGCCTGCGTGGCTCAGTGGGTTAAGCCGCTGCCTTCGGCTCAGGTCATGATCTCAGGGTCCTGGGATCGGGTCCCGCATCGGGCTCTCTGCTCGGCAGGGAGCCTGCTTCCCTCTCTCTCTCTCTCTCTGCCTGCCTCTCCATCTACTTGTGATTTCTTTCTGTCAAATAAATAAATAAAATCTTTAAAAAAAAAAAAAAATAATTCTTCAGGCTATCTGAGTCTATTCCCCACTACCTCCCCAGTGCTGAAGCCAAACCTAAGACCTGAAGTTCTATTAACTGCCAATCCCCTCTGCCTTCCTTATATATATATTTTTTAAGATTTTATTTATTTATTTGACAGAAAGAGAGAGATCACAAGTAGGCAGAGAGGCAGGCAGAGGGAGAGGGGGAAAGTAGGCTCTCCACCGAGCAGAGAGCCCAATGAGGGCCTCAATCTCAGGAACCTGAGATCATGACCTGAGCCAAAGGCAGAGTCTTAACCCACTGAACCACCCAGGCGCCCCTACCTTCCTTATCTTATCCTCCTTGCTAATCCTGATGATCTTCAGGTCTTGGTTTCAGCATCACCTTCTCTGAAAGGTAAAGTTTGACACGAGTGGCAGAGACTTAATGGATCTGCAAAATTCATCCTCCCCTTGTCTTAAGTTAGGGAACCCCACCCCTAATGTTTAACTAAGCTCATGGGTCAGTGTGCAGTCATGTGACTAAGCTCTAAGCAGTGTAATGTAAGCACAAGTTCCCATGGACCTTCCTTAACAGACAGCTGTTCTACGCTTCCTCTTCTTCGATCCTTTGACCATCATGAAGGAAGAAACTGCCATCTCAGACCATGAGGCTGAGGCCACACATGGTGAGGCAATGACATGGTCATGCTAACATCATGAAATAGTACACCAGTCCCAATCCACCCGACCAAACATTTACAGAAGAAGGATACAAACTTCTGTGTCACTTAAACCACTGTTAATTTGGGGGTTCTGTCTATCTCAGCTGAATCTATTACAGAATTTCTTCTCTGGGTTCCCTTACTGCCTTTGGCATATTCTCACAGTGGCACCAGTGATACGCACTGTGACTGGTTTTCATTTTGTTTTTGTTTTTGTTTGTTGTCTCCCTGTAGTCTAGACTGTGAATTCCCAAAGAGGTGCTATCTCATTTATCCCAATATTACCAGCCAAGCACAATATTTGGGACTCTGTCTTGGCATATTAATAGGTGCTCAAAAGACATTTACTGAATTTAATTATATTGGTGACTAAGTACCAAGTTATTAACCTCAGTTATCTTGCCCTTTCTTCCTTTTCACAGTCCAAATATGAAAGGAATTTCTTTTCTGAACACAGCTCTCAGTATTTCTCCCAAACTTCAGCCCCAAATCTCAAGCTACTTCTTTCATCCTTTTTGAACACTGTTGGTTGAACATAACACGTACTGTTACAAAGTTAGTCTTCTCAGCATCTCTTCCACATTGGCAACTCTAAAGATAAGATAAAATTCGTCATTGACTCAAAAACCTGTATTAAGTATCTACTATGTGTTGGGCACCATGTAAGCAGCCAAGAATATTAATTAGGCATTCCTGGCTCTCATGCTCTGTTCGGTTTGGGGCTTCACTTTGAGGACCCACCCCCAGCCAAGCCACAAACATTCAACTGTGCTTTAAGGGGACTTGTTGTTAAAAGAGCTCCATGTTTGTGAGATTTGATTCCATCCAATTTGGCATGTCTGTACCTTAATCTTCTCTGTTCTCTATCTTTTGCCTCTTCTAGTCTGCTCTAGTCCTTCTAGTCTGATGTTTAACTAAGTAGCTTTTTCTGCTTTGACCCTCCCAATTTATTTCCTGGTCTATTTTCTATCTCCCTAGTCCTTTCATGGAAACTTTTTATACAGCCTTCTTGATAACTGACTTCTGATTTGGTTCCGCCCACTGTCCTTGAATACTATCTCGGGAGGCAAAGGCAGTGTGCTAGGTTTCCTATCAGTTTTTCCCCCCACAGACACATCAACCCTGTAGGGAGTGTGGTGTAATGGAAAGTCCACTGGCTTAAAAGCCAGAGACTCACAGACAAGTATGGCCTTCAGAAAACAATTTACCCTCCTGAGCTTCAGTTCCCCAAATATAAAAGGAGATTCCATCTTATTAGGGTTAACAAGGACTAGAGAAAATTCATGTAAAGGGCCAAGGGCTTTTTAGTCATCATGACTTACTTTAATACAAAGAGGTATGTGTTAAAATAGATCCAAAATCTTGTCATCAATTATAACAATTGTTATTAATTTTTAAGAACCTAGTTTAGAATTCCACAACATCTATGGACAACTAACTCTAAGTTGTGCTGGGTGCTAGAACTGTTAGGAAGAAACAAAAAAGAACCTCTCCTCCAGAGGTTTAAGTGCAGATAAGGAAGAAAAGCAAGGAAAAACGTAATGAGGCAAGGAACCAGACAGGAGGAAAAACAAAGGTTTAAAACAAAGGAACATAAAATATTTGAGATGCAGACTGAACACATCCAGGGATGTGGAGGAAGCAAAAGGCACAGAAGGGAGGATGGAGAGGAGGAGAGTGTAAAGGTTAAGTACAGAAGACTCCAATTGTGAAATTTAAGGAAGAACAGCAGCTGTCCAAGGGCCAATGTGCACTGGTAACTTTTCTCCTATTCAAATAATCAGAACCACAAGCTGGCCTACTCCTATACTTATGAAAGATTCTTATACTCCCCAGTAATCCTCTACACATCACTCTTCTCCAAATCCCAAGGTTATAAACTATCCACACAGGAACTACAACATCCAAATACAGCACACTGGGAACAGGAGTCAAGCCCAGCAGCCAAATTAGCACTGATCCACCCAACCGGAACAAACTCTTAAAAAAAGAGAGAGAGAAAGAAATTAATGAGCCAACTGGGAGAATTCTGAACCATGCCCAAATATTTAAAGAAATTAAGATTTTTTTTTCTTTTGAGAGAGAGAGAGCGAGCGTACACCTGCATGTGAACAAGCAAGCAGGGGAGGAGCAGAAGGAGAGACAATCTCAAGCAGATTCCATGCTGAGGGCCAAGCCCAACTTGGGGCTTAATCTCACCACCCTGAGATCATGACCTGAACCAAAGTCAAAGCTGGAGGCTTAACCAACTGTGCCAACCAGGTGCTCCAGTCTTTCTTTCGTTTTTTTTTTTTTTTTTAAAGGGCACACAGTTGGGCTGTATAAAATGAATTCCTGGGGTCTACGAACAAATGCTGACTGGAAGACCTACATACAGAGAGCAAAAAACTCAGACAATAGGAGAGGCAACTCGAAACCTAGATATGATTTTGAGCCCAAAAGAAGAAATATGAGATAAAACAGTTTCTGAATATATAAAATTTTAACCTTTTGAAATCACCAATATCTATTTTATTCTTACTCTCTTAAAAAAACCTGCTTCCTGAAAGCACACGTAAATTCAATTTGTCCTTATAAATAAATTAATGTTTTTAATCTTTTTTTTAAAGTTTATTTATTTATTTGACAGAGAGAAATCACAAGTAGACGGAGAGGCAGGCAGAGACACAGAGGGAAGCAGGCTCCCTGCAGAGCAGAGAACCCAATGTGGGACTCGATCTCAGGACCCTGAGATCATGACCAGAGCCGAAGGCAGCGGCCTAACCCGCTGAGCCACCCAGGCGCCCCTAATCTTTTTTTTAATTTACTTCCTAATAACAGTAAACATTTGCTGACCTCTCACTATGGGCCAGACTCTTACCATTAATTACCACAGTTAATCCTCACAAAAACCTTAGAGGGTAAATACACTATTCCAAAGGTAAGGAAACTAAAGCTTTAATTAAGGAGGCTAAACAACATACCTAAGTTGCCAAATCAGTAAATCCAAGAGCTAGAATTCCAACTTAACAAAGAATCTGAGTCCTTAGATACTAAATGATACTACCTTTCTATCTTTTTGCCCTCAGTACCTATATATATATTTTTTAAGATTTTATTTATTTATTTATTTGACAGACAGAGATCACAAGTAGGTAGAGAGGCAGGCAGAGAGAGAGAGAGGGAAGCAGGCTCCCTGCTGAGCAGAGAGCCCAATGCTGGGCTGGGACCATGACCTGAGCTGAAGGCAGAGGCTTAACCAACTGAACCACACTGGCGTACCTATATTTTTAACTTTTGACTTGCAGCTCTTACTTTATCCTAACTCTGGAGAAAAATTAAGTCAACTTTTACTTGTTTATATAATCCCTACTTTTAAATGGATAGATTAAAATTTATCAAGATCCACATTGGGGAGCATATGTGATAAGGTGAGCACTGTGAATTGTTAGGACTGACAAATCACAGACCTGCACCTCTGAAACAAATAATACATTATACGTTAGTAAAAAAAATTTATCAAAATTCTAAGTCATTGTGTGCATTTTAAGCATTAACTTTTACATGCAACACACTTCATATAAAAAATGACTCTATTAGGGCGCCTGGATGGCTCAATTGGTTAAGCATCTGTCTTTGACTCTGTTATCAATAATACCAGGGTCCTGGGGTAGAGTCACACATCAGACTGTTCAGCAGAGAGCCTGCTTCTCCCTCTGCCTATTGCTCCCCCTGTTGTGATCTCTTTCTCTCTGTCCAATAACTAAATAAAATCTTTGGGGGGAAAAAAATGACTCTACTGGGGTGCCTGGCTGGCTAAGTCGGTAAAGCATGTGACTTTTTTTTTTTAATGCTTTTATTTATTTATTAATTTTTTAGAGAGAGAGAGAGAGAGGGAGGAACAGAGGAAGGAGGACAGGCAGACTGCACTGAGCAGAGAGCCCGACACGGGGCTCGATCCCACGACCCTGAGATCATGACCTGAGTCGAAATCAAGATTTGATCACTTAACCAACTGAGCCACCAAGGTGCCCTGAGCATGTGACTCTTGATTTCGGGGCTATGGATTCAAGCCCCACACTGGGTATGTAGATTACTTAAGAATAAAATCTAAAAAAAAAAAAAAAAAAAAGACTCTACTAAGCCAACATTATCAGGGATTGAGCTTTAGTAGTCTCCTAAGGTTAAAAATAAATTTTTACTTATCTATCCACGTGTTCCACTGGTTTCCCCTGCAACCAAAGGCCCATATTTACTTGTAAGACAGCTGGCACAACTCAAGGGGCAAACCATGGCAATGATGCTGGGCAAAGCTACCAACAACACAACTTTGCTTTTATTATCCTCTCATGCACTGTCTTCCAAGTAAGTGACCTCTAGTTAGATATGAATGTATGTTCGTTTTTACCAAAGTAACAGTCAATTTCTTAAAGTTTATTGTGTGATCAAGAGATACCATTAAGGGTGCCTGCGTGGCTCAGCTGGGTAAGCAACTGCCTTCAGTTCAGGTCATGATTGTGGAGTCCCAGGATAGAGTACTGCATCAGACTCCCAGCTCAGTGGGGAGTCTGCTTCTCCCTCTGACCCTCTCCCCTCTTATACTCTCTCTCTCAAATAAATAGATAAAATCTTTTAAAAAAAAGAGAGATCAGACAAGATCGGGCGCGTTTAGGGTGATATGGCCGTTGGCTCAGTGGGTTAAAGCCTCTGCCTTCGGCTCAGGTCATGATCCCAGGGTCCTGGGATCGAGCCCCACATCGGGCTCTCTGCTCAGCAGGGAGCCTGCTTCCTCCTCTCTCTCTGCCTGCCTCTCTGCCTACTTGTGATCTCTGTCTGTCAAATGAATAAATAAAATCTTAAAAAAAAAAAAAGAGAGAGAGAGATACCATTAAGAGAGGAAAGAGTCAAGACACAGAAAAAATATATTTGTACTGCATACAATCAAAGAACTCACATCCAGGTAAATGAAGAAGGTCTACAAATAAATAAGGAAAAGGCAAACGCAACTTAAAATTGCCAAAACCCTTCAACAAGTACTTTACAAAAGAGAACATCTAAAAGGCAAATGAGCATTAGAGAAGGTATTCAATTCATTAGACATCAAGGAAATGCAAACTAAAATCACTAGGAAATTCTTCTACTACATACTTACTAGAATGGTTAAAAGTAAGAAAATAACAATACTAAGTATTGATAAGTACAGGAGCAAATGGAACTCTCATATTACTGAATGGGAATGTAAATCAGTATAAACACTTTGGAAAACTGTTTGATAAAATATCTGTTAAAGCAAAACATATACATACCTACAGTCAAGCAATTCCACTACTGGGTACATATTCTATTCACATATATATATAAAAGACATATATATATAAAGAAATCCAAAGAGCCAGAACTAGAAGCAAACTAAATGTCCATGAACAGCAGAAGGAATAATAAAGTATAGGACAGTCATATAATTAAATACCGTACAAAATGAAAAAGAATTAACTATTGCTATAAGCAACAACATGGAGGAAATTCATAGATCCAATGATGAACAGAAGTCAGACACAAAAGAGAATATATATGAGTCTATTTATGTGAAATTCAAAAACCAACCAAATTGAATTGGCAAACTGTGAAGTGGCAAAAGCAATCAATGATAACAGAAGTTACAGCAGTGGTCAACTTGGGGACTGTAATAACTGGGAAGGGGGATGACTTCTGGATGCCAGTAATTAATGCTCTCTTTCTTGTTCTGGGTGGTAGTTTCATGGGTATGTTCATTTTTGTAAAAATTCACTACAAATTCCCTAAGCCACATATTTATTATTTGGACTCTGTTTTGTATACGAGTTATACTTCTATTAAAAAGTTTACTTTAGGGGCGCCTGGGTGGCTCAGTGGGTTGGGCCGCTGCCTTTGGCTCAGGTCATGATCTCAGGGTCCTGGGATCGAGTCCCGCATCGGGCTCTCTGCTCGGCAGGGAGCCTGCTTCCCTCTCTCTCTCTGCCTGCCTCTCCAACTACTTATGAGTTCTCTCTGTCAAATAAATAAATAAAATCTTTAAAAAAAAAAAAAAGTTTACTTTGGGGCGCCTGGGTGGCTCAGTTATTAAGCATCTGCCTTCAGCTCAGGTCATGATCCCAGAGTCCTAGGACCAAGGCCCTCATCAGGCTCCCTGCTCCACAAGAAGCCTGCTTCTCCCTCTCCCACTCCCCCTGCTTGTGTTCCCTCTCTCATGCTGTCTTTCTCTGTCAAATAAATAAATAAAATATTAAAAAAAGAAAACTTTAATTTAGGCACGCCTGGCTGGCTCAGTAGGGAGAGTACGGGACTCTGGATCTTGGGGTTGTAGGTTCAAGCCTCACACTGCGTGCAGAGAGGACTTAAAAATGAAATCTTAAAAAATGAAAGTTTACCAGCACCTGGGCGGCTCAGTTCAGTTAAGCATCAACTCTTGGTTTCAGCTCTAGTCATGATCTCAAGAGTCGGGATCCAGCCCTGCATCAGGCTGTGTGCTCAGCAGGGAGTCTGCTTGAAGATTCTAGCTCTTTGCCCTTCCCCCCACTTATGTACACAAGAATGCATAAGTGCTGTCTCTATAAATAAATAAATATATATATATATATATATATATATATAAGTTTAGTAGAAAATTTTAAAATTCCCTATAATTCCAATGGTAGGTGAATATTCAAATATTATGGTATATCCAAAACAATGGAATATCAGTCATGTTTTTAAGGAATAATGGAATAGGAAATGTTCAAAATAGTTTAAAAGTTGATATAACTGGGGCACCTGGGTGGCTCAGTGGGTTAAGCCTCTACCTTCAGCTCAGGTCATGGTCTCAGGGTCCTGGGATCGAGCCCCGCATTGGGCTCTCTGCTCGGCGGGGAGCCTGCTTCCCTTCCTCTCTTTCTGCCTGCCTCTCTGCTTACTTGTGATCTCTCTGTCAAATAAATAAACAAAATATTAAAAAAAAAAGTTGATATAACTGACTTTGCCGTATTACTTCAATTTTTTAAAAATTCCATTATAATTAGTATACAGTGTCTGTATTACTTCAGTTTTTAAAAGATATCTAAATAGAAAAATGACTGGAAAGAAATCTACTGAAGTAGTATTAGTATTTATATTTGGGGTGTTAGGTGTGAGAAAATACTTTTCTTCAGTTTCCTTTTTTTTCCCCATTAAGGATGATTTATTTTTATAATAAGGGAAAAGTTATTTTAAAGCATTAACAACTTGACACATACACTGCAATTATTTTAACCTTGAAGAATTTACCCATGAAAATCTTTCCTGGTGGAGGATCTGTAGCACTGAAACCACTGACCCAGAACCAACAATACAAGAAACAACTAGAAATTTGTTTTTGGTATGTGTTGCATTTTCTTTGTATGGTCAAAATGAGAAACAGTGTAATCATCAGTCTGATTAAAGCTTTGTAATTATTCTAGCACCTGTTTAACTTTGCTGACGAACAACACACATGTGACATACTAAAATCCAGACAGGATTTAACAAGTGAAGTACATCAAACACAGGCCTTGTTATTGTCAAGGTTTCTAGGTGTGGTTGCAGCTCAAGTATAATAAGATCATTTACATCTTTCTGAGTCAGTCACCCACTCTCCTGTCTCTGTCTCTTCTTCCATATCAGACGTGGGCAGGAGTACAACCCTCTATATACAGAACAGATCAGAGCAAAATGAGTAGATTTTAAGAAAGTTGTAACTCAGAAATATCAAATCTTCTCCTTTCATGAGGGAATATGAAGAGAGGAAAAATGATACTGAAACACACATCTACAAAGATAAAAAAAAAAAACAAGTTTTTGAACACATTTATGAATTCTAAGACAACTGCAGCTTTTTACCATTCTATTTATGAGATTTTTTTTAGTTTGCCCAATTTGTGTGTGTGCTTTCCTACACAAGTTAGTAGAAGGAATTAGACTACACAAAGTTTCAAACCTAGAAAGGTCAGACAACTTGCAATCACTCTACCCCTCAAGTTTATAGAATTCTGGTAGAAATCTAATCCAAAATTTAAAGGAACATGAAACACTAGAGTAAGCCACAACAGAGGATTAACATTTTCCATTCGTATTTCTCTTAGTCTGCCTTTCTCTGTTCTCCAAATAGAAGTTGTGACCGTGGATTAAAAAGAATTTCCCCTCCAACTGTTTAAGTACAGTAGTTCAGTTCTCATACTGCAGCAATGCAAATTTAAAACCAGATTTACAACTATAACTAACACTCTAAACACTTTTAGGGGTTTTGAGTATCATTCAAACCAAGCACCAGTGGTTTCCTTTCACTTACTAACATGTCTTAAAAATAGTAACAAAAATGTAGCATACAACATTTTCAGTCATTTTCTCCACATTTTTTCATCCAGACTCTAAATTTTGTTAGGGATGGGGCTAATCAATACATTACATACTATGTGGGGAAAAACTAACATTGCTCTATAATACACACACAAATATTTTTAGGTTAGCCAGGACCACAATACACCCTCTAAAAGGCTTTCCCACAGTAGGGCACAGAAACATCGTGAGTATTTTGTTTGGTGAAATCTAAAACAGAGATGATATAGCAAATGAAGTATAAACATTTTAGAAGTTAATATGGACATTAAGTGGGTTGTTGCATCAACTCCAATTTTTACTTTCTAATCTCTTGAGCCATACAGTAAATCTAAGCTATTATCAGGAAACTTTCTTCATCCACCCCCACAGTGAAACTTTACTTTCCTGAAGTAAGACTGCCATCATGGCCAAATTTTTCCCAAGTCTACTCAGTACATGTTGCTGCAAGAGATGGGGCAAGTAAGTTTATCTATGGAATTCCTCTAAAATCCCCAAAGTTTACATTCATTCATAAACCCAACTGAGGAAAACTGCTTGTATCTCCTAGTGTTCAACTCACTTCCATTATCCAAATTTACTTACAATGGTGATCATCAGAAAATTTTCAATCAACTCCCATAATATGTTCAAATGAAGGTATTGCCACGATTTATACTCAGGAAACGCTCAAGGAAACGCTCAGAGAAATGCAGATGTTTATACTAGGGTGTGCATCTTTAAATGAGAATTGCACAAAACTCTTCCACAAAGTTTAGAGGTATTTAAAATGGATTTCTCCATGTCTGCGGCCTAGTTTATTAGCTCTATTATCAATCAATCCAAATTTCCTGAGCTCTGAGATCAGTTGCTTTGAATGCCTCTCAATGCTCAATCACCTTCAGCTGAGTCAGTGAGGTACCAAAAAACTGCTACCCCAAACAAACCTACATAATTTAGGCAGAGTATCAAAACTCATTATCAAAAACACAGTATGCTTTAGTCTGAAGAATCTCAGCACTAAAGCAAAAGCAAAATCCCAAAACCTTATAATCCATAAGCCAAATAACGTATAATAAATCTTTTATTCCTTTTCAATATTTTAAAAATACTCCTTATCTTAAGATAGCGTAAGTTTTTGATGGCTCTCCTTTATTCTACAGAATGCTGGCAAGGAAATTTGAGTGAGGTAGTAGATGAAAAGGGAAACAGAAAAGAAATTTAAGAAGTTGCAAACTTGGGGCACCTGCGTGGCTTAGTGGGTTAAAGCCTCTGCCTTCGGCTCAGGTCATGATCCCAGGGTCCTGGGTCCAAGCCCTGCATGCATCAGGCTCTATGCTCTCGGGGGAGCCTGCTTCCCCTCCTCTCTCTCTGCCTGCCTCTCTGCCTACTTGTGATCTCTGCCTGTCAAATAAATAAATAAAATCTTTCAAAAAAAAAAAAAAGTTGCAAACTTGATAGAAACTATAATTCAAGACTGGAGGTAGTTACAAATAGACTTATTTGATACAGACACACTGCTAAAGATTCTACAAAATCATTAAGCTTGCAAAAATCACAGTTAACACATGATGGCTGCACTGATTCTTTCTATATTTATTAATGCAACTTTCTCTTACTAACCCTTACCCTTTCTGCATTTCCCAAAGGAAAATAGTGTATATGTTAAATTTTTTAAATTTATAAAAGTGAGGGCATGTAAGGAACAATGGAAAATACAAAGAAATTTATTAAGGAATTTTTAATCATTCACAATTTCCTATCCAGAGATTTTAATTTCATTCTAGACTTTAAGATACACATTTGAAAATCCATCACTAAAGGTCATGTGTACGTGTGTATACACACACACATACACAAGTTTAAATATAGAAGATATACAGCAATGATGTCTCAATAGCAAAAATGTGGAAACAACTAAAATATCTGCCAGCTGGTGAGCGGACTAACAAGTTGAGGTGAATTCATGCAATGGAATGCTAGAGCAGCAGGAAAGCAAAAAGAAGTACAATAACTTGCATCAGCAAGAATGAATCTCATAAACAATGTTGAGCAAAAAAAAAAGGAAAAGAAAAAGCAAGTCACAGAATATATATAGCATGATTCTGCTAGTAAATTTCAGAAACTTACAAAAGTAAATATTCTGTTGGGATATATTCAAACCATAAAGGAAAATGAGGTAATGAGTAACAAAACTCAGAATGATGGCTACATTTGAGTGTAAGGGAGAATAATCAGCCCACAGGCCCCTCAGAGGCCCCCAAACCAGATCATGGACAATTTACTTCTCTTACTTAAACAGTGTATACGTATAATAAATACTCTTTTGTATGTGATACTCCATAAAAACTTATACTCAATAAGACCAATTTAACTCCGGAAGAAAACCATGCCAACTACCTATACTAATCAACCTAGTCACTCACATTAACCATGAACAGCCATGAATTACATGATATTTACAGAAAAAAAAGGACCAAGATGGACCACTGGAAGAACTTGCCCCAAACGAAATATGAGATATTTCAGGAATTAGAAGAGAACTTTAAAAAAAATTCTAATCAGCATACCAAGATTCAAAAGGCTATCATATCCATAAAAATCAAAAATAACCTGCTATTAAAAGAGAGAATAAATTTTTAAAAAGAAAAAGAGAGAGAAAACACAAAACGCTTTAAAAACAAGACCCACAGAAGGAAAGAAATAATAAAACAAAATTCCTCTGAGCTGTAAAAGATGGCCAATAAAGACAGACTGAAAGAAGTCTACCAAGTGCCAAATAGGATGAAAGAAAAGAGAAGATACTCACCTAGACACAACCTAATGAAATTTCACAACTCCAAGGACAAAAAGGAAATCCAAAAAGTCTCCACAATATAAAAATAGGTTATAGTCAAAGAAATGACAAAGAGAGATAAAGCCATTTCTGAAAGGCAAGGACTTAAACTTTAACACTCATGTAGCCATATTAAAAAGACTATTCCAATTTTTAACATTTTTATTTTTTATTTTATTTATTTATTTGACAGAGACAAAGCAAGAGAGGAAACACAGCAGGGGGAGCAGGAGAAGGAGAAGCAGGCTTCCCGTGGAGCAGGGAGCCTAATGGGAGACTCGATCCCAGGAGCCTGAGATCATGACCTGAGCCAAAGGCAGACGCTTAATGACTGAGCCACCCAGGTGCCCTACAAATTTTTTCAAAAGACAAGAAAAATGACAACTTAAAATATGAGAAACAATAATAGCAGCTGAGTAAGACACAGGAAGTAAAAAGAATTTAAAAGAGGATTCAGTAGATCTAGTTTGTACCATTCTCGTTGAGACAGGAGTTTCATGATAAAGCATCCGATTTCCTTCTCTGCATGCCCAAAGTACTTCTAGGTTCTAAAGTAACTTTAATTTATAATGATACTGCAAAAGTGGTATTTGTGGAGTATAAATATTTAGGCTTAATTTGCACATGTAGCACAAAGACTACTTCTTGTTATGCAAAACAGCATAAGTATTATTTACTTTGACAATATAAGAACAACAATATAACTGAAAAAACTCAGGAGGAAGAGAGTATTAGGAAGGGGTAAGTTTCTCTTTGTAAGTTGACTTACCATATTATTGAGAGTTACACTCTTAACTTCCAGAATGATAGAAAGTGATTTCATTTAGGAAGCATTTAGGAAGCAGGACTAGAAGAGGAGGAGAATGGAGGCTCTTTTTCTCTTTCACAGAATTTTTCAACAATGTTCCCATGCCTTTTTTTTTTTTTTTTTTTTTAATTAAAAGGAAGGAGGAAGCACAGCATTCTTACAGGTATTCTCGTACCTTTTCCCACCTCAATATCTATTTTTTCATTTTTTCCCCAATATCCTTTAAATAAATCATCTCTCTTCCTGCTTCATACATATACAGACAAAAACAGTGACACAGGAATAAATGCCCAGTGATCTGATCCACAACATGGGACAGTCTCAACTGCAAAGTCAAAGCCAATGGCACAGTGTTCGTCAAGCCCACGTCTCCTTAGAGCACATTCCCACCTTTACAGCCTACCTTCTTCTGCTTTCCTCCGGACCCAGGGGGTCACTGACATTTGCACTAATGATTTATAGGACATCCTAATCTCATGGTTTTACACAAATATCACATAACCGTGTCCATTCCAAATCCATACTGACCACACTCGCTCTGGCCTCTTGGGTTCTGGCATGGCTTGCATTGTTTCATTAATTCTTCAACTTCCCTACAGCTGCTGCTCCAGTTCTTTTCACGTTTCTCAAAATTCCAAGCTTCTATCTTTCTGAAGAATCTTTCCCCATTAATCCCACACCAAATTCCCCTCCCCAGTTTTCTTAGCCAAACCCCTCCTACAGTCTCAGAGGGAGAGGTGCCCCTCCCTCCACTCCAGAGGGACTTCAGCCTCACCATCCTGCTCTCAAGGGATCCAGTCTGCACCCAAACCTCCCTAGCCAACTCGATCTATTCTTAGCCTCCTTTCTTAGCCTCCGCAGGGCTAAAAAGATTTTTCAGGACTCTTTATTATTAAAAAAATAATAACAAAGTAAAATAAGTCCTCCTTTGAATCTGCCCTCGTTCTTTCAATCCTTTTGCCCAATTTCCAAAATGAGAAGCCTACACACTCATAGTTTCTATGTCCTCATCACTTTTGAATCTAGCCTCTGATTCAGCCACAGGACCGGAACTGACTAATCCAATCATCTGTGTTCCCTCATCTAATCCTCCTAACCTCTAGAAAGCTTTCACACTGCTGAGTCTCTGCCTCCATACCACCATGGCACCACATACCCCAGTCCTTCTACTTCTGTCATGGCTTCTGGCAACTTTAGATGATTCTTCTTTCTCCTCTATCTTCCTAAAGAAAGGCAGCCTTCCCCATTAGCTTCATTTTTTACTTTCCCTTTCAAAGATCTGATTCACTCTGATAACCCTCATGAAGATGATACCCAACTCCTTCAACTGCTCCAGGAGATAAGTCACATTTCTAACTATCAATGACTAGTCTACCCCAAAGTTCCAACAGTGCCACAGATTCCATCTTGTCCAAAGTTATATTCACCACCTTCTCCTCAAACCAGACCCTCAGGAGTCTCTATAAATAAAAACCATCACTCCCTTGGTTACCCAAACCAAAATCTGGACCATCTTTGACTCGCCCGCTACCTATTTCCTCACATCTCACCATCTTTCTACTCCTCAATGTTTTACAATAAGAAAAGATGAATAAGACCCGGCTTCCAGCCTGGAGAAGGACAGAAAGAGATAAGCATTACAAAAGAAAAATGCACAGGGTGCTGAGGTTGTGAGGGAGAGCAGGGCAAAGGGGAGAGGAGATGGCAGTGAAAGGGAAATTCAACATGCTGAAAATTCTAAGAGTCAAAACTAAAGTCCTATCCCCCAACCCTCACTAGGCCAAAACAGCAAGAGCATATATCCTGAATAATTAAGTGTAGGGGTGTCTGGGTGGCTCGGTCAGTTATGCATCTGCCTTCAGCTCTAGTTATGATCACGGAGTCCTGGGATTGGGCCCCCGCATCAGGCTCCCTACTCAGCGAGGAGCCTGCATCTCCCTCTCCCTCTACTGTTCCCCCTACTTGTGCCCTCTCCTGTCAAATAAATAAAATCTTAAAAATCATAATAATTGTGTACCTTGCTTTAAGAAAACTCAACATGTAAGTTTTGACTGACTGAATACAAATTAGGCAATGATGATTTTTGCGATACATGGGTTTCCTTTAAATAGTAACTGTTCTCATGAATTTAAAAGAGGATTTCCTTTTCATATACTTTCATAAACATGCAGGTCATCACTGGAATTAAAAACTGGAAAGAAGGGGCGCCTGGGTGGCTCAGCGGTTTGGTCTGCTGCCTTCGGCTCGGGTCATGATCTCAGGGTCCTGGGATTGAGCCCCGCATCGGGCTCTCTGCTCCGCAGGAAGCCTGCTTCCCTCTCTCTCTCTCTCTCTCTGCCTGCCTCTCTGCCTACTTGTGATCTCTGTCTGTCAAATAAATAAATAAAACCTTTAAAAAAAAAAAACTGGAAAGAATTGGGACGCCTGGGTGGCTCAGTTGGTTAAGCAGCTGCCTTCAGCTCAGGTCATGATCCCAGCGTCTTGGGATCGAGTCCCACATCGGGCTCCTTGCTTGGCAGGGAGCCTGCTTCTCCCTCTGCCTCTGCCTGCCATTCTGTCTGCCTGTGCTCGCTCTCTCCCCCTCTCTCTCTCTGACAAATAAATAAAATCTTTAAAAAAAAAAAAAAAAAACCTGGAAAGAACTACATTCACTTATCTAGCCACTCCATCTCCCAGAGACTAGGGGAGGTTAAATGACTTGCCCAAGATCACAGAGCTGGTAAATAGCAGAAATGGGACCTGAACCCAGTAATCTTTTCCATGTTACTTCACTCATTGCCTCTGAGGCGTCTCTCCCCTCAACACGCTTTCCCAGTCGATTCCCAGTAGATTCCCATGAAAGCCAACAGAAATGAGAATCTGGGAAAAAAGGTCCACATGTCAGGTGTCTTTCCAAAGACTTGAATGTGGTCTCTTAGACACACACACAAATAATATAAATTCAGGGAAATATGATCTGGCACAACTCAGTGATTTATAATAATGAGAAATGGGTCCTCAGCTTATTGATGGCAAATTGACCAGATGATTCTATTGTCCCTTAGGTTCTCCCCAAAATGCCAATGAAGTTCTTTTTCTTCCCTCAAATAAAGGCCTAACTGGAGTTCTAATTATTCAACTAATGGTTAAAAAGCTTAGAATGTCGGGGAATGAGGTGAAGGCACACAGGGTTTCCCCCACATCCCCTATAAAATGTTGGATGGCTTAGAAAAAATGAATTCTAAGCACTGAACTGTGATACCAAATCCCAATTAGCATAGCTTAGTCAACCTGATTTTACCTTCTGTCAAAGAAAAGGAAAAAAACTTACTTCTCTCCACCTCCAAAAAGTGACAGGTGCTTTTCACATTATGAACTTGTTTTCCCTGATAGGGCAGTTAAGTAGGTGATTACAATTGGCAACTTGCTCTAAGCAAAACCCCTTTCACTCTTAGAATCTGATCCCTTTCTGAAAGATCCTGTGCTCACTTTACAGGGAACATGTTATAACATGTGTGAAATGCAAAAACAGAAGCAGCCAGAGCTCAAGGCCAACTCTAGCCTGCCTTGTATAGCTTCACAGTCAGAGGTAGATGTTTAATAATGGCTCGTAAAGATTAGTAGCAGAAGAAAAAAAAAAAAATCAGCTTGTTTGAGTTATTTAAATTCAACTGAAGTCTAGAAGACCATAAACCCATTCTTACTACTGTATTTTCCCCTGTTAGAAAATTCCTGAGAAATATGGAGTCTTGAACTTGATTACACCAGAAAGAGGGACTTCTGAACAAGTGAGAAATTACTAAGCAACTGTTAATTAAAATGAAATGGACACTTTAATAGTCTTTAATTCTAGATAAAAGCTGATAAGGGGAACAAATATGGCCATGTCTTACTCCTTATGACTCACTGAGACACTGTCACATCCTCTTTCTCACTACTTACTACCTCTGCTTCTAAACAGACAAATCATTTTAGATAACAGGTTGTCAAAGTTGGGAAAGCAGTTTCCTGTGAAATGAATCAGAAATAAATCACTGGAAAACCAGCCTGGTCAGAATCGGAGGACTTGCTAACAAAAAGTTATTCTACTTCACTCCAGGCTCAAATTTCTGTTCGTTTTATCTCAAAGAGGAAAAAGTGAGCCTTGTGCACTGCCCCTCCTTCCGACTTCCCTGAGAGTCCAAGGACAATCTCCTGCTGGTTGTGCGGAGCAACGAAATGGAGTTCTCACTGGTATGTGTATTCCCTTCTCAGCTCACAACCACTCCCTACATTTACGTCTGAGACTGGAGACCTCTTGTCTCACCTGCTCTTACTCATGCTCCCTGGCACATCCTTACCTCATCTACCCTTTATGTGTGTCTACAATTACATATCCAGAACTTTCCACAGAAGCATAGCTGCTTAAATAGGAGTGGCTTTTTTGTGTGACTTCACAAAGCATTTTCCAAGAATATATACATGATACTCATTTTTACTTTATTTTTAACTCAGAGAATACTCATAAGACCATCAGAAGAGAACTCCCCCAACTTCCTCCTCCACCACCTATAAATATCTGCCCCTGTTCCCATTCTTTCTTCCTTTCCTTCTGTTTCAGCAAGAGTCACTCCTGGTATCCTGGGTAATCACTCCAGCAGTGCTTAGGATCTCACGATACTGACTCATGGTGACCAGGTTCCATCATGTCTTCTCTACTCTACACCTTCAACCACTCCGCTTCAAGACCTCTTACCCTTCCACCCCACAAATGAGCATGCTCAAGTCGCTCCTCTCTTAACATAATTCACTAATATGGCCATCAAATACTTATCGAGCACCTACTACTCTGTGCCGGGAACTCTTTTCTACCTGGACATAAAGTGGTAAATAAAAAGAATGTTCCACTACTCATGCAATTTACTTTTTTTTTTCCTTTTTAAAGATTTGTTTACTTATTTGAGAGAGAGGAGAGGCAGAGGGAGAGAATCTTCAAGCAGACTCCCCACTGAGCATGGACACCCCCCTCCCTTGATGCAGGGCTTGAGCTCACAACCTATGAGATCAGGACCTGAGCCAAAAACCAATAAGTCAGACAGACGCTTAACTGATTGAGCCACCAGGCACCCCTGCAACTTGCTCTCTAGTGGGAGAAAAGAAAGAGAGAAACATATAAGCATCCTAGTTACTATTCTTTCTCTCCTTTGCTTCACATGGTTTGGCTTGAAACAGCAGTGTACACCGCCTGCCTCTACTTCCACTTCCTCTTGGAAGGGAATCACCTTGGATTCCTTACCACACTATTCCCAGCAGATCTGCAGTCCCCTGCCCCCAACACAATTAAAGCAGCTCAAGCAAAGGTCCTCCTCGACTTGCAAATCTCAATGGCATTTCTCAGTTCGCTCTTGGTTGAACTCTCAGCACCAACAGGTACTTCTTAAAATTCCCTGTTGCTCTGCTCGTCTCCCTCTTGGGCCACGTACACCTCTGTGACCACCTTTTCTCAAGTTCCTTTCCTTCAGCTTTCCCCTTAAATGGCAGTGCTTTCAGAGCTCTGTATTTATTTAATCTCTTCTCATTCAGTGTGCTCCCTTTGGACCACCATGGCTTCCATGATTGGTGATGACCACTCAAGAATACTGAATATGTTATCTTTGGGGCAGGGCCTTCTAAAGAGTTAAAAGCACAGAGCCAACTGCCTGCTTTGGATCCACCCGCATGGCCCAAAGACCTCTCAAATTCAGTGATACTGAACTCATCTCTTCCCAGAGCCAAAACTGTTCTTCTTCCTTTATTCCCTGTATTAGGAAATCGTGCCATCTTCCTCTCAAGATGCTAAGTCAGAAACCTTAGAGTCAACTTCAGTTCTTATATCATATGCCCTCCTCTTCCACCCTAATCAATTCTGCCTCCTCAAATACCTCTTTTCATTCCCTCTTCCCTAGTCCTATTAGTAACCACTAGCTCATTTCAGTAGCCTCCTCAGAAGTCTCCCTGTCCTGTCTTATCCTCTTGCTCTGTTATTTATCTATTTAGGACCATTATGCATTGTATGCAATGGGAACAGTGTCCCTTAATTGTAGGACACAGACGCCTGAAACTACCTGCTTCTAGGGTGAGCTCTAACAGATCCCAAGGTCATCCACCCCCCACCCCCACCCCCGCCACTTACAATTCTTCAGTGATTCCGTATCACCTATATGGATGTTCTATAAACTCTCTGACCTGAAGAAAGTGAAGGGGATAGAGGGCCTACAAGAGGCGTAAGACACAGCCTGAAGAAGCCAGCCACCAAAGGAAAATGTACTTAAAAATGTAAAAATAATACAAGATTATAATTTTATCTTAAATGTTTAATTGTGCATCATAATATACTCGTGTTTTAATATAACAATAACTTCCCCCAAGTCCAATGAGATGTATACCCCAAGAGGTACATGTTTATCCTATAGTTTTGAGTACCTCTTGGCACATTCACACAAACCCCCACTGGGAATCAAGGATCTACACAATAAAATTTAAGATTCTAAGGCCCACCCCTGGCATGCTCTTATTCCTGCTCACCTGTTCAGGCTCACCAAACCTACTGAGCTTACACTTTATGCTCTAGCAGTTACTAAATCATCTTAATTCCTCAAACATGCATCAATGATTCACGAATCCATGCCTTTCTCAAAACACTGAGTATATCCTTCTCCCTTGTCTGTGTGCCCACCAAACTCCAACTCAACTGTTAACTCTGAGCCCCAGCGATAATACTTGGGGGATTCCTTCCCAGAATACTACAGGTACACTAATGCCCTTTGTGTAAGTACCCTCAATATTTATACATGTATTCTTCATGCCATTTATTAGGCAATAAAGATGTCGTTCACAATATCTTATCTCTGCAAATGACTACCAAAAGACTGTCATGTCCCATCCTCCTGACAACAGTAACCTTACTGAAACTTGTCTTGTTTTTGAAATTTTTCTATTTCCTCTCATTCATTCATTAGCCCATTATCATGTGACTTCAGATTCCCACATCACTGCATTAAAATCACTCTCACTAAATTCATAAGCCACCTGGTGGCTAAATCCAATGAATCCATATTAACCCTCACCATTCTCATATTTGCAACATTTAATCATTCCATATTTTGTCCTTCTGACCCCAAACTCTCCTGATTTTCCTTCTCTGGCTTTCTTGTTAAACTTCCAGCAACTTATTCCTACTTGTCTTTGCAGGTTTTTATTTCCTCCCCCCATGTTAGCATTCCTTAGGGTTCTAGCTGAAATACTTCTCTCTGTTCATGCGAAGCCCTCTTTCCTGGGTGAACTCATCTATTCTCATGACTTTAACTATCATCCTGTTTTAGATAAAGCTGGAAACCAAATTTGGGTTCATATACCCAATTCACATACTCTTCACTAATCACAACTTCTGTATGGATGGTATAAAATTACAGCAGCACAGTGGCATAAAAAGACTTACAGGGCTTTACCAGGTTCCAGGCACTGCTGTAATCATATACTTTTATACACTAACTGATTTTGTTCTGACATAAATCCTATAAAGTAGACACTATTATTACCAACATTTTACAGGTAAAGAAACTGAGATAATTGCAACTGACTACAAGGAAAAAAGTAGGAAAGAATTCTCCACCTCTAATGAGTAACTTTTTTGAACAACTGTAAGGAAAAGTTAGAAGGTGATCAGATCAAATTTAGGATTCTGAAAAATTTACTTCTTCTGATAATGACGATCTTCTGTTAGTTAATAATAATCATTGTAGTCATGTTTTCAACCTGATAATCATGTTCATCATGTTTCTTTCAATCGTTACTGGAATAGGGTATCTTAATTATTAAGATGTTTCACAAGGTCTATTTCCCACCATGAAGATAAACTAGAAGCTCATGACAGAACAATAAATAAATGGAATATTTGAGATTTTAGTGTATTCATGCTATGTGCAAAATTATAATAAGCTTAGTGTTTGAACATATCTTGGACACAGATATTCAAACAGACACCTGAGAAAAAATTGGTAAGACCTAAGATCAAAGTGTTGTGTGCACGGGTGGACATACTATGGGTGGCCCATGAATGTCCTTGAAGTCTAGCTGGCATATACTAGGTTAAACTGACCAAAAGCCTGACCTACTTCAACACATCTAATATTTACCATACGGCTAAATATGTCACTTACCTGGTTTTCCAACATTTAAAAAAAAATTTTTTTTTCAGTTTTTATTTATTTGAGAGAGAGAGCAGGGGGAGGAACCAAGGGAGCAGCAGACTCCCGGATGAACAGGGAAGCCTGACACAGGGCTTGATTCCAGGATCCTGAGATCACAACCTGAGATGAAGGCAGACGTTTAACCAACTGAGCCACCCTGTCACCCTGTTTTTCCAACATTTTGCAAAAGATATAATGTGACCAAGAAAAGATGTTGGAAAACCAGGCAGACAAAATATTTAGTTTTTCCCAACCAGTTAAACCAAAATGAAGGTTGCTGACAATATCTGTTCTACAGGAAAATGTACCCAGTTAGCTTATGCCCCAGATCAGATCCTGTGGGTGATACATTTGGTTAAGGTAAAAGAAAAAGGGAATCGACTTTGCATAGGCAAAATACAACGAAAGACAAGAGGTGCCGTTCCCTCATCCAGGGAGCAGAGGCACTCTGTGCTGTGGCTCCACTCTCATCGAGCCCTCTACCAGGTGTGGCATTGTATCATCTCTCTAAGTAGCTGCGATAATGAGTATCAGCTGAACTGAATGAGCAAAGTAGTCAGGTAGGCTGATGAAATGGAAAGTGGTCACACATCATCCAACTATAAAAGTCACATGGAAAAATCAGAGGGCACAAACAAGTGAGGGAAATGAAGGAAAAACAAACTTTAGAAACTAACCAAAGGCCAGGAAACATCATGAGCCCCTGACCAGCTCCCACAGGGGCTCCTTTTCCTTCCTGCCAGAGGTCCTTGGGGCCAGAGCCCATACTTCTTTATCCTGTAAAGCTGCACCACCTAAGGAATTCTGGTGGAATCTTCTCCTTGTAAAGTCCATCTGTTGTTCACTGAACAAGTGTCTGCTGACAGTCTTCTATTCTAGGCTCTGGGCATCCAGCAGGGAAACAGAAGAGCAAGGTCTCTGCTCCCACAGAACTAACATTTTACTAGGGGAGATAAGATAAATAAATACAGAAACAAGATCATAGCAAATGGTGGAAAGCATTAATTAAAAAATTTTAAAACAGAAAAAGAAAGTAACAAGAGAGAGTGATAGAGAAAAATGAGAGGAGTTGCACATTTGAACTCAACCAGGGAAGGCATCTTTAAGAAGATAACTTTTGAGCTGAGACAGAAAGGGGGCAGAGTGGTTGGCCCAGCACAGATCTTAGAGCCGAGCACTCTAGGCAGAAGCAAAACAAGAAACAAGGAGGTGGGGACAAGTACAGTGAGTTCAAGGGGGAGGCAAAAAGCCTCAATGGCCTTAGGTTTTTGTTCAAATGCCATCGAAGGACAAGGTCGTCCCTGACTACCCTATTTTAAATTGTAACCACTGATCCAACTTTAGTATTCTCTATCCCTCTTCACAATAGCTCTCTTTTGAAATTTTTACCATCTGCCAAGCAATATATATTACTTACTAATTTCTGTCTATTCCTACAGAATGTGAGCTCCTTAAAGGCAGGGATTTTTGTTATTATAACCACTACTATATTGCCTCTACCTGTGTGGCACATGGTAGGCCACAATAAATAGCCACTAAATAAATAAAAGGGAAAGGGAACAGAAGGAGGGAGGGAAGAGTGAAAAAAGTACGGAGAGAAGGAGACGAGGAAGGAGAGAGGGAGCCAAGGAAGAAGTCAGCCAGTATGGCTGAAACACAGTGGATGCGAGGAACAAACGAGGGTCAAGACTGGGCAGGCATTGGAGAGCATGAAATGGAGTTTGAATTTTAAGATACAGAGAAGCCACTGAAGAGTCTTAGGGCAGGGAAGCAACCTGATCAAATTTGTGGTTTAAAAAGTTCACTGTAGCTTCTACATGGAAATTAGTGAGAGAGAAGAAAGCAAGGACACGAGGAAGGAACCCTAGCAAAGCTGGAGAGGAGCATGTCAGGCAAGGATTAGCAATGATCAACAGTGGAGAGGAAGAGCTTAAGGATCCATCTCAAGGTGGTACCAAAAAAACTATGGGTGGACTACTTCTCAGCTCCAAATCTACCTTTCATTGCCTGCTCTATGAAAACTGAGAGGGACCCTTTGCCTGATACCTCAATGTTAAGCTTGGTCTGCAGGGAGCACCAGAAAGACACTGCAAGAGGAATGGCCTTTTCTTTCTGGTTCCAGTGTGCTCCCTTGGCAGCATAAGCAGAACATCAAGAAGTTCGGCATTGCTGATATCCTACAGAGTCCTAGCCAACTTTTGTAAGCTATTTTCTAATTTGAGAATTACATAATTTCTAATGATCTAATAGCTCATGAAACTTTCATGTTTTCATAATTATTTTTCCCACATAAAAAAGGACTTGGGGGCGCCTGGGTGGCTCAGTGGGTTAGGCCGCTGCCTTCGGCTCAGGTCATGATCTCAGGGTCCTGGGATCGAGTCCCGCATCGGGCTCTCTGCTCCGCAGGGAGCCTGCTTCCCTCTCTCTCTCTGCCTGCCTCTCCATCTACTTGTGATTTCTCTCTGTCAAATAAATAAATAAAATCTTTAAAAAAAAAAAAAAAGGACTTGGGCACTTTATATTGTTCATTCATCTTTATTCAAACACTTTACCATACTGCTTTGAGCATAGTAGTTTTATTTTTTTTTTTAAGATTTTATTTATTTGACAGAGAGAAAGAGATCACAAGTAGGCTACAAGCAGAGAGAGAGGGGAAAGGCTCCCCGCCGAGCAAAGGGCCTGATGTGGGGCTCGATCCCAGGACCCTGAGATCATGACCCGAGCTGAAGGCTTAATTAAGAGGCTTAATCCACTGAGCCACCCAGGTGCCCCATGAGCATAGTAACTTTAGACTCTGTTTTAACACATGGTAAAGCAAGGACCATATCACGATTCTGTTTCTAAATTTTCTTGGCTATTCCAAAACATTTATTTTACCACATGCACATTGAGATTATTTTATCTAACTCCCTACCACCCAAAAAACTCTCCAATGGAGCTGTAATTGATTTCCATTATGTTTATATATATTTAGACCTCCCATCTGGGAATACATTATATATTTCCATTTTTCAGATCTTGCTTTTACATCCTTAAGATTTTATAATTTTCTTCATACGGATCCTGTGCCTTCCTTTTGATATTTATCCTTAAGTATTTTATAATTTTTAACACTATTATGAAGTCTTTTTCTCCTCACCAAGACAGTTCACTCCCATACTTCCCTCTACCAACATCCCAATGATACAAAAAAATACTATTACTTGCCACCCATTCTCATACTACCCTGAGTGAGTATAAGTTTTGCTGAACTCTTAGACTAGTTTATTCAGACAACCAGGCTTTCTGCTGTAAAATCTCTTCTATTTCAAAGATTCTTTTTTTTTTTTTTAAGATTTTATTTATTTATTTGACACAGACAGAGATCACAAGTAGGCAGAGAGGCAGGCAGAGAGAGAGGGGGTAGCAGGCTCCCCACTGAGCAGAGAGCCCAATGTGGGGCTCGATCCCAGAACCCTGAGATCATGACCCAAGCCGAAGGCAGAGGCTTAACCCACTGAGCCACCCAGGCACCCCTATTTCAAAGATTCTTACTCTCTCTCTCTCTGCCTGCCTCTCTGCCTACTTGTGATCTCTGTCTGTCAAATAAATAAATAAAATCTTTAAAAAAAAAAAAAGATTTGAGAGACAGAGAGCACATATACATGGTGGGGAAGGTAGAGGGAGAAGGAGAGAGGACAAATGCAGACTCCCCACTGAGTGTGCAACCCATTATGGCACTCGATCTCTCGACCCTAAGATCAAGTCCTGAGCCAAAGCCAAGAGCTGGACACCCAACCAACTGAGCCCCCCAGACCCCCCATCTTTTTAAAATCTTACCATGTGTATTTTAGGTTTCCTGGATCTAACTTCCAAGTCCCTTACCTTCATAAGTTCCCACTCTAACTCTTGGTGTTCGTGTTTTAAGCTTTGAAATTGTTATATTACTTAAACTATGTTTTAAAAAAGAGGGCAGGGGCGCCTTGGTGGCTCAGTGGGTTAAGCCTCTGCCTTCAGCTCAGGTCATGATCTCAGGGTCCTGGGAACGAGCCCTGCATGGGGCTCTCTGCTCAGAGGGGAGCCTGCTTCCTCCTCTCTCTCTCTGCCTGCCTCTCTGCCTCCTTGTTATCTCTCTCTCTCTGTCAAATAAATACGTAAAATCTTTTTAATTAATTAATTAATTAATTAATTTTTTAAAAGAGGGCAGTATAGATGTGTGAAAACAGCCATCTTTCTAGAATCATTTCAAATAGGATTTTTAAATGCTACCTTATCACTCAAGCAGAAAACAAAATGCTTCTATGTACTTAAAAGACAATTACTTAAATTAGTATTTTTAAAACCCCAACAGCTATTTGTTGAGAAGTTACTAGATTGAAAGCTCCTTGAAAGCAGGGAATCTGCCTTCTACGCATACCTTATTCTCTCAATAGATCTTGTAAATAAATGTGCTCAATACACCTTTACTGATATACTGATATATTGAGCACTTTACGAGTTCCAAAAGGTAGAAGGCCATGCCACTACACTCACAAAATGTAAAGTCCAACACAGGAGGCAAAAATAATTGAAACAAATAATAGTGGTCAGTTTAGTGTTAAACTCTGTTACTGAATACAATGGCCTAAAAATAGAAGGGATTAATATGAACGAAAGCAGTCAGCTGGTTTCATGATCAAGGGAACATCAGCCGAGCCCTGGAATTTGGCAACATTTTAATAGGAGAAAAGGCAGTCCTGACAAAGAAAACAGTCAATATAAAGGCAGAGAGATAGGAAAGGGACTGTCAGGAAAAAGAGTGAGGAAACCAATCTGACTATAATAGAAGAGTCAGTCAGAGACTAGAAAGAAAATAAGAACAGACAGGGAGGCTGATGACAGAGTCCAGATTCATCGCTGGTTGAACAGGTATTGAAAATACACATGTCGAAGGACACTGTATGTACACATGTAAGGACACTGTCGAAGCAGCTTACAGAGGGAGGTGAAAACAGGTATGTAAGTGATAACTTCCTAGGTTCAAGATCATTTGAAAAATAAAACACAGGGGTAACATGAGAGATCAGAGCTTAGAGAACCAGCAAATGAGGAAGTTGGTGTTTTTAACAGGAAGTTCATCTTCCAGTACTTCCCTTGGTCCTTGAAGAAAAACGAGAACTATGGGAGGAAAATTCAGACAGATGCTTTTTCTACACATTCAATTTAAGAATGAAAGTTTCTCCAAACCAGAAAGGAAATCTGATAATGTAAGAAAGGAGACACTTTAAATTTTTATGGAAAAAAAAAAATTTTTTTGTAACTACATATGGCGACAAAAATTAATAGACTTGTTATGGTAATCATTTTACAATATATACAAATATCAAAGCCTTACGTTGCACACCTGAAACTAATATAATGCTGTATGTCAATTACACCTCAATAAAGAAAACTGAAGACAGCCTGTTTGCTTCAGTCACAGATTTATGGAACAGGAAACTATCAGAAGCTTCTACCTAATAATTCCTGCTGGGTTCATTTTTAAAACGTAGAGTGTGACAAGACTGATCAACACCATAACATACACATGCCTGACCTGAGTTAAAAACCACAAGTTCCAGACTGATGAATCAAGACCCGTACTTTTGAAAAAAATAATACATTATATGCTAACAAAAATAACTTTTTTAATTAAAAAATAAATGTTTGGTAGAATTAAAATAAAACAAAACCCACAAGTTCCAGGTTAAGAGTAACCTGAAACAACATAATCCAAAGTTCTTAGAAAGAAAGAAAGAAATCCTATAGGTGCTTTAAATTATCCATAAAAGCAACAGTCCTCTAAAAATAGAGAGATATTAGAGCACTGTTCCTTCAAAAAACAAGAAATAACACCAAGAAAAAAATCAATTAAAGTACATGTCATTTACAGAAATATCTACACTGGGGCGCCTGTATGGCTCAGTCATTAAGCGTCTGTCTTCAGCTCAGGTCATGATCCCAGGGTTCTGGGATGTAGCCCCACATCAGGCTCCCTGCTCAGCAGGAAGCCTACTTCTCCCTCTCCCACTCCCCCTGCTTATGTTCCCTCTCTCACTGTGTCTCTCGCTATCAAATAAACAAATAAAATCTTAAAAAAAAGAGAAATATTTACATTAAGTTATAAATTAACTTTAAACGTAAACATTAAATATCCTAAGGGGGAAAAAAAAAAAAGCACTAAAAACTCTTTCTGAATCAGAATGTAACGACAATCCTCTCTACAGTCCAGAAGCTCAAGTCCAGTGCAAACCAAGGATCTTTCTAAGACACCAGACCTTCAGATTCTCATTTAGGACTGCCCTGTGAAGCATCCAAAATATTTTCCTCCTGGGTTTCCCCTTTACAGCTCCTGATCATGCTCATCTCAATTCAAGGAAGAAAAATTAATTTCACATCTATTCTCTGAGAATAGGACAGAACATTCCCATCCTTTTCCCTCCAGCCCCACCTCTAAAACTCCAAAGACAGAAGCTGTATTCTAAGAAAAGTGAGGCCCAGTAGTTAGGATGGGAAAGAATTTTGCAGAAACAACTTGAAACATGATTCAGGGAGACAGAGGCAGATGGCAGTGTGGAAACCCATGAGGTCTGGAGCCAAGCAGACTTGGGTTCCCACCCAGCACACGATAGTCTCAGACTGTACGTTCTTTAACAAGTCTCTACAAAATGGAAATCACACACCTATCTCCAGGAGTTATAAGATTAGAAACACATTTCAAAGACCTGCCTGAGGTCCCACAGCAAGCAACAAACACAGGACTTAATCCAGCTCTAAATGACTGTTAAGTCCACTGTTCTGATCCCTTCGCCATTCATTTCAGAATGTAACTGTCATGGGCAAGGAGAAAGGGAAAGATCAGGGTATAGGGCCAGATCGGGCACACACAACATTCTTCTCCATTGCAGGTGTTTTTTGTGTTTGTTTGTTTTTTAAGATTTTATTTATTTATTTGACACACAGAGAAAGATCACAAGTAGGCAGAGAGGCAGGCAGAGAGAGAAGGGGAAGCAGACTCCCTGCTGAGCAGAGCCTGATGTGGGACTCGATCCCAGGACCCTGAGATCATAACCTGAGCTGAAGGCAGAGGCTTAACCCACTGAGCCACCCAGGCACCCTCCATTTCAAGGGCTTTCTGTTAGCCCAGTTCTCTCATCATGATAATAGGAGCTTTTTATTCAGCATCTACTTCCCAACCAGCTAGGGTATATGAAGAGCCAAGCACAGGGTTTGCTATACAGCAAGTACTCAATAACTGGTAGCTCCTTATACAGAGATCTTAACCTCTAAACAGAGCTTAGGAAAGGCTGGCTTCTTACAGGAATTTGAATGGAACAGAAGTAAACCAGGAAGAAAAGGGGGAAGAGGGGTGCCTGGGTGGCTCAGTGGGTTGAAGCCTCTGCCTTCGGCTCGGGTCATGATCTCGGGGTCCTGGGATCGACCCCCGCATCGGGCTCTCTGCTCAGCGGGGAGCCTGCTTCTTCCCCTCCTCTCTCTCTACCTGCCTCTCTGACTACTTGTGATCTCTATCTGTCAAATAAATAAATAAAATCTTTAAAAAAAAAAAGAAAGAAAGAAAAAAGAAAAGGGGGAAGAATGTGCCTGCCAGAGTGGGCATCTCTCAGAGGAAGGCAACATGTACAAAGGCATGGAAGTGAAAAAGCACAGTGGCGCATGCAGCTAGGCATGGCTAGAGAGGGGAGAAAACCATAGAAGGCGTGGGAAATGAGGCTACAAAGGCAAGCAGGTCTTGCTACGTAAAGGATGCCTGAATTTTATCCTGTGGATGGGGCAAGCCAATGAATAATTTTTAAACTGGGGAGAGGTCACTTTTAGATCTCTATTTCAGAATGATCATTCCATCACAGAATAGAGAAGAATGGACTGGAGGGAAAAGGGTCTGGGAAGGCACTGGAGGCAGGTGGATGAGTTAGAGGAGACGACTACAATAATCTCAGTGAGAGGTTGATAAGGGCTGAACAAAGACCAGGGGCGCCCGGTGGCTCAGTCGGTTAAGTGTCTGCCTTCGGTTCAGGTCATGATCCTGGGGCCTGAGATAAAGCCCCACCATCCAGCTCCACACTCAGCAGGGAGTCTGTTTTTCCCTCTCCCTCTGCCCCTCCTTCCCCCAGCTTGTGCTCACCTCTCTCTCTCTCAAAACAAATAAATGGAATCTTAAACAAACAAAAAAACGAGCCTGAACTAAAACCAAAATGGCATGAGTGGAAGGGAGGAAGAAGAATCAACTGGACTTAGTGACCCATGAGATGGATGACTCCCAAGCATTTGACCCAAGAAAGTGGACATTTGGAAGGAGGCTGTGGAGCAGGCTGAAATAAGGAATACAGTGTTGGACTTGCTAAGTTACCATTGTCGGGGAGCCAATGGGATGTGTGGAGCAGACAGCTCTGAGTCAGGTCTACAGATAGGGACCAGGAAGCCACCTCACCTCCAAGACAGCTCATGTCCTGGGCATGGATGAGATTACTCAGCAAGCTTATGTGAAGGGAGATGAAGGCTCATGACAGATAGCAGGAACACCTGTATCAGAAGGAAGACGCTCAGAGAGAGAGCATAAGAAGAAATAGGCTCCAGAAGGAAATGCGGCCGTTAAAAGCTAAGGAAGGAAAGGGTTTTTTTTTTTTTTTTTCCCCAAAGATTTTATTTATTTGACAGACAGAGATCACAAGCAGGCAGAGAGGCAGGCAGATAGAGAGTGAGAGAAGGAAGCAGGCTCCCTGCTCAGCAGAGAGCCCGATGTGGGACTCGATCCCAGGACCCTGAGATCATGACCTGAGTCGAAGGCAGCGGCTTAACCCACTGAGCCACCCAGGTGCCCCAGGAAAGGGTTTTATAAAGCTAACTATTCACCATATCCAACGCTGCATAAAAGACACTACAGCCAGTGGGTGCTTTTCAGTCTGAAATTAGAAGTCACTGATGGGGGACGCCTGAGTGGCTCAGTTGGTTGGACGACTGCCTTCGGCTCAGGTCATGATCCTGGAGTCCCGAGATCGAGTCCCGCATCGGGCTCCCAGCTCCATGGGGAGTCTGCTTCTCTCTCTGACCTTCTCCTCGTTCATGCTCTCTCTCACTGTCTCTCTCTCTCAAGTAAATAAAAAAAAATTTTAAAAAAAAAAAAAAAAAGAAGTCACTGATGGGGGCACCTAGGTGGCCCAGTTGGTTAAGTGACTGCCTTAGGATCAGGTCATGATCCCAGAGTCTTGGGATCAAGTCCCACATCAGGCTCCCTGCTCCATGGGCAGTCTGCTTCTCCCTCTGACCTTCTCCTCTCTCATGCTCTCTCTCACTGTCTCTCTCTCAAATAAATAAATAAAATCTTTTAAAAAAAAAAGTCACTGATGGCCTTGGAGATAGCTGTTTTGGAGATTTGATAAGCAAAAGCAATGGACCAAGAGAAGTGAGCCAAGGAAAGACAGGAAAGGAAGTGTAAGCTACACCTTCTAGGATCTGTGAGAGGACGAGAATGCAAGCACACAAGAGCACGCGGACTCCAACACAAGACTGCCGGAAGCTGCTTTTTTTGGATGGGAGAAAATTCAGCATATTTATAGGCTGAAGGGAAGGAACTGAGAGCCAAGCGTTAAGTGAGAAGCTGAAGATGAGAGAACGAGACAAAGGCAAAAAGACCATGAATGAAGACATGAATGAATAGATCAATCAATGAAGTAAGACGCCAAGATCACAGAGGAAAAAGGATGGGAGTGAGAACAGTGAGAGGGATATACCTTAGAACAGGAAAGGGGATACTTCTTCCTCTGAGAAAAGGAGGAAAGTGGATAAGGGTGGGAACTGATACAGATAAGGCTTAGAGTGCTGAGGAGGGAAGCGGAGGGAGTTTGGCTTTCTTACAAGCTAGTAAGAATGGTTCTGAGCTTTGTTTCATAGTCCTCTTTAAGAAACTGATGAAAGGTATAGATTCTGCTCCCTAAAAAGACACGTAAGCACTCACACTCCAAGTTCTGCACATGATTTCAGAGTTTTCAGGTACACTGAAGCCAAGTCATGAATCCAAAGAAATTGCCTTTCAGAAGGGATCTTGTTTATCGATGAGCATCCACAGGGAAAGCATGCAACCAACTCACTAAAAACACAAAGATAGGAAAAACTCTCACTTAAACCCCTAGAGTATTATCAATCACCAAAACAGATGGGACTATTTGAGGTGTACAATAGCACTAACTTAGACTCTAGTGATACAAGAGGAGACCACCACAGCTTTTGGGAAACTCAGAATTTAAAGACAATGAGTGATAAGAGTCCTGGATTTAGCAAAGGCTTTAGAAAGCAGCATAATCTTTAAAAGACGGGAAAGATCAATCTAGAGCTCAAGGGAGACAAAAATCAGACCCTTGGGTCTAAAGATAGAGAACCAGACAAGGCTGGTAGTAAACAGAACTCAAAAGAAAAGTGGATGCAAAAAAACTTTTGAAGGAGGAACTGAAAGGATGTGTTCACTAGAGACAAATGGAGGACTAAGAAAAGGAAGAGACAAAAACTATTTGAAGATTCTAAGCACCCACATGTGCCTTTCCGTAACTGGTAGATGCCTAACTGGTAGAGTCTCAGAAACCACGCTTAAATTTCACAGCCATTTGCCAGAACTTACCAGCTCGGAAATGTACACACACCAGATGTCTGTATGAAACAAACCAGCTACTCTTTTCTGCTGTAGTCAACTGCCTGCAGTGACCTAACATATGTTACACTAAGGGTAGAGGGTGCCGACAGGAGCAACTGATGGTGGAGTAAGGTCTTTTAAAAAAATATGTGCACAAATTGATTTCATTCATCACTTCATATATAACCATATTCTGCCAAGTAACACAAGATACTAAAAACAGCCAAGTCATGAAGCAGCCCTTCACTATCAGAAACAATAAAGATTACACACACCAAGCAATCACTGCATGCCACACAGTACAGTCAGCTCCTATTCAACCCTACAGCTCCAATGAGATTGTCATTCCTTTAAGAATCGAAGAAACTAAAATGAGGGAGGGTAGCCAGTCTGTCCAGGGTCACACAGCTACTAAGTGACAGTCCAGGAATGGTTACCCAGGCCCACCAGATGCCAAAGCCTATACTCAAATGATTCTACAACTCTGGTTCACACCAAAATCAAATCCCAAGACAGTGACTTTATGGTTTCACTTTACATCACATTGAAGTGAGCAAAAACTCATTGCACTCCTAACACAATATAAGAAAGAGTTGGGGAGCTACTTAAAAAAGTTTAAGATAGGGGCACCTAGGTGGCTCAGTGGATTAAGCCTCTGCCTTCAGCTCAAGTCATGATCCCAGGATCCTGGGATCGACCCCCGCAGGGACTGAGCACCAGATCGGGCTCTCTGCTCAGCCAGGAGCCTGCTTTTCCTCCTCTTTCTCTGCCTGCCTCTCTGCCTACTTGTGATCTCTCTCTCTCTCTGTCAAATAATAAATCTTAAAAAAAAAAAAAAAAAAAAAAAGTTTAAGATATAATACAGGGGCACCTGGGTGGCTCAGTGGGTTAAGCCTCTGCCTTCAGCTCAGGTCATGGTCTCAGGGTCCTGGGATTGAGCCTGCATCAGCTCTCTGCTCAGCAGGGAGCCTGCTTCCCCCTCTCCCTCTGCCTGCCTCTCTGCCTACTTGTGATCTCTCTGTCAAATAAATAAATAAAATTTTTTTTAAAAAAATTACTTCCAAACTGTTTAAGATAGGAATGACCTCTGTAGGAGCTTACACTCATGTAAAATGAAAAACAATTTAAATAATTAAAGAATGTATCAGTTGGCAAAAATGACATATACACTGTAAATGCTGTAAGGTTTGAAGCTAGGGAGCTGACAATGGTCAGGGTTCGGTTATAAAAAAAAGCTAGCACTTCAGCTGAACTCTTAAAGAGCAGTGGGACAGTAAGCAGGAAGGAGTGCTTTCAAAGAGCATTCCTGAGAGGGGGGGAGAACTGTAGTAATTCTGATACAAATATAGTGTGAGGGCCTTTTTTAGCCAATCATCTGAACTTTTCACCCTGAGGTGCTAATCCTCACACAGGCTAGGAAAGAAAGCAGCCACCAGGGGCCAGGCTAAGAGTGAAGGGTTAATGATTTCTTTTTTTTTTCTTTTTTTTAAGATTTTATTTATTTATTTGAGAGAAAGGGAGAGTGAGTAGGAAGGGAGAGGGAGAGAAAACCTGAAGCAGACTCTGCACCAAGCAAAAAGTCCAACGCAGGGCTCAAGCCCATGACGGCAACATCATGACCAGAGCAGAAACCAAGAGTCGGACACTTAACCCACTGAGCCATGCAGGTGCCCCTTAATGATTTCCTTCATTCAAAAATCCAGTTCAATGATATGGGGCTGTCAAATGATGATTTTTCAAAATAAACATCAGAACAAGGGTGTCCACACCCGCGCTATCCTTTATAGTAAGACTAAATCATTCTATCAATAAATTGGTCACTTGTCTTCTCAACTACCCTCAAAAACAAGTTTACATCATTCTACTTTTTTGACAGTCACAATGCAAATCAGTTTAGAATTACTCTAATTTTTTCAATGACATCTAGTCTGGACTCCAAAAGAACATCACCAGATTTTCTCTATTTGACTCCAAGTAACCTATAAAATGAAATTCCACCCTCAAAATCTGCCACCATGAAGATTTTCAAAGGAATGTGCCACAGACTCTGACCATAATTCCTAAAGATGTGTTCCAATGTAAGAGAGGATATATGCAAAACACAAATGCAAAAATATACATATTCAAGTTTTAGGGAGAGCGCATAGATTAACACCCAGTTTGGGTTATGTAAAAATCGATAACCTCTGCTTTCCTTCCTCCTCTTAACATCAGGTATAACAACTACTGAGACATGCTTTTCTGATAAATGTATATCCCATGAATTCACAACTATGTGTTGTATTTGGGGGAAAGTGGACAACTTTTCCATTGTAGATACAATAGGAGGGACTTGTCAGTTTCCTGGCTCCTTACTTTTACTTGCCCACTAGGGAACCCGTGAAATATGATCTCTAGCCAGCACCTATTCCATTCCCTCAACAACTCCCCCACTGCTTCCCCACTCCTCAAGAGGTTTCCCATCAACTCCTAGCAAGGAGCCCTCTCTTATACCTCTGCCTTCAAGGTGGGCCCTACCGGCCTTGCAGGGCTGCCAGGATGAGTGATGAAAGAGGAGAAAGGGAGGATGTGACTGTGTTTGTTGTGTTTGTGCTCAGAGAAGTGTTCAAACAAGAAAAGGGAGGATCCCTTCCTGTGTTATTTTGTCTTAAATACCTTCCCAGTTGTCATCTTTAGACACTGAAAGACTTGAGCTCTTCCAACAAGCCACAGAAGTATAGGATTTATGTCCTTTCCTTCATGCTTAGGACTGAACTGCACATGCTCAATCTCAGCCATCTCTACTGGCCACCCTGTCCAATCTTCTCTTTATAGTTCTCTGCTGTTTCTTTTCCACAACAACAACAAATCAGATACCTTCCTCTTTTCTTAGAAGGCAGCCTTGGACAAAACTCTACCACGGTCTCCTGTACTGTCTGGTTGGTATCTAAGTGACTTCCATTCCAGACTCAGGTCTCCTTGAAAGCTGACACACTGCTCTGCATTCCCAGCACACAGGAGGCATAAAATAACTATCTGTTGAATCATATAAGTGAATGATAGACTTGAAAGAGATTTCAGAAAGAGAATCAAGGGACTATCTAGAATTGTGGCAAACAACTGTTTGACTGAAGAAGTAGATAGAGTAAAAATTTCCTTAGAGTAAAAATTAGAATACCTTGTGCCATAACAAGAAAGATATTTAAATCATTTGATGGTAACAGATGCCATAATTACATGGCAGCTTAGGATAATGGCACTTCCTAGATGAGCGACTTTAGATAAAACACTTACCCTCTTAACCTTTCTAAGTTTTCCCTTCTGTTAAAACAAAACAAAGAAGAAAAAGAAAAGGTGAGAGATGGTTATAATATCTATCTATTCTACCTAATCACAAAGTTGTAATGAAGCCCACATAACATAACATATAAGATTATACAAATATAATGTATTATATGACAGATTTAAACAAATAAGTCTCATTAGTGTTATTTAATATGCATACACTTGAGTAAAAACAGAGTTTTTGACAAAAGACTTTATTGTCAAACACATAACAGATATAATAATAATACAATAAAATATGTGGATCATGAAAAACATACCCACCATCAAAATATTTGTAGAAACCTCCACCTATTCAATTCATTGAAAGAAGAGCTCAGGATTATGTGCAACTTCAACTTTAAGTGATTCTCTGGATAGCTGCAGCCTATTCTTTTTGGTGCAGAAGCAGGAGCTTCCCGGCCAAGTCCATGGTGACCTGCGTGAAGCACTAGACACAGCCCTGGGCTCTGCAACACGCTCTGCGGCAAACAGCCCACAGGGGCACAAACCTGCATTTCTGTACAGAAGTGGCTGAGCTATGACCAAAGCCTGCAGCCAAAAATACAGACAAGCACAACGAAATTTCTTTAACAGCACACAGCTCAGACTATCACTGTAATTAAGACCAACTATGGCCTGCATGAAAAAAAAAAAAAAGAATAAAATAAAGGAATGAGTATACCAAAGACCCATGATAAACAAACACATAGTTAAAAGTACATTTTTTTTTTTGAAAGGAAAGAAAGTACTTTCCTCAACAGAGCAGCAGCTATAGAGAAAATGTACAATAAACAAACAAACAAGCAAAGACTCATTCAAAATATACTACAGACATTTCCAGTAACACCACGCCAGAGATCTGGGGGTTAGAGGGCTATCTTAACTTCACTTGAATTCCTAAAAACGTCTATCTACTTCTTCAGTCAAACATCCTCTGTACTTTATTTTTAAGCAAGAGAAAAAGACAGATGGCCAAGATGCTGACACTGCAGGCCCCAGATTTTTCAACTGTATTTCTTCCAGTTGTCCGTTGCTAAAAAAGATGAAATACAGGACAACATGGCATATATCTATAAGAAACTAATTCAAAATAAGTATTTGTGAACCAAAGCAATCCTTCATGGGAAAGCAAATCATGCATTTGTCCTTAATGATGCTGAAGTCCTAACATCCACAGTTTGTAGGAGTTTCACACCCTTCTAAGGGAGAGAAAGGTGAGCTAATCAGTGTGAGTCCTAGAAACAGTTCCTCAGAATCATTTCTAGAAACACTCAGAGAAGTAAACAATAATCAGCTGGAAGCCAATATACCAAGAATAAGGAGCTTCCAGGATTTCCCTCTGTGTAAAAGCAATCAACTCCTATTTTTAATCTCATTCTGACACAAACATCCAGCCAAACGTCTCTCTTGCTGGCTAATCAAATAGAGCTCATTTGTTACTACAGAGTAACTGTTTTAAAAGGCAGATTTGAATGGAAGTCATTACAGATTTAAGGACAATGCTTTAGTATAGGAGAAGAATGATATTATCTTGAGAGGCAGGACCAATGGTAATATCTTAAATACATCACAGAAACCAACTCATCCACCACCTCGGATTCTGGGAATGGGCCAAAAAATAACTTCTCAACTGATTAATTGAAAAATAATATGCTGGTAATTAAGTGCAAATTAAAATAACACTTCCCTATACATTGGGAAAACCTAACAGGGTTATTAAAAATAATTATTTCCTTGTATGCCCAACAGAATTTATAACACTCATATCTACTTCTGGCTTTTCATTGTAAAGGATAAGGGGGTGGGGGAATGGGGAAGAGAATGCCCCATAAGTAAACAAAAAGTCTGAACTCTCCTGAGAACTTGTCACATTCTTCTCTTCCAATCAACAATATTTAATCCACTTGAAAAATGCTGGCAAAGAGGGCCTTTGGCAAGGAACTCAGTTAAAAATATGCAACTCTGGGGACACCGCCACAATACTGACATCAAGCTTGTAGAAAATGCTGCTTTTGTCTTAGAGTCAGCCCCTGATAAAAACAGGAACTTTATGGAGAACTGATCACAACTGCACATGAAGCCTGATCACATGCCCACAACAGAGCAACGTTTCTCTCATTGTTGTCCAAGGGACTTCTCTAATAACAGAGGCTTGATTTATTCTATTCTTTTAATTCTCAAATTCAACCCTCCCTGTACCAATCCATTGTCAAAAGAAAGAGGGTGCCGGCCAGGATTTGCATGTAACCGGTAACCACCCCTCCTCCTCTCTTGAAAGACTCTAAAAGGTGATCAGATGCGGAAAATTCACCCCGAATAGAGGCACCAGGAAAAAACCCTTATGACAAAGGTGATCTGAAAGCAGCACAGTGTATGTCTCTCTGGGTTAATGCCACTGCTTCTAATCTGCCTAGGACCCTAAATGGCCCATTCTGCTTCTCGCTCACTCCTGTCACTGGGGAGACATCTCGTATTGTTAAAGAAGGAGGAAGAAGAAATGCGGATTTCCCATGTATCTTTCTCTTTTTCTGAAGGGGGGAGGGGAGCTGAAACAGACGTGAGGCCCTCCCCGCGAAAAGGGTAGAGAAGGACAGGAGAAAGCTGTCAGCCACCCTGCTCGCAGCCTCACCGCCCCCCCACTGTGCCCAGACGCCCGGGAAGAGCGCGAGGGCGCAGCTTTGTCTTGGGTTTTGAGGGGCAGGGAGTGCAGAAACAGCCCGGGCCAGGGGAGGACTTCTCCCCTAAGCCCCAGCTTCACCCTTTCCCCGAGAACACAATGAACGCCAGGGGAAACCCACTTCATAGGATGCAAGCGCAGGGAAGACGACCCCTTCAAAGCACGGGCCAGATTTCCGGCACCCTCCTCCCGTCTCGCCCGCACGGCCAGCAGGGCGCGCGGCGGGGACCTGTTCTCCCTGTCGCCGCGATCCGCAGCGGTGCCCGGGCGCTCGCTCCCCCGCCCGGCTCCTACCCTCTGAGAGCTCCAGCTCCAGCTCCGCCAGCTGCGCCCGCACTTCGGGCGGCAGCGCCGCCACCGCGGCGGGCGCGGGCTCCAGGCCTCGCTCCGCCATCCGGGCTCCGCCAGCCACACTCCGGAAGACAAGAGATGGGGCCGAAGGAGGGACGGACTGACGCGGGCCCACACCCCGGCTACAGGATCCGGCTCCGGCCGCCGAGCTCCGCCGCTGCCGCTGCCTCCGCCGCCGCCATGAGCGAAAGTCACGTGAGCACGGCGGCCCCGCCCCCGGGCCGAGGACGCACCACCTCCGCGGCCCTATCAGCCCGAGGACTCGCGAGCTTACGGCGCCCTCTACTGGGCATCTCCTGAGACGACGACCCCAACCCCGACACCCGGAACTCTCCTGGGCGACGTGAGCTGGAGGTGTTGATGGCCGGAGCCCACGTAGCGTTTACCTTTTACAAGATCGCGACCGAGTTTTCAGGGGACCCAGGCCTCACTTTTTCCGGTTCTCTTAGTGTGTATGCCTTTGTTTTGTGCCCTCCTCCATTTTCCCAGAATTGACATCTAACCATTTAAGAGGACCTGAACTCAAGCCACTTTTTGACCGATTAATGATTTTTTTTTTTAATTTGTATCATTATATCACAGACCACTTCTTTCACGGGGGCTTCCTCGTCCCTCTTGCCAGGAGCTCCTTGTTTCTAGTTCAGTTCTCGTATTTAAGGCAATAGCGGGAGAATCTCCTTCCTCCCACCTAGAATTCTAACTACTTGAAAGTGGAGAACTTAGTCTTCTTGATCTTTTTATATCCTCTTCAATGGATGACTTAATAGGTGTTCCCAAATGTTAACATTTTAATGCAATATAAGGAGGATTCATTTGTGTATTTTTACTAGGAGTTACTGGGGCAGACGCTTTAATCGTTTATATTCTCTCTCTCTCTCTCTCTCTCTCTCTCTTTTTTAATGCCAAAGCTCCCCTTCACAATTTGAGGGATTTCAGTGTTTTCGCTTCCCTTCTATGCTGATCCAAAATTGGTCTCTTGAGAGAAAACGCCTCAACTTCTATTCAACAGTAAGAGTTTCTGGACAATAGTATACCAGTTAGGGGCTGAAAGAAAATTGTTTTTTAGTTGAGAAAAGAATTTCAGCTTGAAAAAAAGAAATGTGACATCGTGGTTGATTGAGGGGTAAACCGAAATTTCCTTTCAACTGCAAAAATGTAAGGAGAATCTTGGGAATATATATGTATGTATGTCTTTCGGTTTACATGAAGACTGTTGCAGGTTTTATGGCTGCAAATTCCTCCCGTCAAAAAGTGAGGTCCCTCCGCTGAATTTGGATGGGCTTCTCATTGCTTTGACCAATAAAATATGGCGCAGGTGATACTATGTAACTTCACTGGTTAGGTCCTAGAAGGCCATGCAGCAGAATTCTTTATCTCCAGAGAGCCCCTCTGAGGAGCCTCCCTCCGAGGGCATTCACTCTGAGAACCCAGCAGCCATGCAGAGAGCTGGCCACACAGAAGACCATGTGAGGTGCTCTGCCCAACCGCCCAGTTCAGCCCAGCCTTTTAGTCATCCTAGCCCAGGAAGCCTCCAGATGACTTCAGCCCCCAGGCATTTGAGTCTTCCCAGCTGAGGTCCCAAACAATGGGGAGCAAAGACAGCCCACCCTTGTGCCCTGTCCAAATTCCCATGAACAAAATAAAATGACCACCCTTTTATGCATCGAAGCTCAGGGTGGTTTGTTACACAATAGACTCCATAAGAAGGATCTTAGCAGGTGGTGTTGTTTTACCCTCCCAGTAGCCCTGACTCCCTTTTTCCCTTGTCACTAGACCACACCTACCCTGTTGAGGCTGAATATGCCAAATACACACTTTTCTGAACTCCTTGGCATGTATGTGACCCACTGGGGGAACTACTGGAAGGGGAACATCTGTGGAGGATTTTCCTTTCTGATGAGAGAGATATGCAAGGAGAAAATGACCTTTCATTTCCTTCCCATCTTTGGATGTTGTCCAGTTTAGGGCACCAGCAGTCATGCTGCAACCACAGGGGGAAACTAAGAAAAGTACAGAGAAGTCACCTAGAACTTGACTGAATTGTTCTGCTAAAATAAATTCTTGGGGCACCTGGGTGGCTCAGTGGATTAAAGCCTCTGCCTTCGGCTCAGGTCATGATCCCAGGGTCCCCACATTGGGCTCTCTGCTCCCTTCCTCTCTCTGCCTGTCTTTCTGCCTATTTCCCTTCCTCTCTCTCTGCCTGCCTCTCTGCCTACTTGTGATCTCTGTCTGTCAAATAAATAAATAAAATCTTTTTTAAAAATAAAATAAAATAAATTCTGGAACCACCTATACAGTGCTTGTCCTTCTTATATGAGAAAATGGATTTAAACCTATTTTAGTTGAATAATCTGCTATTCGCTGTCCAGTAAAAAATGGATATTACAAGTGAGCAAAAATAAGGAATGACTGAGGGCAGTTGCACAATGTCTAGTAAACTATTATGACATAGATCACATGTAGACTGGGGCTGTTTTGCTAGGAAAATAATGGGAAAATTTCGAGGTTTAAGGAGTGAGTGGACTACTTGGTATGGCTTTCAGTAAATTCACACAAGAGATAAACAGTATGGAGTCATCCCAGCGGAGGATAGGCAGGGAAAGTCGGCTTCACTAAGAAGCTCTTCTGGCTACAATCCAAATTGACCAGGGCGACAGGGTGGAGCTTTGCTGACTTGGGGAAGCCAAGGTCTCCCAAGTTAAAGTGAGGTAAACAGAAGCAAGGGATTTAACAGTGATAAAATTGAAAAGATTGAGGCTTCAGATCTCTGAAGGATCTTAAGACCTTTTATTAAACAGTCTTTGTCAGATGAAGGAGGTCAACTTAGTAGTGAATACAAAAAGCCTAGCAGGAAAGATTACTTTAAGGGTACTCCTCCTCCTTTAGGTCATTCATTTCAAATTGTCTCTAGGAACAGATCTTTAAACTAAAGAAGAAGGAGGTGTTTGCAGAGTATAGAAATAAGAACTATGAGGCTGAAATTCTCAGGCTTAATGACTGATCAGTGCTGTCTAATTGAAAATACAATGTGGGGGCGCCTGGGTGGCTCAGTGGGTTAAGGTTCTGCCTTCGGCTCAGGTCATAATTAGGGTCCTGGGATGGAGCACCAATTCAAGCTCTCTGCTCAGCAGGGAGCCTGCTTCCCCTCCACCCCTGCCTGCCTCTCTGCCTGCTTGTGATCTCTCTTTGTCAAATAAATAAATAAATAAATAAAATCATTTTAAAAAGAAAGAAAGAAAATACAATGTGAGCTACCTGTGTAATGTTAAATTCTACTATATTAAAAAGTGAAAAGATGGGGCGCCTGCGTGGCTCGGTGGATTAAAGCCTCTGCCTTCAGCTCAGGTCATGATCTCAGGGTTCTGGGATGGAGTTCTGCATCGGGCTCTCTGCTCTGCAGGGAGCCTGCTTACTCCTCTCTCTTTCTCTCTGCTTGCCTCTCTGCCTACTTGTGATCTCTCTCTGTCAAATAAATAAAATCTTAAAAAAAAAAAAAAAAGTGAGAAGAAACCGCACAGCTCAACCCAGACTAGCTGTACTTCAAGTATCTTATAATTACACGTCACTAGTGGCTGCTGTGTTGCTCAGCGCTGGTGTAGAACTTTACCTACTTTATTAGCACATGGAATTCACTGGATAAAACAGACCAGAACCCCACTAAGTTTTGCAGTATATGCCAAAGATATTCCAAACTTGGTTTTAGCTGCAGCTAATTACTCAACACTAAAAGCAGTTCCTAAACTTCCAACTCCCACCCACAGGAAAATGGCTGCTGAAGTTCTGCAGGAAGGGCATATACCCAATGCCCATATTAGGTATGCCCGTGAAGGACAATGGCACTTTCAGAGATCAGAACCAGAGACTACCAGACTAACACATTCATTCCATTCAAAGTCTGCCTGTCAGGCAGCATGGTAGATTGCAAAAAGGGCGGCAATAACCCTTTTGAACCACCCCACCCCCCACTGCATTCACTATCCTTAGGTAAATCCCCTTTATACATTGGGTTTGACGTATGAATTCCTTTGGCTAATGAGACCATAGTAAGCATGACCTACAGACTTGGAAAGTGCTTGTGCATTGGGCTTGCCCCCCTCTCTTTCTGCTTTCAAGACCACTGCCTTATGAAGGAGCAGGAGCTGGGCTGCTAGATGAGAGTCATGGCCTAGCCACCTTCATTGCTCTAGGTAAAATCCAACCTGCCGCAAAGTATGAGTCAGGCCATACATAGACAGCTGGCTGATCGCAAGTCCATGACTGAGCCCTGCTGAACCCAGCTCAAATGACCAATGCATAAGACAAAAAATGGTTTTCATTTCAACCTACTAAATTTTGAGGGTTTGTTACACAGCAAAAACTGATAGAAACAGGTATGGTATGTGCTCAGGAACCGTGTCTGTTGCGTATTTCCTTTTCTGAACGGAGGTATTATTGTACTTACAATTCCTTGTCTGGCATCATTTGTTGCAGTAGTTCTCAAACTTTAACATACATCAGAATCACAAGGATGGCTTATAGAACACAAATTGTGATGTCCGACCCAGACTTCCTGATTTCATAGGTTTGGGATGTGGCCCAATGATTGACATTTCTACCACCTTCTGTGATGACACTGCTATTGCTGGTATGAAGGCCACATTTGGAGAACCAGTGGTCTATTGGTTGTGTTGGAGACCAGTACAACTCCAGGTTCCTGGTCCATGAGGAATCATCTCCAGACATGAAGATTACGTACCCCCAGAGGTCTGAACTTGGAGCTGGAGGAGGTAGCTGCATGATATTGGGATTCTCTTCCTTAAAGGAAGGGAATGAAATTTCATGTGAGTGAAGTACACACATTTTTAGTCTCATGTGTCATTCAAAGACAGTGTTTCTTTCTTTTTTTTTTTTTTTAAAGATTTTATTTATTTATTTGACAGAGAGAGATCATAAGTAGGCAGAGAGGCAGGCAGAGAGAGAGAGAGGAGGAAACAGGCTCCCTGCTGAGCAGAGAGCCCGATGCGGGACTCGATCCCAGGACCCTGAGATCATGACCTGAGCCGAAGGCAGCGGCTTAACCCACTGAGCCACCCAGGCGCCCCGGACAGTGTTTCTTTATCGATTCTCTGCCTGGATGAGATATCCATTGACATAACTGCAGTGTTCAAGTTCCCTACTATTATTGTATTATCATCAGTTTCTCTCCTTATGTCAATTAATATTTGCTCTATGTACTGAGGTGCTCTGATGTTGGGTACATATTTCTAATTGTTCTAGCTTCTTGTTAGATTGAACTATACACTTTTTAATTGTGTATAATGGAATAAAAGTGCCACAAATGAGTGGGTTTTGGCAGAGGCAGTGAGCCATCTACCCAGAGTTCATTTCCCCTCTTCTCTACTTTGTCTGGAGAGCCCACCTACCTCCACAGAGGCTTAAAATGCCAGATACTCAGCCTTCCTTACTGCTAGGTAACAAATCACCCTATTCTGGCCAAGGGACCTGGATGGAAGTCAGCTAAGGGTCAGGGGACAGAATTCTGGGAAAGATATTCCTCCCTGATAAGGGAGACATCTGAGAAAATCCTGAGAACTGTTAGGTTCTTGGATAATTATACCCCCAGAAGAGAGTGTGGCAGAGGCAAGGCTGGCAAACAAAAGCTTGGAACAGAGGGACAGCTACCAACTCCTGAAGGTGGTAGCAGAAAGCAGGAACCTGGAATGCCTCATGATCTACCTCCAGGGAGCACCCAAAGGTCCCTGAGTTGGATGAAGAACAGGCAAAGGATCCTGTTAGGGAGTATCTCCCCTGTAGGCAGAAGCAACCAAATTTTTGCATTCATGTTAATAGGTTTTCCCTCGTACACCTCAGCTGAAAACTGGGAATATTTAGGTGATGTAAAACCTTCCTATAATTGAAACTCTAAAATAAAGCCCTGTAGAAACTGGAAAGCATTCCATGAAGAAACAGGTTCGGGCACCTGGGTTAACCCTCTGCCTTTGGCTCAGGTCATGATCTCAGGGTCCTGGGATCAAACCCGCATCAGGCTCTCTGCTCAGCAGGGAGCCTGCTCCCCCCCCCCTTTCTCTGCCTGCCTTTCTGCCTACTTGTGATCTCTCTCTGTCATATAAATAAATAAAATATTAAAAAAAAAACAGGTTCTGTGAGATGCGCCAACATGTCATGATTAACATGGGAATTTTTATGTTCTTAAGTCCCTATGAAACCACTGGGAAAACAGAAGAAACATACAGTAGACTCTCTTCAACTTAGAAGGGTTTAGAAAAATGTTAGGGAGGGGTGCCTGGGTGGCTCAGAGGGTTAAGCCTCTGCCTTCAGCGCAGGTCATGATCTCAGGGTCCTGGGATCAAGCCCCGCATCGGGCTCTCTGCTTAGTGAGAGCCTGCTTCCTCCTCTCTCTCTCTGCCTGCCTCTCTGCCTACTTGTGATCTCTGTCTGTCAAATAAATAAATAAAATCTTAAAAAAAAAAAAAAGAAAAATGTTAGGGAAAAGATTCTTTTTTTTTTTTTTTTAAAGATTTTTATTTACTTAGAGAGAGAGAGTGGGAAAGAGTATGATCAGGGAGAGGGGCAGACAGAGAGGAAGAAGCAGATTCCCCACTGAGCAGGGAACTTAATGTGGGGCTCCATCCCGGGCCCCTGGGATCCTGAATAGAGTCAAAAACAGATATTAAACCAACTGAGCCACCCAGGTGCCCCAGGGAAAAGATTCTCTTCTTGTGTTGTGACATGTCATTGGGGAAGGCTGAGGTGTGCTTTAAAGAAAAGGCATTTTGGGGCACCTGGGTGGCTCAGTGGGTTAAGTGTCTGCCTTTGGCTCAGGTCATGATCCCAGGGTCTTGGGATCAAATCCCAGACTCCCTGCTCAGCAGGAGTCTGTTTCTCCCTCTTTTTCTGTCCCTCCCCATGCTCCTTCTCTTTCTCCATCTTGCTCATTCGTCAAATAAATAAATAAAATCTTTGGGGGAGAAAAGGGCATCTTTCCTCAATATGATCTTTTTTTTTAATTAATTAATTTATTTATTTGACAGAGAGTGAGAAGGAGAGAGGGAACACAAGCAGGGAGAGTGGGAGAGGGAGAAGCAGGCTCCCCACCGAGCAGGGACCCTGATGTGGGGATATAAATGTAAATATTCCTTATCCATTCAACTATCAGTGGACACTCAGGTTGCTTCCATATCTTGGCTATTATGAATAATGAAGCAATAAACATAGGGGTGCATATCTTTTTAAATTAGTAGCTTCATTGGGGGGTGGAATCCAGTAATACAATCACTGGATCATATGGTATTTCTTTCTTTTTTTTTTTAAGATTTATTTATTTATTTGACAGACAGAGATCACAAGTAGGCAGAGAGGCAGACAGAGAGAGAGGAGGAAGCAGGCTCCCTGCTGAGCCGAGAGCTCGATGTGGGGCTCGATCCCAGGACCCTGGGATCATGACCTGAGCCGAAAGCAGAGGCTTTAACCCACTGAGCCACCCAGGCACCCCTCATATGGTCTTTCTATTTTTAATTTTTTCAGGAACTTCTGTACTGTTTTCCACAGCGGTTGCACCAATTTGCATTCCCACCAACAGTGCATGAAAGGTTCCTTTTCTCCATATCCTCCCCAACACTTATTTCTTGTCATTTGATTTTAGCCATTCTGACAGGTGTGAGGTGATATTTCATTGTGGTTTTGATTTGTATTTCCATGATGATGAGAGATGTTGAGCATCTCCTCATGTGTCTCTTAGCCATCTGGATGTCTTCTTTGGAAAAATGTCTGTTGGACCACTTCTTTATACCACACACAAAAGTAAACTCAAAATGGATGAAAGACCTAAATGTGAGACAGGAACCCATCAAACTCCTAGAGGAGAACAAAGGCAGCAACCTCCTTGACCTTAGCTGCAACAAGACAAGTCACCAGAGGCAAAAAAAACAAAAGCAAAAATGAGCTGTTGGGACTTCATCAAGATAAAAATCTTTTGCACAGCAAACAAACAAACAAACAAACAAACAAAAACAAAGGAAAGGAGAACTAAAAGGAAGTTTCCTTTTTATTTTTTAAGATTTTATTTATTTATTTGACAGATCACATAGGCAGAGAGGCAGGCAGAGAGAGGAGGAAGCAGGCTCCCCGCTGAGCAGAGAGCCTGATGCCGGCTGGATCCCAGTACCCTGGGATCATGACCCGAGCTGAAGGCAGAGGCTTTAACCCACTGAGCCACCCAGGCACCCAAAAAATGTCTATTTTGTTCTGAATATATCTGTTAAATCTATCTGGTGCAGTACATCATTCAAAGCCATTATTACCTTATTGATTTTCTGTATAGATGACCTGTCCATTGATGTAAGTGGAGTGTTCAAGTCCCCTATGATTATTCTATTTAATTGTTCCCTTGCGTTTGTTATTGTTTTATTTATTTGGGTGCTCCCATGTTGGGTGCCGAAATACTTACAATTGTTATATATATGTTATTGTTGGATTGCCCCCTTTATTATTCTATAGTGCCATTCTTTGTGTTTTGTTAGTCTTTTTTTTTTTTTTAAGATTTATTTATTTATTTAATTGAGAGAGAGACAGTGAGAGAGAGCACGAGAGAGGAGAAGGTCAAAGGGAGACACAGACTCCCCATGGAGCTGGGAGCCCGACGCAGGCCTCGATCCTGGGACTCCAGGATCATGACCTGAGCCAAAGGCAGTTGCTTAACCAACTGAACCACCCAGGCGCCCCAGTCTTTTTTTTTTTTTTTAATTTTATTTTTGCATCTCGCATCCCCATGCGTATACACCTAATCTCAGCTGGTCCACCTGAGACCACCTGAGCACCAACCTTAGTCTCCACATTGTCCTATTTCCACTCCCAAAAGAAACTATGGTGAACCAGGTGAAACTCACAAAACTGCAAGCACAAGTGGGCATTGGAGGGAAAGAAACTGTTCGCTGAAAAAAGGTGGTTCATAGGATGGCTACAGCAGATGATAAAAAACTTTAGTTCTCCTCAAATAAGTTAGGTATCTCTGGCATTGAAAAAGTGAAAATGTTCACAAACCAAGGAACATGATCCATTTTAACAACCCTAAAGTCCAGGCATCCCTGGCAGCAAACACTTTCACCATCATGGGCAACGCTGAGTAGCTGATGGAAATGCTACCCAGTATCTTAAACCAACTTGATGCAGACAGCTTGACTAGTTGAAGAAGACTGGCTGAAGCTCCCCAGTCAAACAATCTGTAGATGGAAAAGCACCACTAGCTACCAGAGAAGATGAAAAGGAAGTTCAGATCTTGTGGAGAATTTTGATGACTCTTCCAAGAATGAAGCAAGCTGAATTGAGTCAAATTCTGAAGAAGGTAATAACTTGGAGAAGTTACTGGGAGCTTCTATTTTATAATAGGACTGCTTTTGAAAATTTTGGTCATTGATTTGAGAAAACCTAGATCTCTATTATTTTTTAAGCCCAAACCCCTTGGACACTGCAGCTCTTTTCAGTTTTTGCTTATACACAATTCATTCTTTGCAGCTAATTAAGCTGAAGAAGCCTGAGAATAAAGTTTGAAACAAGGTTAATAAAACTCTTTGCCTAGAAGGAAGGAAGGAAGAAAGGAAGGAAGGGAGTGGAGGAGGGAGGGAGGGAAGAGGGAATATTTTAAAGTAATCTCTGTACTCATTGTGGGGCTTGAACTCACGACCCTGAGATCAAGAGTTGCATGTTCTACTGAGCCAGCTGGGCTCCCCTATGATCTTGTTCTAAAGTCTACTTTGTCCAGTGCCAGTGTTGCTACGTTGGATTTTTTTTTTTTTTTACATCCATTGCATGATAAATGTTTCTTCATCCCCTTACTTTTAATCTGCAGATGTATTTAGGTCTAACATAACTCTCTTGTAGGCAGTGTATAGATGAATCTTATTTATCCATTATGTCACCTTATATGATTGGAGTGTTTCAAATTAATTATTGAAAGATATGTATTTATTGCCACTTTATTACTTGTTTTGTGGTTGTTTCTGAATTTTTTTTTTTTTCTGGTTTGTTTGTTCTTGCATGGTTTGCTGGTTTTCCTTAGTGTTATACTTGTATTTCTTACTCTTTACTCTTTGCATAATTATTAGTGTATTTTAAAAAAGATTTTATTTAAATACAGATATGTGTGTATGCAAGCACATGCCTGCCTGCATGTGTTTGTGGCAATGAGCAGACCTGGTAATCAGATCTTGGTTTTTATTTTTAAAACTTTTTTTTTTTTGTTAAAATTTTAATTCCAGTATAATTAACATACCTTGTTAAATCAGTTTTAGATAAGAGATTTTTTAAAACAGAAAAAATTTGAGGACCACAAAAATTCCAACATTAGATAATAAGGAATGATTGTTATGTTTTATATATGGCAATGGCATTATGATTATGTAACTACAAGACTACTTTTTATGGGGAAAACATACTCAAATATTTATGGGTGAAAGGTATGCCTGAAATTTGCTTCATAAAAACCCACTGGAAGGTGGGTTGAGAAGAAAGCAGAGGTATATATGAGATAATAGTGGCTGAGATCATAATAAAGTTGAGTGATAAGAATATGCAGGTTGATTATACTATTCTATTTTTGTATATACTAAAAATTTTTCATATCCAAACACTTTTAAGGACAGAGAAATATTATTTCTGCATAAGGCCATTGCTTTGTAATTTTATCTTGTTCTATTTTATCTAATATTGATGCCTATGTAAGAGAAAGGGTACTTCAAAACAAATTAGAAATATTGTCTACCCAGAAATCCAAGAGAATCATCTAACATACCATCATTCATTCATTCATTCATTCAAACATACTGAGTTAATGTAACATGTTAGGCACTGTCTAGGCGGTAGGGAATACAGTGTTTGAATAAGGTCCATCCTCTTAGAGCCCTTACAGTGTGGTTTTATCAGACTTACTATAAAAAACTTTAAAGTGGCTTAAGATTAAAGTCAACATATAAAAATAACCTTCCTGTATTAGAGCAACAATGAATTGAAAAAAAAATCCATTCACAGAGCAAAACCCAAGTAGGCACAAACCCAATAAGAAATGTACAAGACTTTGGGCGCCTGGATGGCTCAGTGGGTTAAGCCATTGCCTTCGGCTCAGGTCATGATCTCAGGGTCCTGGGATCGAGTCCCGCATCGGACTCTCTGCTCAGCAGGGAGCCTGCTTCCCTTCCTCTCTCTCTCTGCCTGCCTCTCAGCCTACTTGTGATCTCTGTCTGTCAAATAAATAAATAAAATCTTTAAAAAAAAAAAAAAAAGAAATGTACAAGACTTAGATGAAGAAAAAGCAAACTGAATGTTCTAAAAGAAGACCTAAATGGGAAAAAAAAAAACCCCACCCAAACTCAACATATCAATGCTTCAAAAATTAATCTACATGAATCAGTGCAATTTTTATGAAAATCCTATTGTGATTTTCTAAATTCTAACTTGAGAAGCTCACTCAAAAAAAAGTTTCAGTAAAAGATAAAATGTTCAAGGAAAGTCAAGAAAAATTAAAAGTAAAAAATTTAAAAGGAGGATTTGCCTGAACAGAGATCAAAGCATACTAAAAAGCTATAGGCCTTAAAACCATAAAGTCACTTCTCCCAAAATTTCCTGTAAATATAATATCTATAGAAATCTTTAAAATTATTTAAAATAGATTTTAAAACAAAATTTGTTAGCTGATTCTAAAATTCATATTACAGAAAAAACAATCACAAGAATAGCCAGACATTTTAACAAAAACCACCATGGATGCAATTCGCCCTTTAGAACAAAATACACTAAAAAGCTACAGGGCTTAAAAAGATTTGCTATATGGACACTGGGTGAGAGAATTCTTTACCTGGAAGTTGCTGCAAGGACCATGTAAATATATAACTGTTACTGTAACCTTTCCTGTCACATGGAGAAAGCCCACTTGAGAAAGAAGCCAACGCACAGCTAGTAGACTGGGCATGGGAGAGAAAGGCGAGGGAGAGGGCGCCTGGGTGGCTCAGTGGGTTAAGCCGCTGCCTTTGGCTCAGGTCATGATCTCAGGGTCCTGGGATCGAGTCCCGCATCGGGCTCTCTGCTCAGCAGGGAGCCTGCTTCCCTCTCTCTCTCTCTCTGGCTGCCTCTCCATCTACTTGTGATTTCTCTCTGTCAAATTAATAAATAAAATCTTTAAAAAAAAAAAAAAAGGCGAGGGAGAGGAGAGAGAGGGAAGATGGGAGAGATGGAGAGATAGGGGCTAGGGTGAGATTATGCACTTGGATCCAGCTCTACCACATTTAAAATAGACAACTGGGTATTTGCTGAAGGTTTCAAAACAGATGGAAAATAGCCATACATCTACAGGAAAATAAGATAGTGGTTAAGACACAACAAATTTTTAGGAAAATTTTAGTAAGTTTACATTTGGAAACTTTGAAGAGTATTAATTATTACTCCATAATTTAACCGATGAGTAAACAAGCAGAGAGAATTAAATAATTTGCCTAAATACACTAGTATTAGTAGCAGAGATGGCTATAGCTAAGGGAAGCCTTTAACTAAAGAAAAGGGCCAAGTTTGATAGGTATTTAAATTCTACAACCTTTGACCCATGTTTATGGCTATTACATGATTTCTAGGACACAACTGGTTTTGCTGAGGCAGACATGAATTATGTCTTTTAAGAATCTACACCCAGAAAAATGGCACATTGTGAAGAAAATGTTTAGTTATAACAGACACTACGAGCTTAATGCTTTCACAAGCTTAATGCTTTTTATTCCTATCCAATACATGACAGACCTTATTGATGAGAACTGGGAACATTGTCTTTATTTTTTTTAAAAGATTTTATTTATTTATTTGACAGACAGAGATCACAAGTAGGCAGAGAGGCAGGCAGTGAGAGAGGAAGAGAAGCAGGCCTCCTGCTGAGCGGAGAGCTGATGCAGGGCTTGATCCCAGAACCCTGGGATCATGACCTGAGGTGAAAGCAGAGGCTTTAACCCACTGAGTCACCCAGGTGCCCCGGAACATTAAGTCTTGAATGAAATCACATATTAAGTAGTTAGCACAATAGTTGGTAGCCTGGAAACTGTCCAAGGGGATAGAGGATGATTGGGATTAAGGTACCGATAATTAAGACAGAGAAGTAGGGGCAGATATAAACCAAACATTTTTTATTTAGGCTACATTAAAATGTAGCCTAATAGTCACATTTTAAATTAGCTGAAAGGGGACTGGAGGTGGGGCGGGGTGCGGGGGTGGGGGGTGAGGTGGGAAGGCAAGAATAAAATTAGCTGAAAGAAAATGCAATCTAATGAAAACCACCTTATGTTGGAGATGAACTATTGTCTTTTGGACTTAAAAGGAATGATTTTTAGTTTAGTATTATTTTTGTTCCCCCAGGTCTCCACTGTTAGTATTATTAGAAACCCTGCAGAAGGAGAAAGCCTAACTATTTCAAAACTGTACTCATAATATATTTCCCTTCCCGCAAAATGTTTTTTGCCAACGTATCCCTCCAATCATGGCGAATGGCACAAACATCCATCCCGTTCCAGAGCCACAAATTCATGAGTAATTTTTTTTTTAAGATTTTTAAAATTTATTTTCTTGCCAGAGAGAGAGAGAGAGAGCGTGCCAGCAGCAGAGGCAGAGGGAGAAGCAGGCTCCCTGCCGAGCAAGGAGGCTGATGTGGGACTCGATCCCAGGACGCTGGGATTATGACCTGAGCCGAGGCAGCCGCTTAACCAACTGAGCCACCCAGGCCCCCTCATGAGTAATTTTTAAAAAACCTTTTCATGAGTAATTTTTAAAAGAAAATTTTATTTATTTGACAGAGGGAGATCACATGCAGGAAGAGAGAGAGGGGGAAGCAGACTCCCCGCTGAGCAGAGCCCGACGCGGGGCTCGATCCCAGGACCCTGAGATCACGATCCCAGCTGAAGGCAGAGGCTTTAACCCACTGAGCCACCCAAGCACCCCTCATGAGTAATTTTTGATGCTTACTTCGCTCTTCTTCCCTCAATAGATCTTATCCATTTAAGTCTTGTTCCCAGAAATTTCTCAAATCTTCCACTTTGTTCCAACCTATCATCATGAGGTACAATCTAACTGGTCTCCCATCTATTGTCCAGAGTGCACAAGTTTCAAATCTTGGGAGTCTGGCTCTTCCCTTTCTTCAGCCTCAGCTTGAAAGATCAAACAATGGCACCCATGATTTTATGTGCAGGACCCTCTAATTCTTCCAGTGCATGGTAAAATGCTAATGCACAAATTGTTCCTAATCTGAACACCCTCCTGCCCACCTATTTTTTTGCTCTTTCAGATATGTCCCCTTTCTCGGAGAAATATCTCTCTATCCCTGCACCATCCCTCACTCCTAATCACACAGATTCTGACTCCAGCTTTCATATTTTGCCATTACTTAGGACTATTTCAAGCTAAGCACAATAAGGGCAGGAAGCATATTTCTGTTGCCTAACACACTGTCTGGAACATAGCATGCAATAAATATTAGATGACAATATATATAATATTCTACCCATTATGATGAACTCTAATGGTAAGGTAATGCCATTAGTTTTGATAGATCAGTGTCGGTTACTTGTACAGGCAGAATTGGGAATGCAAAACTAGAACTTAGATGCATCATTGAAAATACAAGTGTGTAAAGATAAAAGCCACATACATATTTTAGAGAGGTTGGAGTAGTACTGTTAAGTCTTATACAGTAAACATAATACAAAAGGAACAAGAAAGATCTGCAGAGCAGCTACCAAAAATGAATTTAAAAAGATGTTTAGGGGTGTCTGGCTGGCTCAGTTAGAAGAGCATGTGACTCTTTGATTTCAGAGTCATGAGTTCAAGCCCCAAACTGGGTGTAGAAATAAAATATATACATTAAAAAGTATTTAGGTAGCCTGTTCCTTTGTTTCCCACAACACCAGAAGAAGGAGGTCCCAATGTGGGATCATTATAAAGAAAGCAAAAACATCCCAGTTCCTTTAAACTCACACAAATTAAAAAAAAAAAAAAAACACCTCACACAAATTAGAACACCCTTGATAATTTTGTCAGACTTTTAAGGAAATTCACCATCCTTTAGCAGTAACTGCTAAACTTTGTAAAAACCTTCCTGAAATAGAAAACTGAAACTGAGGGGCGCCTGGATGGTTCAGTTGTTAAGCGTCTGCCTTTGGCTCAATGTCATGATCCCAGCGTCCTGGGATTCAGCCCCTCATCTAGCTTCCTGCTCCACAGGAAGCCTCTGCCTTCAGCTCAGGTCATGATCCCAGAGTCCTGGGATCAAGCCCCACATCGGGCTCTCTGCTCACCAGGGAGCCTGCTTTCCTTCCTCTCTCTGCCTGCCTCTCTGCCTACTTGTGACCTCTGTCAAATAAGTAAGTAAAATCTTAAAAAAAAAAAAAAAAAAGCTCCCAAATCCTTTAGCTTTAGATACAACAAAACAACGATGTGGTGAAAAGCTAAAAATAACCTAATGGTTTTCTCTTGGAAATAAAAGTTTAAAAGCCTAGAATTTACACTCAGGTCAGACCATAACCTACCCCAGAAAACCAAAATCCATAAGCTGCACATTGCCTTATGGTTTTTTCTCCATCACCACTTCTCCAGACACTAAAAGATTTTGAGAAAAGCCTAGGACCATAACTGCTGAATTTTCTGGTTCTCTTCCCTCACTTTATAGAGGAAATCTCACACATCCTGTATCCCATTCCCCCAAATCAAACCAAACCAAACCAAAAAAAGACCTGAGACCAGAATAATGATAGAACTCAGGGAATAGGCAACACACAGAATTATGGAAAAATAAATACAAGTAGTCATTAGACATAAACCACCTGGAGAAAAGGAAACCAGTCCTGCTTTTAAATAATTTTATTTTTTCTAATTTTGTGTTACTTTAATTTCCCATAGCACCTTGGCAATGTTGAAAACAGAAATACAAATACAAGGATGTACTCATTTTAACATAATATGCATGAGCATGTGTCACACCATCTTTTTTTGGGGGAGGGGGCAGTTTGGACAACAGGAACAAACTTAAGAAATGGACAAAATAGAAGCTGGGTAACTGGTTCTGATCCCTGACCCCAAACATTTAATAGGGGTCACTCAAAAGACAAGTAAATCAGGCAAAAACAAAACAAAACAAAACAACCCACCATCGATGTAGATGTTTCTTTATCTACACTAATCAGTGTTTTGTACTACAAAACTGAAAATAAAACCATTTTATTTTACACACAGCCTGTTGACATCTGAGTTGTATTTTTAGGAACTGTCTACTCAATTCATAAAAAACTGTTAGTTTTTAAAAAATAAAATTATTTAATAATCAGGTGATTTCGAAAGAGAATTTACTTTCAACTTGAACACAAATTCTCTTTCAACTTCTTAAAATGTCTCATTCAGTTAATAAAAACTGAAATGTCTATGTATCTTCTTGGAAGCTCAGACTAGCTAAGTTAGCATACACCAGAAAAGCCTCAAGTTAAATTAGTGGCCACCACATTGTAAGGAAATATAAAAAATTAGGAAAAAAACCTCATCATACGTTAATTTATAAAAACCTTCAAAAAGAATACACTGTCCTCTTGCATTTTACCTTTTCTATAAAAACAAACAAAATGGTACTTTTAAAATAGGGTTAATATACCCGCCCAACACAAATATCAAGAGACTTATCCCCAGTGCTGTTTAATTGTGTCAAAGTAAAACCAGTGGACATTTAAGCCAAAAGACTAACTATTAAGGCCATAACTAATAAAGCTTAAAAAAAGTATTCAGTAACTTTTAAATACTATTTTCTGCACCAGCAGATCAAATACTCCATCATTAAGCCTTTTGCAAAGCCAACCTGGTTATTTAAAAAGGAATGTAAAGCAATATTCAAATTACCTTAATTTTAGGAACTACCTTAATTTTAGGAACCACAAATAAATTAAAAATCAGCATGTCATTTGAGACCACATGCAAATCGAGCACATAAGATGACAACAATAAATCCTGATTACTAAAAGATCTTCTCTTCTTCCAAAATTCAAGTGAGTAAAATTTAGATGGATCACTCTTTTGAATGCCAGTCTATACTTGCAAAAATGGAATCACTCAAGTAGAGACAGGCCCTAGATATCCTGAAAAGCTCAATTATCAGGATAGAAAATGGAGAGAGGTCTTGCAGTGATCTCCAAATACCTTCTCTATGAAGTGCTAAGTGATGAACTTGTGTGACTCTTATTCTCTTCATGCAATAAGAACTATGACAGAAAACCACCAAACTATACACTCATTATCATTTGCATCTACTTTTAGCCTCCAACAATCCAAGGAAATGTTAAGTCATAAGGATGAAGAGAAAAATTTGACATTTAAATTCCTCCCTCTACACAACCAAATAAATAGCTGAACTACAGTAAGCGCCCAACCTCCATCAGTTACAGAGAACTGCTGGAAAAAAATCCAAACAGTTTCACACAACTCACAGGCATCATTTTCATACAAACCTTAAATCTGCTGTAATAAAATAAATGCTAAATACATACTGTGAAAAAAAATATATTACACACACACACACACACACACACACACATACACTCTTCCCTATACATCCCACCAAACTGGGAACTATTAACTGTAATGAGGCAAATTAAATTAAAACACTATGTATTTTATAAGAAATTTAAAAATGATCATGTCTTCAAATTTCTACTTCCAATAACATTTTGGGTAAAAAGGCAAGAACACAGTTGCTTTCTTCAAAAAGAAGACTCTTTTCTTCTGTTTCAATTAGAACATTTAGTTTTTAGAAGTTGGGTGGACTAAAAGTCACACAAGCATACAAGTAATACAAGCCTATTTCTGTGACATTGTAAAAAAGTAATGTTTCATTCTTAAGTGCAATAATTAAGTTTATAATCCTTACCAAGTGATTTTTATAAAATGTTTATTCTCTTAAATCCAATGCATTCACAGAGTGTTAACACTTTAAATGTTTATCATTTCCACCAACTGCAGCATTATCTAAGTAAACCAAAATAAGCACTTTTATCATAGATGTAGTCAATGATTATTAATACTTTTTTTTTTAAAGGACCTAAACTTCCCCCAAATTTCAGCACAGGTAGTTTTATTGTATGTTTCATCTAGTAGATGATTTTTAAAAATAGTGTGTAGAAATGAATAGTTTCAAACTGCTTAAATATATTATACCATGTTATCAATCCACCAAATCAAAAGCAATTGCCAAGCTGAATAAGTTACAAAGAAATGATAATCCTGGCTTGTACAGAAATGTGCAGTGTTTAGTTACCTACTAATACAAATCTCCAAAGATTAACTTAGAGTTGGAAGATGAGTTTCACAGTAATGTAATTTTAACCTCCATTTACATTCATTTTAATATATTACTAAGATGTTTACTCTATGTCACAATGGTTCTTTCCAGTGTTCACAATTTACAGTTTCAATTTGTACATATGTAATTCACTAACATAAGGGATAGTTATGACTATTACAAACTATCCCTAAAAAGAAAACAAAACCCCACCTTACATGGAACTCTGAAAATAGTAGGACTTAAAACAGATTAATGCAAAATGGTTTTTAATATTTTAGCCATTTTCTAAACACCAGCATGTAAACGTGCCTACTTAATATGACAGCTACAACTTTATTCACTGAGAAAGTATGTACTATTAATTTTCTTCAACTATCTTTCTCACCTTAAGTCAAAAAATACCATGACTTGCTGGTTCTGTTTCTGTGAATTCCAAACTGTTTTTTTGTTTTTTTGTTTTTTGGGAGAAAAGGAAGATGATGATAAAATACATTGTAAACAGAAAAAAGTCACCCCCAAATTAAGCCTTTAATATATATATATATATATATATATATATATATATTTTTTTTTTTTTTTTTTTTACTTCTACACTACTTAACACTTAAAGAAATCAGTTACAATGTTTCATCTTTAACACGAACACAAATAAATTACTGTAGGGTCAGTCTGACCTACCATTCTGGGATCTAAAGTTCTAAATACATGAACAGAAGAGTAAACTACTTCAATGTTCAATCGGAGATTAGAACAGTTATATGATTTGATTAAACTGTCAAGGCAATTAGAAACATACAATTCTGTAAGATGTTGGTTATTTTGCTTTTGGGGGTGGGTAGTCAAAGAACAGAGAATGACAATGAAGCAACAAAAAAACCTGTCTCCTATTTTAGGGGTGGGGTGGGGCAGGAAATCACAAAGCAGTTTAAACCTCTGAAGTCCATTTGACCTATCCACTCAGACCTAAAACAAATTTTTGATTTTTTGAATAACCCCCTTTCTTTCCTTGAGTATCAAAGTGATTGATAGTCACATCTCTAAGTACAATCAGCGCTTAAAAGTTTGTTGAATGAAATATTAAGGTCAAAAAGACAGACTGAATTTCAAAATGGAAAAAAAAATCTACTCAAGTATTACATTCAGTTTTCAAATCATTTACTAACATGACAACAGATTTGGCTTCAATCACTCTTGCACACACTCACACAACAGGCACCCTAGCCACTGATCTGCTTTGCAACACAAGGCCATATAGGCAGAGATGGCATTCTCCAAGCCAAACTTTAAATAGATTAAAAAAAGTAATTTCTAATTTTACAGAAATGTTTCTTCAAAAAATATTTTCTCTCACTCCCTCATCTCCTGTACTGAAGGATGTGTAATATGTTTTTTTTTTCAAGCTAAATCTGAACCCTCAAAATTGATTCTAGGCAGAAGAGCTCTGCAAATTAAAATCAAAAACAAAAATAGAAAAATTATATTTTTATATATGTATACATATATATATATATTTATACTGATTGGAATCCTCCAGCATTTTAAAATCACTTTAGAGATGAATTTTGGGATTCTACTGCTCACAACTCCAAAATCCATAATGATTTAAGGACAGACACTTTTCTCCTGTTTCCTTCCTGGCTACCCCTTCCCCTCCAGAACAGTTCAATATAGCCACGGCTCAAGTTTAATGGGAAGAGAGAGAAGTTTTTGAATAGTTTTTTTGTTTGTTTGTTTCTTTACTTTGGTGATCTGGGTGGCACATATTGCTCTTTGCCATTACGTCGAGTCACTCCCTGAGGTATAGCCCTATGGCCAAACTGGCGTCTCTGTTCCCTGATTTTTCCAGCTGCTCCCCTGGGAATGGTATTGCCTCGGAAGCTAGAATACTCCTTACTAGCCCTTGCTTCTGGCTTCTCATGTGATTTCTCAATGGACTTCTCAGGAGCTCCATTCTCTTCATTTTTGGTGGGAGAGGCTACATTGGAGCGAAGTTCTCGCAGTGGCTGCACAGGAACTGGAGATGGCTCTTTAGGGGGCTTCTGGCACACTTCAGCATAACTTAGCTTTCGGGGTTCCTTTGAAGTGAAGATAAAAAAAATTTATGGTACATTCTTTAAATAAAGTACAAAAAGGATAGTGTGATCCACAAGAAAATCAGTAAGCTATCTTCTAGAAAAGGGAAACAGGCATTCTCATATACACTATTATTAAAGTGTATTATAGTAATCTTAAACATTTTTTTTGCTGAAATAATAAAAAGCCTTGGCAATTTATATATGATACAATAATGTCACCTGAGGAATTAATCTAGAAGATGCTCATGTCAGCATTGCTTATGGTGATGAAAAAACTGCAAACAACCTAAATGTCTAATAAGGAAGGACAGATTAAGTAAATAATGTACATTCATCTGATGAAATAAAATGATTCTATTCTCTCTTCCATGGCTACAAAGAACCCTGAGATGGATTTCATAAGACTCTCAACAGAGCAGCTGGGAACAAATTATATATATATATATATATATTTCTTTTTTTTTTTTTTTAAAGATTTTATTTATTTATTTGACAGAGAGAGAGATCATAAGTAGGCAGAGAGTCAGGCAGAGAGAGAGAAGCAGGCTCCTCGCCGAGCAAAGAGCCCGATGCGGGGCTCGATCCCAGGACACTGAGATCATGACCTGAGCCGAAGGCAGCGGCTTAATCCACTAAGCCACCCAGGCGCCCCATGGGAACAAATAATATATTAATAGAAGACTATTTAAAAGTTTTAATTAACCTCATGTGGAAAAAAGGACAATAGGGGCCTTATGTGAATGGGATAAAGCAAGTGAAAAGTATTTAGCACTGGTCTTAACATATAGCAGGCATTCAGTAATCGGTAGCTGCCATTGTACTAGTATTAAATAAGAAAATAAAATGTCCTTAACCTAGAAAAAAGAAACTATACCAAAATGCAATTAGTTATATTAATGAATGAAAAGATTATTAAATGTTGTGTTTTTGCCCTGCTTTTCTGTATTTCCCTAATTATAAAAATGATTTCTGTAAACTGATTAATAACGGAAGTAGCCCTAAGACTTGTTAAACATTATTAAAAAAGGAATTTCAAAAGGGCTCAGAGTCCCTTTAGCCCAAAAATAATACCTCATCATAACCTGAGTAAGAAAGACGTTTCACTTAGCTAGAAGGTAATCAGAAAAAAAGCCATTAATGGGGCACCTGGGTGGCTCTGTCAGTTAAGCAGCTGCCTTTGGCTCAGGTTATGATTGCAGGGTCCTGTGACCAAGTACTGCATTGGGCTCCCTCCTCAGCAGAGAGCCTGCTTCTCCCTCTCCCTCTGCCTACTGCTTTGCCTACTTGTACTCTCTATTGTTCTGTCAAATAAATAAATAAAATCTTAAAAAAAAAAAAAGGGCCATTAAAAAAACAAAACAGAACAGAATTGGGGCTACCTGGGTGGCTCAGTTGGTTGGGCATCTGCCTCTGGCTCAGGTCATGACCCAGAGTTGTGGGATGGAGTGCTGCATGGGGTTTCCTACTCAGCTGAAGCAAGGAGTCTGCTTCTCCCTCTTCCCAACTCATACTCTCTCTTGCTCAAATAAATAAAGTCTTAAGACAACAACAACAACAAAACCCCAGAATGAACAGTTACTTCCTCACTATCTCAACATGGCTAAAATTTCCCATTTCTGCACAGTGACTTTAAACTTCCTGAGTTTCATTTGAGGCTGGCAGCCTCAATTTGGGCTATTTCCAAATGACTCTGCTCTATAAAGACTTATGCAAAAACAAAACAAAATAAAAAACAAACCACTTATTATTTAGCCAATTACTCCCCCCCCCCCATACTAAATTCCTCAAGTTACCTGTAGGGCCACAGCTACAGGTGCATTTATGTTACTATTACATGGTGAAGTACTATTTGTCCTTGATGGCTTTGCAGTACTTGGGGAAGAAACTGGTATAGTTGTCTGGTTGAGAACATCCTTTTGAACAGTGGAATCCTCTACTGGATCCTTTTCTTGCTGAGTTGTGCTAAGGAAAAGAGAGCTTGACATTAGACTTAGTACAGCACAAACAAAGAGCTGAGCAAATAATCAGAAGAGAAAGTAATCTTTTTTTTTTTTAAAAAAAGATTTTATTTATTTATTTGACAGAGAGAGAAGCCCAATTCGGGGCTTGTTCCCAGGACCCTGAGATCATGACCTGAGCCCAAGGCATAGGCTTACCCTACTGAGACACCCAGGCACCCCGAAAAAGTAAATAATGTAGAAGATTTTCTATACTGAACCTGTACCTTAATGCAGGAAGCTCAGCTGTACATGGAGGACTGGTACTCATACTGAGTTGCTGAGCAGAGGTGCAGTCTGTCTGTTCATCCTCTGCAGGCACTGGGCAACTAACTCTCAACTCTTCATTATCCTTAAAGTAAAAACATACTTCAAAATTAACTCATATAGACACTTCTCCAAAGAAGATGTCCAAATGGCCAATAAGTGCTTGTAAAGATGTTTAACCATCATCAGTCATTAGGGAAATGCAAATTCAAACCACAATGAGAAATCACTTTGCACTCATTAGGGTGGCTATAACCAATAAGAAACAAATGTTTGTGATGATATGGAGACATCAGAACTCTCATACACTGAAAGCAGTAATGCAAAATGGTGCATTTTGGAAAACAGTCTGATAGTTCTTCAAAAAGTTAAACAGTTACCGTATGACCCAACAGTATATACCCAAGAGAAGATATGTCTACACACAGATTTTCACAGTAGCCAAAAAACCGTGAACAACCTAAACAGTCATCAACTGGTGAACAGATAAACAAAATGTGGTATATCCATATAATGGAATGTTACTGTGCAATAAAAGGAACGAAGTACTGGTACACACTACCATAATGAATGAACCTTGAGAACATCATGCTGCCAGTCACAAAAAGACAAATACTACATCATTTCACTTATGCAAGTTACCCAGAGTACTCACATTTATATAGACAAAGTAGAATGGTGGCTGCCAGTGGCTGAGGGAAGAGGTAATGGGTAATGGGAGTCACCGTGTAATGGGTATACCATTTTACTTTATTATTATTTTTTTTAAAGAGTTTTTATTTATTTATTTGACAGAGAAAGACATAGCAAGAGAGGGAATATGAGCAGGGAGAGTGAGTGAGGGAGAAGCAGGCTGCCCGCAGAGCATGGAACCCTATGTGGGGCTCGATCCCAGGACCCCAGGATCATGACCCGAGCTGAAGACAGACGCTTAACGACTGAGCCACCCAAGTGCCCTGACTTTATTATTATTTTTTAAAGATCTTGTGTTTTAAGGAATCTCTACACCCAATGTGGGGTCTGAACTTACAACCCAGAGACCAAGAGTTGCATGCTCTACCAAATGAGCTAGCCAGGTGTGCCCTACTGCATTTTATATTTATAAGATAAAAAGTTCTGGAGATTAGATGCACAACATTGTGAATGTATTTAGCACAACTGAACTGCACACACTGAACAATGTTTAAGATGGTAAATTTTTTAGAAGGGGCAGAGGGAGAGAATCTCAAACAGACACCACACTGTTTTACCACCCTGAGGGATCAGGACAAAAGCTGAAATCAAGAGTTGGATGCTTAATTGACTAAACCACCCAGGCATCCTTTAAGTTGGTATATTTTATATTACGTGCAATTTACCATACTTAAAAATATATATTTTTATTTATTTCAGATAGAGCGAGAGAGAGAGCTTAAGGTTGGGGGGGGCGGGTGGCACAGAGGAGAGGGAGAAGCAGGCTCACCACTAAGCAGGGAGTCCAATGCGGGGCTTGATCCCAGGACCCCAAGATCATAACCTGAGCTGAAGGCAGATGCTTTACTGACTGAGCCACCCAGGCACCCCTTAACACAATTTTAAAAATTAAAAATACCCAACAACAATAGCAAAGGATGCCTGAGTAGCTCAGTCGGTTAAGCATTTGCCTTGGCTTGTGTCATGACCCCAGAATCCTGGGATAAGAGTCCCGCACTGAGATCCTTGCTCAGTAGGAGGCTGCTTTTCCCTCTCTCCCTCCCCCTTGCTCACACTCTCTCTCTCAAACACACACACACACACACCCATTAAAAAAACAGAAACAAAAACTAATAGCAAGCCCTGGATATTAAAGTCAATTGATGAAATACATATTTCACTAGGTTTGTTTCTTATTTAAAAGATTTTATTTATTTGACAGACAGAGATCCCAAGGAGGCAGAGAGGCAGCAGAGAGAAAGAGAGGGGGAAGCAGGCTCCCCACTGAGCAGAGCACCCAATGTGGGGCTTGATATCCCAGGACTCTGGGATCACAACCCAAGCTGAAGGCAGAGGCCTTAACCCACTGAGCCACCCAGGTGGCCACCCGCTTTTTAAGATTTTATTTGAGAGAGTGAGTGAGCAAGCATGAGTGGGGGAGGGGAGGGGTGCAGATGGGCAGAAGGAGAGGGCGAGATAGATGTCCCACTGAGCAGGGAGCTTGATCCCAGGACCCCAGGATCATGATCTGAGCCAAAGGCAGACATTTAACCAACTAAGCCTCCCAAGCAGCCCCAAATTTCAGTAGGTTTAAAGGTAATATTCAGAAAAACTTTGTGGAATTATATATAGACAAGTATAAAAATAAAAATTAGGAAGGCCAGAACAAAATCAGAGGTTCGACCTATAAGGTGCCATATCAAATTAAGAGTTCAAGGAAGGGGGCACCTGGGTGGCTCAGTGGGTTGACCTTCTGCCTTCGGCTCAGGTCATGATCTCAGGGTCCTGGGATAGAGTCCTGCATCGGCCTCTCTGCTCAGTGGGGAGGCTGCTTCCCCCTCACTCTCTGTCTGCCTCTCTGCCTACTTGTGAGCTCTCTGTCAAATAAATTAAAAAACAAACAAACAAACAAACAAACCCCACAAGAGTTTAAGGGAAGTGAAGAATTTATCAAAGAGATAATATAGGAAAATTTTCTAGCATGTAAGGATGAGTTTCCAGACTGAAAAGGTCTACCAAGTATCCAGTGCAATGAATTAATAAAGAGCCAAAGCAAGATACACCTTCATGACATTTCACAGAATACCAGTGATAAATAAAGATCCTACAAGCCCTCAGAGAGGGGGGTAAAAAGAGGTCATAGAAGGATCAGAATGAGGTTTCTTTTTTTATTTTTTTAAAAAAATATTTTATTTATTTATTTGACAGACAGAGACCACAAGTAGGCAGAGAGGCAGACAGAGAGAGAGGAGGAAGCAGGCTCCCCGCTGAGCAGAGAGCCCGATGTGGGGCTCGATCACAGGACCCTGGGATCATGACCCGAGCCGAAGGCAGAGGCTTTAACCCACTGAGCCACCCGGGCGCCCCGAACGAGAGGTTTCTAAAAAGGATCTCTGGAAGCCAGACTGTTTCCTAAGCAAGATACAAAAAAGAACAAATCATGAAAAAAAGACTGATAAATAGGACCATACTAAAATACGAACTTGTTTTCACTCGCAAATACTAAACGCTGAAAACAAACCATAATTAGTAATATATGTCATTGACAAAGGATTAGTATCCAAAATAAATTTAAAAATTCCACGAATCTGTAAGATAAGTGATAACCTGGGGCGCCTGGGTGGCTCAGTGGGTTAAGCCTCTGCCTCTGGCTCGGGTCGTGGTCTCAGGGTCCTGGGATGGAGCTCCGCATGGGGCTCCCTGCTCAGCAGGGAGCCTGCTTCCCCCCTCTCTCTCTGCCTGCCTCCCTGCCTACTTGTGATCTCTCTCTCTCTCTCGTTTTCTGTAAGATAAATAAATAAAATATTAAAAAAAAAAAAGTTAAGTGATAACCAACAGGAAAAAAAGGTGCCAAATACTTGACACTTTACAAAGAGAAACGCAAATGGCCAATACAACATGAAAAGGTAAGTTGACCTCAACTGTAATTAAATTTTAGATGCCCTATCCCTCAGCAATTCCACTATGTATATACCTAAAAACAAGGTGTATGTGTAGTTTGAACACACACAGCAGAACTGCTTATAATGTCAAAAACAAACAAACAAAACAAAAAAACCCACAACAGATCAAGTGCCCATCAACAGTAAAATAAGGATATTCTTTCTTTCTTTCTTTGACAGAGATCACAAGTAGGCAGAAAAGCCAGTATAGAGAGAGAGGGGGAAGCAGGCTCTCAGATGAGCAGAGATCCCGATGCGGGGCTCAATCCCAGGACCCTGAGGATCATGACCTGAGCCGAAGGCAGAGGCTTAACCCACTGAGCCACCCAGGCGCCCCAAAATAAGGATATTCTTACAAAAGAATACACAGTGTAAAATGAACTACTTGTATCAACACAGATGAATTTCACACAATATAGAATGAAAGAAATAAGAGAATACGTATTTCATTTATGTTGTATTCAAGAACAGGCACACTGAACAGTATACTCTCTATATTAGGGGTTGACAAACCAAGGCCTGCTGGCCAAATCCAGCCTCTGAGTTTTGTTGGTATGGCCTATGTGCTAAGAGTGGTTTTTAAGTTTTTAGCATGTGGCCCACAAGCCTAAAATATTTACGTTCTAGACCTACTTTACAGAAAAAGTTTCCCAAGCAAGAATGGTAAAATTATAAAGAAAAGCAAGAAAATTATTATTGCCAAGTCAGGATGTTTCCTCTGACGGGGAGGAAGGGAAGAAATAGGAGGAATTGTAAAAAGGAAGGGGAGACACATGGCATTGTTCAGATATTTGTGATGTTTACTGTCCACAACCGTGAGTTGAGATCACAAGGGGAGATACACTTTATTCTTTTTTTTTTTTAAGATTTTATTTATTTATTTGACAGATAGAGATCACAAGTAGGCAGAGAGGCAGGCAGAGAGAGAGGAGGAAGCAGGCTCCCCGCTGAGCAGAGAGCCCCACGCGGGACTCGATCCCAGGACCCTGGGATCATGACCCGAGCCGAAGGCAGCGGCCCAACCCACTGAGCCACCCAGGAGCTCCGACTTTATTCTTCTTTAAAAAGCCATCAACTGTAAAACACACCATTATTTTATGTATTACTAAGAAAAAACACTGCCACTTAAACAAGGGTAATGTTTAATCACAGATTTTCAAAGGTGGAAAAATGTCTATCTTAAGGCTGATGAAATAACTACAACATTGCACAATTTTGTAAACAGGGGAAGACAAAGAAATACCTTCAAAATTCCGTGGGAAAATGATTTCTATTGCAGATCTCTACAGAAATAAGCTATTGATCCAATGTGAAAACAAAAACATTTTTGGAATGCAAGATCTCAAGAAATTTATACTAAAAACCACTAATTCAGGAAGCTCAGGAAGATGTGACATACCATAAAAAAGGAAAGTAAAACAAGAGTAAGAAAGAGAGAGGATTCAACAAAAGAAAGTAAGGAAAATTCTCAGGATGATGGTAAAGTCAAGTCCCAGCTACACAACTGTGCAACAAGCCACTGAGAGTGTAAGGAGAAATAAGTGCAGTATAATGTGAGGTTCAGTTTGGTGGGGGGGGGGGGAGGATCAAGATGTGACTTACAAATGGTGGTATATCCTAATCTAACTGGCAATACTTTTTACCTTTTTTTAAAAAGGCTTTATTTATTTGAGAGAGAGAGAGAGAGAGAGAGAGAGAGAGAATGAGGAAGGAGGAGTGGCAGGGAGGAGTGCTCCCTGTCTGAGCAGGGAGCCTAACTTGGGGGAGGGTGGTACAGCTGGATCCCAGGAACCTGAGATCATGACCTGAGCTGAAGGCTTAACCTATTGAGCCATCCAGGCACCCCTGCTTTTGTTTTGTTTTAAGATTTTATTTATTTATTTGAGAGAGAGAAAATGAGAGAGAGCACGAGAGGGGAGAAGGTCAGAGGGAGAAGCAGGCTCTCTGTGGAGCCGGGAGCCCACTGTGGGACTCAATCCCAGGACTCTGGGATCATGACCTGAGCCGAAGGCAGTTGCTTAACCAACTGCACCACCTAGGCACCCAGCCCTGCTTTTTACTTTCTTAATGATACTAAATCTAGGGAACCTTATAATGGATGGTATTCTAGAAACAATGGAGTAAAATATACAGGGAGGGTAAGAAAAGTATGCTGGCTTAAGAGAGCTAAATCCTTAGGTTCTAAATGGAAAGTTAATAGATAACGTTGAAACTTGTAAAGTCCAAGAAATAAAGTATACTGTGAACATGCAACTCGATCTCGGGGTTGTGAGTTCAAGCCCTACCTTGGGTGCAGAGATTACTTAAAAAAAAGAAAAAAAGAGAAAGAAAAAGGGAAAGAAAAAGAAAAAAAATAAAGAAAAAGAAATAGCAGATAACCATTTATTTAGAAATATAGGGGGAAAACAAGAGAAAAAGCTAGTCAAAATGGCTGCACAGGTCTACTATTTTTCACTATGAACCTAATTGTACCATGTATATGTCCTATAAAATTAAAATAAAAATTGAGTTAAGAAAAAAAGAGAAGAAAATGAGAAAAATATGTTGGGTGTGAAGACTTCGTACAGGAAGAGGTCTACACTCAAAACTATTTTAGGAGGGGGACCTATCCTAAAGGTTGATTTCCTATGTCTTTGATATCAACTCTCCATTACTTGAAAGCCTGAATTTTACCAAACTTGGAATTTATTTACATCACTAATTACAGGCTTCAGCGCAAATAACACTTTCCACCAGTTTGCATTAATTGGTTCTACCAAGATGAGTTGCCTGATACCAAAGACCTGCAAAAGTGAAGAAACACTTTACTTTTTTGAACTGGTTTAATTTTTATTTATTTTACTTTTAATTAACATATAATGTATTATTTGTTTCAAGGGTACAGGTCTGTGATTCATCAGTCTTACACAACACCCAGTGCTTTACTGGCCTGTGTAGCTTCATCATAAATCTTTTTATAATACTCAAAGTAAGCTAACAATCCCATGAATAAAAAGCATGATAGAAATACATATTAAGTGCAAATAAAATTTCAAATAATAACTGCAAACAAAGGCTAGCTATGGTCACACAAGTAAAAGATGGATGCCTCAGTATTTACCTTTTCTTTGTAGACACCTTTAACAACATCAGACATCCTACTCTCCAAAACAAGTTCACCTGGAGTTCTCGATGAACTTCCAGGTAAAGGAGGAAAATTTGAGGCTAATAAGTCAAACTTTGGTGTTGGAGCCTTTGCTTCAGCTGATGAAGACGGGGGTCTCTAAAAGACACAAATCATAAAACAGATCACAAGCCAATCTCATTCCCTAATCCTGTACCACAGAAGCTGAGAGCTATAAGGAAACAAACAAAATTAACTCTATACTAATGCACAGAATTGTTTGTTCTTCTATAAATTCCTGGCTTCTCCTCCCAGTTGAGCTTTTATTATTATTATTTTTTTAATCAATCCTGCTTACCTTTCATCAACTGCCTCTCCTTTTTTTTTTTTTTTTGCAAACTGTGTCACACTCCTTAAGCCTGCTAACCAAATCTCCACTATTTGTTTTCTAAGTTGTTACTCCCTTTCCAGAACAAAAATAAAAACCCTTGTGTGACCTAAATTTGCCATTAGCTTTTCTCCTTCCATATAGTCTTCACAAGAATATCCTTCCTTGAAAAAATCTCCTGATCTGCCTTTCTGCTCACCATTCTATTCCCTGACAAGCCTCTCACTTGTACTTCCTCACCTCTGCAATCACCACTAAAACTGCGCTGACCAGTCACTAATGCCTTCCACAATGTAATATCCGACAGACTTTTTTCCCCCTAACCTCATATAGAAGCTGGCACAGTAAACATTCTTTCCTTTGGGAGCTCATTCCTCCCTTAGCTTCTGTGATACCTCTTTATCTTCACTTTCAGATCTCATAATCAGGTGCTTGCAGCTCTCTACATACACCCTTCGACAGTTTCAGTTTTTATGTGGTTACTACTCTTTTCATTCCATACTCTCCCTATTGTGATAGCCACTATTCATGCCTTCAACTACTAACCTATATGCAAACAACCTTTACAACTATATTTTTCACTTTTGGTCACTTTCTGGCTACACACCACTGGAAATTTGCCAAAACTCACTGAATTTTACACTTTCAATACTGTCAGCCCAGAACTTTACCTGAAACCTAGACATCCATTTGCCTATCAGCACTCTCTACTCAGATTTTGCTTGGATACAGCAACAACATACTAAGTAATCTCATTCTTCAGCCCAAAGTTACTTTGTTGCCAAAGTTCCATTCTTGACCACTTTATTTAAATCACTTGCTTTACAGAGTCCCTTGAATGATTTCATCTACTTTTATGATTTCAATTACTTTCTGTAAGCTTACAAATACTAAATTTTGTCTCTAGCTAAAATCTCCTTCCTGTACAAAGGCATGTCCACTCTGCCTTTCCTACTTGAAAGCATGCTTATCTCCTTTTTCTTTACTGTTTCAGTCGTCAAAACTAATATTATACGGACTTCAAAACTAATCTCTTCTCTCCTCAATTGTTAAAGGCCACTTAGGGATTCATGTGGACTGCTGCAATGGTATCCTAAAAAAGTTGTTGCCATGTCATGGGGGCCCCTGGTACAGAAAGCTATAAATGAAAAACAATACTATTTTAAAAGACTCACAGTTTGCCCTAAGGACCATTCTGTGTGTTACAATGCAATATGTTTTCTTCTTTGAAAATGCTTATCTTTTCACTACTTATATATGTAGCCTACATGCTATATGTATACTAATATGCATATATAATCCACTACTTATACATGTAAAAACAAGTTTTATACTATAATTTATTTATTTTATTTTATTTTTTTAAAGATTTTATTTATTTATTTGACAGAGAGAAATCACAAGTAGTCGGAGAGGCAGGCAGAGAGAAAGAGAGAGAGAGAGGGAAGCAGGCTCTCCGCTGAGCAGAGAGCCGGATGCGGGACTCAATCCCAGGACCCTGAGATCATGACCTGAGCCGAAGGCAGCGGCTTAACCCACTGAGCCATCCAGGCGCCCTATAATTTATGATTTATCTGTAAATTCGAGGCAGGGTTTTTCTTGAGACCTCTGTGGGTTCCTTCATCATTCTGATTTCTCAATTCCTTTTGTTTTCAGGTAAGAGATGGCAAACACTCACCATGAACAAACCACAAAAAAATAAAAACATGATTAATTTGAAGCTAGATAAGTCAAAATTCAAATAAAAACATATTTAGAACTATAAAAGTTTTTTTAATCTATAGGCAGTTTTATAAGATTAGTGGATAGAAGAAAATAGTAGGTAGAAAATTGTCTCCACCAAGTAACAATAAACAGTTTAAGTTTCCCACACCATCCAGAGAGCTTTGTAAGTAAACGATAAGCTTTATCAGCTTGGCAAAATGTCCTATATTTATAGGGCTGATAAATAGGAACTTTTTTTTTTTTAAAGATTTTATTTATTTATTTGACAGATCACAAGTAGGCAGAGAGGCAGGCAGAGAGAGAGAGAGAGAGAGAGGAGGAAGCAGGCTCCCTGCCGAGCAGAGAACCCGATGCGGGGCTCGATCCCAGGATCCTGGGATCACGACCTGAGCCGAAGGCAGAGGCTTTAACCCACTGAGCCACCCAGGCGCCCCTAAATAGGAACTTTTGTTCAATGTCTGACAAGAGTGTAAATTGGCACAACCCCTATAGAAAGCTGTGGGTTGGTAGCAATTTACTGAATTATAACCCAGAAATCCCATTCTAGGGATTCTCCTTCAGGTATTATTAAATATATGGGAAAAGATGGTTGTATGAAGTTATTATAGTTACTGTTTGTAAGACTGAAAGACTGAAAGTATTTAAATGTCCATTAATAACGTAATAAACTTTTCACTAAAAATTTTCATTTTTAAATTTTAATTTATTTTATTTTATTATTTTTTTAAAAAAAGATTTTATTTATTTACTTGAGAGAGAGACAGTGAGAGAGAGCATGAACGAGGAGAAGGTCAGAGAGAGAAGCAGACTCCCCATGGAGCTGGGAGCCCGATGCGGGACTCGATCTCGGGACTCCAGGATCATGACCTGAGCCGAAGGCAGTCGTCCAACCAACGGAGCCACCCAGGCGTCCCTCATTTTTAAATTTTTAAACCATATGATTATATCAGGTATTCAAGTAATTTTTTAAAAATACAAGAAACAGGGGCGCCTGGGTGGCTCAGTGGGTTAATCCTCTGCCTTCTGCTCAGGTCCTGATCCCAGGATCCTGGGATCGAGCCCCACATCAGGATCTCTGCTCAGCAGGAAGCCTGCTTCCCTGTCTCTCTCTGCCTGCCTCTCTGCCTACTTGTGACCTCTCTCTGTGTCAAACAAATAAATACAATCTTAAAAAAAAAATAAATAAATAAAAATAAAAGTCAAATCCCTAACTATACATGTGCTTTAAGGGTGGGGAATGGTGGTAGTAGTAGTGGATATTTTAGGGTCAAAGCACAGGTTCTATTTACCTTTGCCTAATACTATAATCAGTAAGACAAAACCCCAGAAAGACCAACCACAAGCCAATGCCATACTAAATCACAAAAGAAAAAAAAAAAAAAAAGATGTAATACAGGTAAAAAACACTTACCTGGACTCTTTCATCTTCTCGTCGTCTTCGACCTCTGAAAAGAGTTCTCCTTTTAACAATGATAAAAAAGTTGGGGATGATGGGAGGGACAATTCATAAGTTTCTTCAAATATATAATACACTCTATCAATGATGGGTGAATTTCTAGTTTAGCTAACTATACTTTCTATATCTCCACTATTAAGAGATGAATATATATTCTTCTGAAGGGATCCTAAACTAATCTACCAAAAACTTCATCTGTTACCACCATCACCACTAAGTAAGTTGGGCCCACTTTTACTAAGTAGTGCTCCTTCCACACCAGAAGTATATCAAAGTTTTTTGTTTCATTTCGGCAGAGTAGGCGAGAAGGTATAACACCATTTCCCCATTTTCACAGCTACAAGTTGTAAGAAATTAAACTAGAATGCAGATAGGATCTGATCTTTCTAAGCTATTCTTTCTTCAGTAAACCATAAAGAACTTCAGAGTAACTTTATACACCTGATTCAGCTATATTCTATATGGGCACTATACATTTCTTAATAATTATGAAAAACTATTAACCCAAATTATATGAACACTGTATTCATTTAGCATAACCATACACTAATAGTTTAAACAAAAAATAATCACTAGATCATGTTCTTCAAATATTCACATTATGAGCAAAATATTTTCATATACCTTATCCGTATTTGTTACCATATTTCCTTACCTGCCCCTACCATAGTCCCCATTCTGTTCCATCTGTATAGTAGGAGTTTCTTTTGCAAGGTAGCTTTGCTCCTGATGCCCTGTTACTGTAGGGTTATGCCGCTCAGTTGTAAAGTTCCTTGAACCAGATCTGTTTAATGGTCCATCCCCCAATGACACAGACCCCTCTGCCGAGTGTTCTGAACCACTCGATGACCTGAAATGAGGCTTCACACTATAAGAAATATAAGATCACATACATGAGAGGATAAATGAAGACAGAAAGAAAATCTTTCCCCTTAATGGTAAAAAATACATTTAAAGGGACAAGTTAAAAATTGCGTTCTACTGTATTCTATTTTCCACAAATTAAGGTACACATAGAAGTATCACATTATAAAGATATAAACTCTTTTTGTCTGAGATTTTTACATTTAAAAAAGTAATTTGGAGGGGTGTCTGGGTGGCTCAGTCATTGATCATCTACCTTCGGCTCACATTATGATCCCAGGGTCCTGGGATTGAGCCCCATATCGGGTTGCCTACTCAACAGGAAGCCTGCTTCTCCCTTGCCCACTCCCCCCGCTCTCTGTCAAATAAATAAATAAAATAAATAAAATTTTTTAAAAATAAAAAAGTTGTTTGGAGATATTTGGGGTAAAATCCAAAGTTCTTCAAGATAAAGCTACCTCTATTTCGATACTCAAAATACAACTAGGATTTTAGCTAATTTAACACCAGTAGCAGTCTTGACACACCTAAATCAACCAGACTTTAAGTTTATTAAAGAATTTATGCCATACATTCTCAATGGGGCAACATCACCCCTAGTGGGAGTGAAAAAGGTTCCTGGGGTGGGGGGTGGGGCTAAGAAGGAACAAAAAAAAGTCCCAATCTTACTTTTATGCATAGAGCACAGATATACATATATTATATAAATACATATACCATATCGTCAATACTAAATTTTCATAGGAAAAAATTGGGGTGATGTCTAAAAAAAAAAATGTCACTCTTTAGGGGAGTGACAACCAAAACCAGAGAAACAGTGCAATATATTAAAATCCCACCTTCTTACTAAATTAATTGTTCAAAGAGCCTCTGTAAAAAAAAAAAGCTAGGAAGGATAATGCAACTAATAGCCTGGCATGGCTTCATGAATTAGGTATAGAATCTAGTTAAAAAAAACTATAAACAAGATGACAGGTATAAGCACCCAATTCTCTAACAATGTGTAAGCAGATAAAGCTAGGGTAGGGGGTTAAGGAGGCTACAGTTTAATCAACAACGAAAACACCTGAAGTAATGAGGACCTTGGCTCCACAGGAGATTATACAGGGAAGTATAAGATTTATATTTGGCCCCTTATTTGTGTTTAAAAATTCCACTTTTACAGTCTATTTTCCAGGTTATAAATTTATATCAACAAACACATTGCCAATTCCTGGTTCTCTGAATTTGGATTTAAAACTTCAAAATAATTATAACCCCAACAATTAAACATGAATTTCAACAATATCTACAGCTACCCTATTCTTTACAGAAAATAAAAAAATTAGGTTACTGCCATTAAAACTTAAATATAAAAACCAGGAGACAAAGTTGGGTTGAATTTCATTAAGATTATATGAAATAATTACTTTATGTCACAAAATAGATTTTAGTATTTTTAAGATTTTTGTTTACTTATTTGACAGAGAGAGAGCGCCAGAGAGCACAAATGGAGGCGGGGCGGGGAGGACATGCTACAGCAGAGGGAGAGGGAGAAGCAGGCTCCCTGATGAGCTGGGAGCCTGATGTGGGGCTCAATCCCAGGATCCCAGGATTTCAATCTGAGCTGAAGGCACTTAACCAACTGAGCCACCCAGAATCTCCACAAAATAGATTTTTAATAGTGAAAATTATACAACATCAACACGAAGTGATTTTAAAATATTTTTATTATCTATCATATCTGAAAATGACTTCATGAAGGAAAATGCTGTTTATCTGTTCAGAACTATAATTAGCCTAAATTTTCTCACTGCATTTCAATATACCTAACAGATAAGTTACTAGGTTTAAACAGCCCTCAGATCTCATAATCTTACCCTTCACTGAGAGGGACTTACAATCTCAGTCCAGGCAAAAGAAAAAGGAAAGATAAAAGAATAAGTGATAAAAGATGGAAAGGAAGAAGTAAAGTGACAGAAAGAGGAAATATGAAAGGTAGAAAAATGCCCAGACTTCTGAAAGTTAGTCCTAGTCTCTCTAAGTAGGTCTAGTGATCATCACTGGGCTGTTATAAGGTTCATATAATAAACTACAAAAGGGCTTCCTAAAAGTTACTTTCTCCTTGACTGATAACTTCAAATAAATAAATAAATAAATAAATAAATAAATAAATAAATAAATAACAAACAGATCAATAAAGGTCTTGGAGTAGTCACTTTTTAGAAGAAACAAAACAAGGATTAGGGTCTGTCAAAAAAGCTCTCTTAGTTTCATCTGTAATATTTGCAATTTATAAGAAGAAAATACTCATGTATAATTTTTCTAACTAAAAAATTAACAACCTGTACTGCTCAGATATATGAAAAAGGATTGTAGATGAATGGTTTTGAATAACCCACAAAATTATACTAAACCTGCCATGTACCTTCAAAAGCATAGGCATACTTCCTTATAAACAAGGATGACTGGACTGTCATTCTTGGCTTTCTTACTGTGATTTCAATCTTTTCACCAAGAAAGTACCACAAACGAAAACAAGCGACAATAAAGGAACACCATGAACCCATTTTATGTTACTATCATAAAATAATTTTTTTATCTTTAATATTAAAAAATCAGTATGTATTATGTATAATCTTAGTTTAAATCTTTTTTATACAAATTATCCACTATGAGGTCAAAGTATGTTTACTAATTCTACAATAAATTGTTTAAGCTTTTTACTACGTCTGTAAATAAGCACTGTGATTACCACAGTAATTCTTTAAGAACTACTGGGAATTGTGTACAATAAATTTCATTATGTTTCGTTTTTATGTAGGCTCTATGCTGGGGTAGACCCCATTGTGGGCTTGAATTCATGACCCTGAGGTCAAGACCTGAGCCAAAATTAAGAGGTGAATGCTTAAATGACTGAGCCATCCTGGCGCCCCTATATCACTATTATTTTTAATCTTACCGATTTTTTTGGAATGGTCGAGGCATATTCACAGCAGCAGCATTTGTTTTATAAGATCCTGGTGCATTAAAGCCATTCACAAAACTACCATTGGGAAAGGGAGCCTAAAAGAAAATGTAATGTTTAAAAACAATTAATGAAAAGGGCAAAACCTAGTGTGAAGGCTTTAAGAAACTCCTGATGAACTAACCTAGTATCAAATTTTTTAAAGATTTTTAATTTGTAAGTAATTTCTACACCCAACATGAGGCTTGAACTCAGGACCCTGAACTCAAGAACTGCATGCTCCACTGAGCCAGCCAGGATCCCTCTCAATTTCTTTTACAAGGCAAAATTAATTTTAAGCATTTTACTTATTCACTTTTGTAATACTCACTGCAAATATCAAGGAAATCATTAGGTCATTACTTAATAAAGTACATTCTCTCTGAAAAATTTTAACTGAAAGCATTTTAAACTAATCAGGATTTACCCAATTTCTTATTTTAATTGGGCAAAATCATTCAGCAAAATCTAAAGCATAAAATTATAGGAATCAATAGCTCAAGTCCTAGTCACATGGTGATTTGATACCATTATCACTACTTAAAAGCCAGAAAGAAACCAGTTATCAACACAAAACAAAAAATAAACTACTCTAATTTCTTCAAATTTCAGCTTGAGTGAAAAATTTTATAATTCTTTAAGGATCTCACTTACCAGTGGTGTTTCAAAGTAAGGTGCAGGATTTGGTGACCAAGACTGAGGCACAATACTATAGACCGAGTACTGTTGGTGAGGGTTATATACAGGCTGCATAAAAACTGGTGAGGCATACTGTGCTTGAGTTTGAATGGGCTGACTATACATACTAGAATCCATTAATCGATAACCATTCTTAGCAAAAAATGTATTGATGGCTTTTATCCTTGCCTAGAAGCAAAAGGAACACATTATAAAGAGGACTAAGTGTGTATTTTCACAAATATATTTAATTTACATTTTAAACATGTTTTACACAATTATGTTATTCTGCCTGCTATACAGTCAGTAGAGCAAAAGGAAATGATTGATAGCTTTAAATTATTTTAAAATCTTTTGCATGGCTAATGCAACAATAACAAAGTAAAACCACAAAAGTCAAATTGTAAAACTAACTGCAACTTATCAAAGACAAGGGGGCTAATAATCCTAACAAACACATTCTAAAAACAGAGATCAAAAAATGTGTTGGAGAAGTGAACAGAGTTCACAAAGAAAGGCAAATGGCTCTGAGGCTTATGATAAGATGCTAAACCTTGCTTCTAAGAGAAATGCAATTAAAATGGAATTAAATTTCTCACAGAACTGGCAAAAAATCCAAAAATTTGACAATATACTTCGTTGATAAGGTGTGGCAAAATATACTGCTGATGGGAATGTAAAATAGCACAACCCTTATAAACAAAAACTTAGCAATATCTCCCAAAAATTATATAAGCATTTACCACATTCTCATCAATCCCACTTCAAGGAATCTTTTCCAAATACACACTAAACAAAAACAAGTTAAAAAAAAAAAAGGATACACACAGCTGTTCACTGACACTAACTGTAATAGGAAGGGGGAAAGAACTATCCCCAACACACACACACACACGCGCGCGCGCACAAACTTAATAGTCCACCAACGGTTGAATACACTATATTACATCCACACAATTGAGTATCATGCAGATGTAAAAATAACTGAGGAATCGCTCTAAGTATTATTACGGAGTGACTTCCAGAATATATTATTGTTTTTTAAAAAAGAGGTAAAACAAGGAGAATATGTATAAGTAAGCTATTATTTAGCTAAGTCAGATAGCAATAGAAGATATACTTGCATTCACACATATATAGGAGTATGTATTTAATATACCACTTCATTTTTTTCCCAAAAATTTTATTTATTTGACAGAAAGAAAGAGAGAGAGTGTACAAGGAAGGGGAGCAGTCGGATCCCCATGGAGCAGGGAGCCTGACGTGGGGCTCAATCCCAGGACTCTGGTATCATGGAGCCAAAGGCAGACACTTCATCAACTGAGCCACCCAGGTGCCCCTAACACCCTGTTTTAGATATTCTACTTTAAAACAACACACACACTAGGCGCCTGGGTGGCTCAGTGTGGTAAGCCCTCTGCCTTCCACTCAGGTCATGATCTCAGTGTCCTGAGATCAAGTCCCGCATCGGGCTCTCTGCTCAGTGGGGAGACTGCTTCCTGCCCCCACCCCGCCTGCCTCTCTGCCTACTTGTGATCTCTGTGTGTCAAATAAATAAATAATACTGTAAAAAACAAAACAACACACACACACACACACATTGAAAATAAAAAAAAAATAATAAATTGTGAAAGCTAAAAGCAAAATTAACCTAAATGTGCATCTGTGTTATATTAGTAATGTAACAAAAAAAAAATCTCAAGTGATTTTGAGCCATAATAAAATCAACTGTTATGAATGTTCCTTAGGAATAAATTACAAGCCAAAGTACAGCAAAAAAAGTTTCTTGTTTCCAAAATTATATTCCTATTGGTATTGTTATTCTGATACTTTTGTGTATGATTATGGGAGAAAGCAATCAGTAATTACAGTAAGGTCACTGAGATCTGAGATTTTTCACATGGGAGAAGACATGGATGTGAGACCGAAGAAGTGAAAATCATGTAGCATGAATTTAAATTGGAAGCCTCAGTATAAACTCATGAAATATTTTTGTTAAAAACAAACACATATTTCATAGCTCTGTTCAATGAAAGTCTTTTAAATGACCATACCAATAACTCCAAAAACTCCTTGTGCCTAGCTAGTGGACTGCAAAATATGACCTTCTCCTAAAAGTAAAGTAGGGACTCTGAAGATTTGACTGACCCCAGGCCTTTGACACAAAATATACAAGACACTAGGAACATCTTGTCACACTAGAGAGCAAGCAAACCACTGAAAATTACCAAGGCTGTGACAAAAGGTCTTCTAAGTTAACTCAAAGAGGCCACAATTCATCAATAAGGACAACAAACACACCAAATATGTTTAAATACCCAACAAAAAAAAATCCTTGGTCATTTTTTAAAGTTCCTAGGGAACCAACACATTATTTTCAAAAACTAATAATAAAAGCTAGAACCAAGCACTTATCATGTATTTTTTAAAAATATTTTATTTATTTATTTGACAGATAGAGATCCCAAGTAGGCAGAGAGGCAGGCAGAGAGAGAGAGGGGGAAGTAGGCTCCCCGCTGAGCAGAGAGCCTGATGCAGGGCTCGATCCCAGGACCCTGAGATCATGACCTGAGCAGAAGGCAGAGGCTCAACCCACTGAGCCACCCAGGCGCCCTTATCATGTATTCTATATATGAGCTGTACCTCAAAGTAATAAAGATGATGCTAAGCTCCCCTTTATAGAAGTCTTTCAACTAATAAATGGGAAAAAAGAAATCCAGAAAATAACACCTCTTTGTAGCCTCTAATAGATTAAGTAGCACCGGGCATAAAAGAGGGACAGATACGAAAACAGACATGTTTTTCTCTCTCTGCTGCTCCCAAATCAAACCAAATTTTGATCAAGTCTCTAAATCTAGCTACCAATTTGCATGAAGTACAGGAAACAGAGGATCATACTAAACTACACTAAAAAAATACAATAAGCCAATTCAAAAATAGGCAAAGGACTTAAATAGACACTTCTTCAAAGATGATATATAAGGAAGGAAATACTGCAATATGCTATACATGGATAAACCTAAGACATTATGTTAAGTGACATAAAACAGTCACAAACAAATGTATGATTTCGTTTATATGAACTAATTAGAATAGTCAAAACTCATACACTAAAAGAATAATGGTGGCTGCCAGGGGCTAGAAGTAGGAGAGAATGCAGGAGTTATTGTTTAATAGATACAGAATTTCAGTTTTACAGGATTAAGAAAGTCAACGTGAATGGATGGTGGCGAATGTGTTTAGTACAACTGTATTTTTATACTTAAAGATCATAAATTTTATATACATGTATTTAAAACAATAAAAACTATAGCTGGCAAAATGTATGAGAAACTCCATAAAACTTAGTTATTTCAACATACTTTCAAAAGAAAAAACAAATAAGAATGAAAACTACAGATAAAAAGACAAAAACAAGAATCAGGAAAATGTGATATTGTAGCTATGATTTTTTAAAAAATCCCCCTTTCAGAGCTACAAAAACTAGTTTATTTACAGATAAAATTAAGTATAAAATTTGCTTAAAATAATTGGGGCATGGAGAAATGGGTGGTAATATGGATGAAGCAAGACTGGCCATGCTCTACAAACTGTTAAAACTAGCTGATGGCTGGGGCTCCTGGATGGCTCAGTGGGTTGAGCCTCTGCCTTTGGCTCAGGTCATGATCTCAGGGTCCTGGGATTGAGCCCCGCATCAGGCTCTCTGCTCAGGAGGGAGCCCGCCTTCTCCCTTTCTCTCTGCCTACTTGTGATCTGTCAAATAAAGAAAGAAAATCTTAAAAAAAAAAGAAGAAGAAGAAGAAGAAGAAAACTAGCTGATGGGAATTCTCAGTGATTGATTATACTATCTTCTCCACTTTTATGTATGTTTGAAATTTCCTAAGTTTAAAAAAAAAAGGAAAGAAAGCAATGTTCTAAAACTTAATAAATCAGACCATTTGCTTACATATTGCTTATGGCTGCTTTAGTGCTATAATGGCAGAGTTAAGTAGTTACAACAGATTTCATGATTGGCAAAATCTACTATGTTCACTTTCTGATCCGTTAAAGAAAAAGTTTACCGATCTTTGTAAAAGAACTAAATAAAACAGCAGCTCTTTCTGTCCTATCCCTGTACTATAATGAATCCACCTTTTTGCATTAAAAAGAAAGGAAGGAAGGAAGGATGGTCGGACTATAAAAGCTGTGAGAGGGTTAGATTAGGATCAGCCTCACTAGCTTGTTAGGAATATCAAGTGAAATAATGCATAATGTTAAGCCATAAAAAAGTGACTTTAACAAGTAAATGAAAGGTGTGTTTTACATCCTTATAAGCCAGGAATACTCCTTCTCCCATCAAACAGTAAGAATAAGACCAATCAATCAATTTTAGGATTACTTGTTCCATTTCTTTGAAAAAAACTGATATGCATTAAATGTATAGATTGCTTTAGGTAGCATAGACATTTTCACATTTGTTCTTCCAATCCATAAGCATGCAACGTTTTTCCATTTCTTTGTGTCTTCTTCAATTTCTTTCGTGAGTACCTTACAGATTTCAGAGTACAGATTCTTTGCCTCTTTGGTTAGGTTTATTCCTAGGTATCTTAATGGTTTTGGGTGCAACTGTAAATGGGATCAACTCCTTATTTCTTTCTTCTGCCTTGCTGTTAGTATATAGAAATTTAACTGATTTCTGTGCATGATTTTATATCCTGTCAATTTACTGAAGTTCTAGGAATTTTGGGGTGGAGTTTTTTGGTTTTCCACATAGAGTATCATGTCATCTGGAAAGGGTGAGAGTTTGACAACTTCTTTCCCAATTCAAATGCCTTTTATTTCATTTTGTTGTCTGATTGCTGAGGCTAGGACTTCTAGTACTATGTTGGGCAGTAGTGGTGATAATGGACATCCCTGCCGTGTTCCTGACCTTAGGGGAAAGGCTCTCAGTTCTTCCCCACTGAGAATGGGAAGTTTACTGTGGGCTTTTCAAAGATGGCTTTTATAATATTGAGGTGTGCACCCTCTATCCCTACACGGTGGAAGAGTTTTAATCAAGAAAGGATGCTGTACTTTGTCAAATGCTTTTTCTGAACCTATTTAGAGGATCACATAGTTCTTCTTCTTTTCCTTTCTTTTATTTATGTACTGTATTACATTGATCGATTTGCAGATGTTGAATGAACCCTGCAGCCCAGGAATAAATCCTACTTGGTCGTGGTGAACAATCCTTTTAATGTACTGTTGGATCCTATTGGCTAGTATTTTGGTGAGAATTTTTGCATCCACGTTCATCAAGGATATTGGTCTGTAATTCTCCTTTTTAATGGGGTCCTTGTCTGCTTTTGGGATCAAGGTAATGCTGGCCTCATAAAAGGAGTTTGGAAGTTTCCCTCCCATTTCTATTTTTTGGAACAGTTTCAGGAGAATAGGTATTAATTCTTCTTTAAATGTTTGGTAGAATTCCCTTGGAAGCTGTCTGGCCCTGGGTTCTTATTTTTTGGGAGATTTTTGATGACTGCTTCAATCTCCTTACTGGTCTGTTCAGGTTTTCTATTTCTTCCTGGTTAAGTTTTGGTAGTTTTTATGTTTCTAGGAATGCATCCTTTTCTTCCGGATTGCAAATTTGCTGGTGTACAGTTGCTCATAATATGTTCTTATAATTGTTTGTATTTCTTTGGTGTTGGTTGTGATCTCTCCTCTTTCATTCATGATTTCATTAATCTGGGTCCTTTCTCTTTTCTTTTTGGTAAGTCTGGCCAGGGGTTTATCAATCTTATTAATTCTTTCAAAGAACCAGCTCCTAGTTTCGTTGATTTGTTCTACTGTTCTTTTGGTTTCCAGTTCATTGATTTCTGCTCTGATCTTTATTATTTCTCTTCTGCTGGGTTTAGGCTTTCTTTGCTATTCTTTCTCCAGCTCCTTTAGGTGTACGGTTAGGTGGTATACTTGAGACCTTTCTTGTCTCTTGAGAAAACCTTTTATTGCTATATACTTTCCTCGCAGGACCGCCTTTGCTGCATCTCAAGGATTTTGAACAGTTGTTTTCTTTTTTTTTCCTTTAAGATTTTATTTATTTGACAGAGATAGAGAGCACAAGTAGGCAGAGCAGCAGGCAGAGGGAGGAGGAGAAGCAGGCACTCTACTGAACAGGGAGCCCAACACAGGGCTTGATCCCAGGACCCTGAGATCGTGAGCTGAGCCAAAGGCAGACGCTTAACAACTGAGCCACCCAGGGACCCCATGAAGTTGTTTTCATTTTCATTTGTTTCCATGAATTTTTTAAAAATTTTCTTTAATTTCCTGGTTGACCCATTTTTTTTTCTTTATTTGACAGACAGAGATCACAAGTAGGCAGAAAGGCAGGCAGAGAGAGAGGAGGAAGCAGGCTCCCCGTGGAGCAGAGAGCCGGATATGGGGCTCGATCCCAAGAACCTGGGATCATGACCTGAGACCTGAGTGGAAGGCAGCGGCTTTAACCCATTGAGCCACCCAGGCACCCTGACCCATTCATTCTTTAAAAAAAAAAAAAAAATTTTTTTTTTAAAGATTTTATTTATTTGAGAGACAGAGATCACAAGCAGGCAGAGAGGCAGGCAGAGAGAGAGAGAGGGAAGCAGGCTCCCCGCTGAGCAGAGCACCCAATGTGGGACTCAATCCCAGGACCCTGAGATCATGACCTGAGCTGAAGGCAGCGGCTTAACCCACTGAGCCACCCAGGCGCCCCCATTCATTCTTTAGTAGGATGCTCTTTAGTCTCCATGTATTTTGAGTTCTTTCCAACTTTCTTCTTGTGGTCGAGTTCTAGTTTCAGAGCACTGTGGTCTGAAAATATGCAGGAAATGGTACTGGTTGAGACCTGATTTGTGACACAGGATGTGATCTATTCTGGAAAAGGTTCCATGTGCACTAGCGAAGAATGTGTATTGTTGTTTTGGGATGGAATGTTCTAAATGTATCTGTGATGTCCATCTGGTCCAGTGTGTCATTTAAAGCCTTTATTTTCTTGTGATCTTTTGCTTAGATAATCTGCTATTGCAGTGAGGGGGGTGTTAAAGTCCCCTACTATTATTGTATTATTGTTGTTGTGTTTCTTTGATTTTGTTATTAATTCATTTATATAATTGACTGGTCCCATGTTAGGGGCACAGATATTTAAATTGTTAGATCTTCTTGTTGGACAAAACCTTTAAGTATGATATAGTGTTCCTCCTCATCTATTATGTTCTTTGGCTTAAAATCTAATTTATCTGATATAAGGACTGCCACCCCAGCTTTCTTTGGATATCCACTAGCATGGTACATTTTTTTCCACCCCCTCACTTTAAATTTGGAGGTGTCTTTGGGTCTAAAGTGAGTTTCTCATAGACAGCATATCAATGGTTCTTGTTTTTTTTTTTTTAATCCATTCTAATACCCTGTGTCTTTTGATTAGGGCATATAGCCCATTTACATTCACAGTAACTATTGAAAGATGTGATTTTAGTGCCACTGTATTGCCTGTAAGGTGACTTGTTACTGTATACTGTCTCTGTTCCTTTCTGGTCTGTTACTTTTAGGATCTCTCTTTGCTTAGAGGACTCCTTCCAATATTTCCTGTAGGACTGGTTTAGTGTTTGCAGATTCTTTTAGTTTTTATCTGTCCTGGAAGCTTTTTATCTCTTATTTTCAACAACAGCCTAGCTGGACATAGTATTCTTGGCTGCGTATTTTCCTTGTTTAGTGCTCTGAGCATGTCATGTCAGTCCTTTCTGGCCTGCCAAGTCTCTGTGGATAGGTCTGTTGCCAATCTGTATTTCTTTTCTTTCTTTCTTTTTTTTTTTTAAAGATTTTATTTATTTAGCCAATCTGATATTTCTATAGTTGTATATTATAGACCTCTTGTCGTGAGTTGCTTTCAGGATTTTCTCTGTCACTGAGACTTGTAAGTTTTACTATTAGATGATGGGGTGTGGGCCTATTTTTACTGAGTTTGAGGGGGGTTCTCTGTGCCTCCTGAATTTTGATGCTTGTCCCCTTCGCCAAATTAAGGAAACTCTATGCTATATTTTGCTCCAATATATCTTCTGACCCGCAGCCTTTCTTCTTCTTCTGGGATCCCAATTATTCTAATATTGTTTCGTCTTATGGTATCACTTATTTTGAATTCTCCCCTCACGGTCCAGTAGTTGTTTGTCTCTCTTTTGCTCACCTTCTTTATTTTCCATCACTTGGTCTTCTATATCACTAATTCTGTCTCATTTATCCCAGCAGTAAGAGCCTCCATTTTTTATTGTACCTCATTAATAGATTTTTTGATATTAACTTGGTTATCTTTTGGTTCTTTTATTCCTCCAGAAAGGGATTCTCTAATATCTTCCATGCTTTTTTTCAGCCCAGCTAGCACCTTGATAATCATCATTCTGAAGTCTAATTCGGACACATTACTAATGTCTGTATTGATTAGGTCCCTAGCCATCAATACTGCTTCTTGTTCTTCTTTTTGTGGTGAGTTTTTCTGTCTTGTCATTTTATCCAGATAAGAATAGATGAATGAGGGCGCCTGGGTGGCTCAGTGGGTTAAGCCGCTGCCTTCGGCTGAGGTCATGATCTCAGGGTCCTTGGATCGAGTCCCGCATCGGGCTCTCTGCTCAGCAGGGAGCCTGCTTCCTCCTCTGTCTCTCTGCCTGCCTCTCTGCGTACTTGTGATCTCTGTCAAATAAATAAAAATAAATAAAATCTTTAAAAAGAAGAAAAAAAGAATAGATGAGTGAACAAAATACTAAAAGGGTAGCAATGACCCCAGAAAGATATACACTAACCAAATCAGAAGAGACACGAAACTGGGGGGAGAAGAATGGGGGAAAAATATACATATGTATGTATGTATGTATATTTTCTATGTATATGTGTGTGTATATATATATGTATGTATACACACACATACATACATATATTATTAGACTGGTGAATAAAACAGAGCCACACCCTTGATTGTGGGTGTATTCTGGTCTGTTAGAAGAAACTACTTCCCAAAATTTGCAAGAAAAAAAGATATATACACGCAAAAATAAGGGTAAACATGATGAAGGGATGGAATATGACTGTAAAGATGAAAGTTAAAAAATATTCTAAAAAAGGAATTGATAAGAAGTTGCTTGAAAAAAGAAAAAAAAAAAAAGGAAAGAATGTGATCAGGCTGGAAACTAGAACAAAGCCATGAGCTAGATTTAGGGTATATTTTGATCTATTACAAGAAATTGTATCCCAAAATTTTAAAGGAAAAAAAAAAACCTATATGTATAAAAAAATAAGGTTAAATACAATGAAGGGATAAAAATATGATTAAAACAATAAACATTTAAAAAGATTTTTTAAAACAGTACTGATAAAATAGTTTTAAAAATGTTAAAATAGGAAAGAGGAGAAATAAAAAAAATAGAAAAATAAATAAATAAAATTTAAAAAATTCTAACTTTGAAAGACTAAAGGATCATGGGGAGAAAGCCATGAATTCCATGCTTTCCCCTATCTCTGGAGTTCCACTGTTCTCACTGATCAATAAGCTTGGTCTTGGATGGATGTTCTTGCTGATCTTCTGGGGAGGGGCCTGTCGCAGAGATTCTCAAATGTCTTTGCTCAAGGCAGAATTCCACTGCCCCTGCCAGGGGCCAGGTTAAGTAATCTGCTTGGGTTCACTCTCAGGAGCTTTGGTTCCCTGAGCGCTTTCCATACAGCTTTGGAGGACGGGAATGAAAATGGTGGCCTTCAAACCTCCAGCCCAGTAGGAGCCAAGAGCTTGGGGCCCCACTCCTCAGTGCACCTTCAGAGAAAAGGAGTCAATCCCTCCCATTTTCCCTGATCTTTGGCCGCACTCCAAGCTCACCCAGCTGGTGACCGGGTGTTTCTATTTCTGGTGTGCACAGCCCCATTTGGAGTCTCCAAACCCAGCAGACTCATGAAGCACATGCTTGTCTGGGAGGAGGAAGGTGAGCCTCTCCGGATCTGATGCTTGTTGGGTCCCTGCCCGAAAAGCAGTGGCCTGACTGTGCTTTGGATCACGGTTTAAGGTAATCCCGAGCTGAGAGCCCACTCCTTAGCTCTGTCTCTACAACTGACTTCACCACTCTGATACCTGGGAGCTCTGCCATGCTCAGACACACCTGGTCTTTTTGAGACTCCGCAGGTCCTGAGACCACACTGTCCCCATGAGGGCTCCACCCCTCGCTTAGCCTCTGGAGCAGACTTCTTAAAAGTTCCAATTTTGTGCTCTGCTGTGCTATCACTTGCTGGGAGCTGGGCCCTCCTCCCACAGTCTTATTGTCCCAAATGTTGGCTTGGACTAACTTCTCCAAACGTCCTACCTTCTGGAAAATGGTCAATCTTCTGTTCCTAGAATTGTTGCTCTTCTTCTCTTCTTTCTCCTGTTAAGTTTGCAGCTGTTCAGTATGGTCTGATAACTATCCAGCTTAACTCCTGGGACCTGATCATATTTAGGTCTCCTACTCTTCCTCCATCTTGCTCCTCACCCCATTAAAACATTATTTTTTGAATGTGGTCCATTATCAAGAAAACAGTAGCCCAAAGAAACAGACTCCAAGATAACCAGGTACTGGAAACAGCAGACCAGGATTTTAATTCAGCCATTATGAATATATATGGATTAAGAGGAAACTGTGTTCCTAAAAAGTTGAACAAAAAGAGATATCGAAGTAGAGGGATAATACTTTTAAAAATGGAAATTCCAGGGGCTGGGCACCTGGGTGGCTCAGTTGTTAAGCAGCTGTCTTTGGCTCAGCTCATGATCCCAGGGTCTTGGGATTGAGGCCCACACTGGGCTCCCTGCTAGGTGGGAAGTCTGCTTCTCCCTCTCCTGCTCCCTCTGCTTGTGTTCCCTCCCTGTCAAATAAATAAATAAAATCTTAAAAAAAAAAAAATAAATTCCAGGGGTGCTGGGTAGCTCAGTGGGTTAAGGCCTCTGTCAAGATCTCAGCATCCTGTGATTGAGTCCCGCATTGGGCTCTTTGCTTGGTGGGGAGCCTGCTTTCCCCCCGGCCCCCTGCCTGCCTCTCTGTCTACTTGTGATCTCTGTCAAATAAATAAAATCTTTAAAATAAAATAAATAAAAATGGAAATTCCAGATTACAACTTGAAGATAAATGTAAGCCCACAGAAATTATGCAAAATCCAAAGAAAAAAGAGACTGAAGAAAAATGAACAAAATCTCAGTGACACCAAGCAGTCCAACATATGTGTAATTGTGGAGTCTCAAAAGAAGAGAGGAAGTCAGGTAGAAACTCTGAAAAGTTGGGAGTTGAAAATCCCTCCCAATCCAGCTGAAAAACATCAATGTGCAAACCCAAGAAGTTCAGCATACACCAAGTAGAATATTAAAAAAACTGTACCATGGGACGCCTGGTTGGCTCAGTTGGTTAAGCAGCTGCCTTTGGCTTGGGTCATGATCCCAGCATCCTGGGATCGAGTCCCACATCAGGCTCCTTGCTCGGCAGGGAACCTGCTTCTCCCTCTGCCTCTGCCTGCCATCCTGTCTGCCTGTGCTCGCTCTCTCTCCCTCTGTCAGGCTCTCTGCTCAGTAAGGAGCCTGCTCCCGTCCCCTCCTCTGCCTGCCTCTCTGCTTACTTGTGATCTCACTTTCTCTGTCAAATAAATAAAAAAAATATAAAAAACAAAACAAAACTGTACCTTGAAACACAATAGTCAATCTACTGAAAACCAAACATGAAACAAAAAAATATTTTGACAGCAGGAAAAAAAGACATTATATAAAGAGAATAAAAATAGTGCCTCACCAGAAACAACAGAGGTCAGGAGTCATCAAGATAGAAAAAAATTTAAAACTATCAGCCTAGAATTCCATATCCATGGAAAATACACATTAAAAATGAGTATGGGGACGCCTGTGTGGCTCAGTTGGTTAAGCAGCTGCCTTTGGCTCAGGTCATGATCCTGGGATCGAGTCCCACATCGGGCTCCTTGCTCAGCAGGGAGCCTGCTTCTCCCTCTGCCTCTGCCTGCCATTCTGTCTGCCTGTGCTCGCTCTCCCCCCCACCCGATAAATAAATAAAATCTTAAAAAAAAAAAAATGAGTATGAACTCATTTAAGATAAGTAAAAACTAAGAAAATTCATCACTGGTAGGCACTGTAAGGAACATCAAATATTCTTTAGGCTGAAGGGAACTAATACCAGACAGACCTCATCTATAGGAAGAACAGCAATAAAAAAGGTTTCCTGCTTAATTACAAGAGAAAAAAAGATGATGAAATGGAAGCAATTTACCTCAGCTCATAATAAAAGCTCTACAGGACTCTTTCGGAAGTGTTTCTTTAGGCCAAAGTCTGCAAAGATTCTTGACCTTGGATATCCATTGCACAATAGTCTGAATTTTCCCAAATTATCATGGGTAATTTTAGAATCATGGCCATTATAAATAATTTGTCCATTATTTGTGCACAAAGATATTCTAATAAAATATAGCATTATGGTTTCCTATAATAATTTTTTACTATAATAAGTTTTATAAGTATTTAAAATTTTTGTGAAAAATTTAGATAACTGATTCAGAAGAAAACAATAAGAGAGCAGATTCCTTGTACATAATAGATAAAACCTAAAAGAGAAAAGTTTAAGATCTAAATTGAAGTTTTATTATTTAAAGGCATTATTTTTTAAAAAAAATAGCAATTCAATTCCATGTATTTTAAACTACTTTAAAATAAAAATAACTCTCCATTAAAATAATACTTTTCTTAGGTTAAGAACAGAATTACTAATATTTCTATTTTTCATTTTTTAATGTTTCTTTTTTTTTTTTAAGATTTTATTTATTTATTTGACAGAGATCACAAGCAGGTAGAGAGGCAGGCAAAGAGAGAGAGAGGAGGAAGCAGGCTCCCCGCTGAGCAGAGAGCCCGATGCGGGACTCGATCCCAGGACCCTAGATTATGACCTGAGCCGAAGGCAGAGGCCCAACCCTCTGAGCCACCCAGGCGCCCTATTTTTCATTTTTTTATACTGTACCTATAAAGCAGAAATCAATACATAGTAAATTAATTTTTTACCTCATCAAAGAATAAGTTGGAAATAAGTCATGTTAATATGCTTCAAGAAGTGTTTGTTATCTGTTTTTGTTTTATTTTACTTTTAATTCAATATGCTTTATAGATTCAAGGAAAAGAATTACAAACATTCTGTATTAGATAAGGTGACTACATTAATACAACAAATACACAAAAAATTTTAAAGGCTCAAACACACAAAAAATGGTATTTCTCTTACTTAATAATAAATTTGACAAAATAGACAAAGCCTTAGACACTGAAAACTAGAAAGCAATGCTGAGAAACCAAAAGCATAAATAAATGAACACCTATCATATTAGAAGATTAAGTATTACAAAAGGTGGAAATCCTCTCCAAAATCAGTCGATTTAGTCCCAATCAAAATCCCAAAAGGCATGTCTGTAAAAATGACGCACTCATTTGAAAATTTATATGGAAATATTAAGGAACTGGAATATCTAAAGTGATTTTGGAAAGACAAAATGAATTTGAGAACTTAGACATTACTTGATCTTACAACTTTCTTATAAAGCTGCAGTGACCAAGACAGTAGGGAGCTGATTTAAAGATAAACGTTCAGACCAATGGGACGGAACAGGGTCCAGAAATAGACCAAAGCATGTAAGTTCAACAAATAGTCAACAAAGTAACCCAGAGTCTTTTTAAAAGGTAATGTTGGAACAAATGTACATTCATTAAAAAAACAAAAACAAAAACAAAAACAAAACTTTGACTCTTCACAACACACAAAAGAAACCTGAAGTCATTCTTAAAATCTAAATCTTCAATATAATCTAAATGTGAAAGTGTAACACCTCTAGAAGAAATCATAAAAGAAACTATTCATGAACCTAGAAGATGTTGATTTCAGATAAAACAAAAATCATGACCCCTAAAAGAAAAGTGAGATAAAAAAAAAAAAAAGACTTTATTAGGGGCACCTGGGTGGCTCAGTCAGTTCAGTCAGTTAAGTGTTTGCCTTTGGCTCAGGTCATGATCCCAGGGTCCTAGAATCGAGCCCTGCACTGGGTTCCCTGCTCAGCGGGAAGCCTGCTTCTCCCTCTCCCTCTGTCCTTCCCCCGATTGTGCTTGGTCTCTCTCAAGTAAATAAATAAAATCTTAAAAACAGACTTTATTAAAATTAAAAACTTCTAAAAATGTTTTAAAACTTCTGCTCTTGGGGTGCCTGGGTGGCTCAGTGGGTTAAAGCCTCTGCCTTCGGCTCAGGTCGTGATCCCAGGGTCCTGGGATCAAGCCCCGCATCAGGCTCTCTGCTCAGCAGGGAGCCTGCTTCCTCCTCTCTCTCTGTCTGCCTCTCTGCCTACTTGTGATCTCTGTCTGTCAAATAAATAAATAAAATATTAAAAAAAAAAAAAAAAAACTTCTGCTCTTTGGTCAATTCATTTTTAACAAAGGAGGCAAGAATATACAATGGGGAACAGATAGTGTCTTCATTAAATAGTGTTGGGAAAACTACATGCAAAAGCATGACACTGGACCATGTTTTTATACTTTATACAAAAATATACTCAAAATGGATAAAAGACTCAAATGTAAGACCAGAAACCATAAACTCCTAGAGGAAAACAAAGGCAATAAGCTCTTTAAATGTTTCTTTTTTTTTTTTTTTTAAAGATTTTATTTATTTATTTGACAGACAGAGATCACAAGCAGGCAGAGAGGCAGGCAGAGAGAGGAGGAAGCAGGCTCCCTGCTGAGCAGAGGCCAACGGGGGACTCGATCCTAGGACCCTGAGATCATGACCTGAGCCGAAGGCAGAGGCTTAACCCTCTGAGCCACCCAGGCACCCACAAAGGCAATAAGCTCTTTAACATCAGTATTAGCTATGTTTTTTTGGATGTGTCTCCTTAGGGAGGGGAAACAAAAGCAAAAATAAACAAATGGGACTATATCAAACAACAAAATTTTGCACAGTAAAGGAAACCATCAACCAAATGGAGAGGGAACCTACTGAATGGGAGAAGAAATCTGCAAATGATTAAAAAAAAAAAAAAGGGATTAATACCCAAAACATATAAGTAGCTCACAAAACTCAGTATCAAGAAAACCAAAACAATTCAAATTAAAACACGGGCAGAGGACCTGAAGAGACATTTCTCCAAAGAAGACATAGAGATGGCCAAAAGACACATGAAAAGATACTCCATACCACTAACCAGCAGGGAAATGCAAATCAAAATCACAATGAAGCATCTCCTCACACTTGTCACAAGGCTATATTTAAAAGCAAAAACACAAACAAGAAATAACAAATGTTGGTGAGGATATGGGAAAAAGGGTACCCCCTGTGCACTTTTGGTGGGAATGCAAAATGATGCAGCACTATGGAAAAAAGTAAGGTTAAGCAGGACACCTGGGTGGCTCAGTTAATTAAGTATCACTTTCAGCTTAGTTCATGATCCCATGGCTAGGATCAAGTCCCGCATCGGGTTCTTTGCTCAGTGGAGAGCCTGGTTCTCCCTCTGCTTGCCACTCCCCTGCTTGTGTTCTGTCTCTGACAAATAAATATATAAAATCTGTATGAAGTATGAAGGTTTCTCAAAAAACTAAAAATACATCTACCATATGATCTAGCAATTCCACTTCTGAGTACTTACTCAAAGAAAACAAAAATGTGGGGCGCCTGGGTGGCTCAGCGGGTTAAAGCCTCTGCCTTCGGCCCAGGTCATGATCCCAGGACCCTGGGATCGAGCCCCGCATTGGGCTCTCTGCTCAGTGCAGAGCCTGCTTCTCTCTCTCTCTCTGCCTGCCTCTCTGCTACTTGTGTTCTCTGTCAAATAAATAAATAAAATCTTTAAAAAAAAAAAACAAAAAAGAAAAGCAAAAATGCTAACTTGATAAAACACACACATTTCTATGTCCACTGTAGCCTTACTTAGACTGACAAGAAATGAAAACAACCTAAGTGTCCTTGAACAGATGAATGGATAAAGATAATGTGGTGTGCGCGCGCACACACACACACACACACACACACACACACACGAATATCAGCTATAAAAAAAGAAAGAAATCTGGTCATTTGCCACAACATCAATATTATGCTAAATGAAATAAGTCAGACAGGGAAAAACAAATACTGGTTGATTTCACTTATATGTGGAATCTAAAAAACAATACAAATAAAACAGAAACAAACTCATGTGTTCAGAGAAAAATATGGTGGTTGCTGGTGGGGACTGATGGGGGGACAGAGTGGAAGGATGGATGAAATAGTGGAAAATTAAAAGGTTCAAATTTCCAGTTATAAACTAAGTCATAGGGATGTAATGTATACACAGGGAATATAGTTAATAATGTAACAACTTTGTATGGTGACAGATGGTAGCTAGATTTATGATGGTAATCACTTCCTATGTATATAAATTTTGAATGACTATGTAGGACACCTGAAACATAATACTGTACACATCATCTACATTTCTACCAAAACAACAGTAACAAAAACCTCTAAAACTTCTGCTCTTCAAATATGCACTGTGAAGAAAACAAGAAGGCAAACCACAGGCTAGGGAAAATAGATGTGGAATACCACACACACATACCTAAAAAAGAACTTATATACAGAATATATAAAGAACTCTTATAATTCAATAATAAGCCCAACAATCAAAAAATTTTTAATAGAAAAAAGATTCAAAAAGTGACTAGATAATCAAACTAAGTACATTCCTACTATTTGGCAATAAAAAAGTATGTATTACCAACCCATGCAACAATATGGTTCACTAAAATAATGGTGAGTGAACGAAGTCCCGCACAAAAGAGAATATACTGTATGGTTTCATTCATATGAAAACTCCAGAAAAGACAAACTACAGCTGTAGAAAGCAGATTAGTGATTGCCTAGATTGGCAGTTGGGGATGGTGGGAGAGACTGACTGAGAAAAAAACCCCAATGCATAACATTCCCAACACTAATAAAAATTTATTTTTAAAACAAATTTATCTTGGGGTGCCTGGGTGGCTCAGTGCGTTAAGCCTCTACCTTTAGCTCAAGTCATGATCTCAGGGTGCTGGGATTGAGCCCTGTGTGGGGCTCTCTGCTCAGCCAGAAGCCAGCTTCCTCCTCTCTCTCTGCCTGCCTCTGCCTACTTGTGATCTGTCTGTCCAATAAATAAACAAAAACAAAAACAACAAAGATTTATCTTGGGATGCCTGGGTGGCTCAATTGGTTAAGCCTCTGCCTTCGGCTCAGGTCATGATTCTAGGGTCCTGGGATTGAGTCCCACATTGGGCTCCTTGCTCAGCAGGGGGCCTGCTTCTCTGCCTCTGCCTGCTACTCTGCCTGCTTGTGCACGTTTTCTCTCTGGCAAATAAATAAATAAAATCTTAAATATATATATCTTATTGTATGCAAATTATACTTCAGTAAAGTTGATTAAAAAACAAACTAGGAGCACCGGGGTGGCTCAGTGGGTTAAGCCTCTGCCTTTGGCTCAGGTCATGATCTCAGGGTCCTGGGATCGAGCCCCGCATCAGGCTCTCTGCTTCGCAGGGAGCCTGCTTCCCTCTCTCTCTCTGCCTGAAAACCAACAAACAAACTAACTAAAATAACTTTTTCTGGAGAGGACCTGAGCTAAACTAGACTCAAAATCCAAAGGCACAGAGAAAAAGATTCATCAATCTTTTAACCCTGCTACAAAAAATAAATTTCCACAGAAGTACTAACAACACAGTAACAGTCATATCTGATAAGACTAATCTCCTCTAAAAACTTTTGTAATCACAAATCATTAAGAAAATCTTAATAGAAAAACAGCCAGAAACATAAGTAGAAAAATCAGAATCAACCACATTAAAAAAAAAAATAAATAAAAAATACTACTATGAATTAAGTTAGTTCCATCTATTAAGTAAAGGCATCATATACTCTTTAACATAGCAATTTCATTTCTAGGAATTTACCCTAAAATTATATTTGCATATATAGACAAAAAAAGGTTAAAAAAAATGGCAGAATTGTGTCTAGGGGTAATACTCAGGATGTTTAGCTCTCAACGAAAAATTATAAAACACACGGAAAAATAGAGAAATATGGCCCATTCACAGGAAAAAAAGAATTTGATAGAAACCATCCTAAGTAAGCCCAGACATTGGAATTACTGGTCAAAGACTTAAATCAACTATCTTAAAAGTGATTAATGAGCTAATGCAAACCATGGACACACCTAAGGGTGTGGAAAAAGACATATGAATAAAATAATGTAAAGGATATTTGCAGGCCTATCCTACAAAAAATGCTAATGAGTAATTCAGGGTGAAATAAAGATACCAGAGAGTAACTCAATACCTTAAGAAGAATTAAGGAACACTGGTAAGGATAATTACATAGGTAAACACAAAAGAAAATATTATACTTTTGGTATGTAACTCCTCTTTTTTTCTTATCAGGTTTAAGAGAGAAATGAATAGAATAGAGAAGTATAGAAGCAAAGTATTTGTATATTATTAGTACTAAACTGGTATTATTCACATGAGATTGTTATAAATTTAATTTTAACCAAGAGAACCCCCCTCACACACAAACTTTAAAAATATATAGGACAGGAAAGAAGGAAATCAAAATTAGAAATAAAAGGGACGCCTGGGTGGCTCAGCTGGTTAAGCAGCTGCCTTTGGCTCACGTCATGATCCCAGCATCCTGGGATCGAGTCCCACATCGGGCTCCTTGCTCAGCAGGGAGCCTACTTCTCCCTCAGCCTCTGCCTGCCATTCTGTCTGCCTGTGTTCGCTCTCTCTCCCTCTCTCTCTGAAGAATAAATAAAATCTTAAAAAAAAAAAAATTAGAAATAAAAGAGGCAGTAACAGGGCGCTTGGGTGGCTCAGTGGGTTAAGCCGCTGCCTTCGGCTCAGGTCATGATCTCAGGGTCCTGGGATCGAGTCCCGCGTTGGGCTCTCTGCTCAGCAGAGAGCCTGCTTCCCTATTTCTCTCTCTCTGCCTGCCTCTCCATCTACTTGTAATTTCTCTCTGTCAAATTAATAAATAAAATCTTAAAAAAAAAAAAAGGCAGTAACAGAAAAAATTCGCAGGGTGGGGGCACCTGGACAACACAGTCCATTTAGCATCTGCCTTCAGCTCAGGTCACGATCTCGGGGTCCTGGGATCCAGCCTGGCTTAGCAGGGAGTCTGCTTCTCCCTCTCCCTCTGACTCCCCTCCCCCTGCTTGTATTTTCTTTCTGTGATATAAATAAAATCTTAAAAAAAATAAATTAAAATCTTTTTTAAAAAAACGGAAGAAAAAATACCTTTACAATACTGTACTATATTTATTGAAAACGTCTGCATATAAGTAGGTCCATGCTATTCAAACCTGTGTTGTTGAAAGGGTCAACTGTACAGCCATCTTAAATGTATTTTGTTTTGTTTTGTTTTTTTAAAGATTTTATTTATTTGACAGAGATCATAAGCAGGCAGAGAGGCAGCCAGAGAGAGAGAGGAAGGGAAGCAGGCTCTCTGATGACCAGAGAGCCCGATGTGGGACTCGATCCCAGGACCCTGGGATCATGACCTGGGCCGAAGGCAGAGGCTTTAACCCACTGAGCCACCCAGGCACCCCTTAGATGTATTTTGGTTACTATTTATTTGGAACATCCTTTTCCATCCTGTGACTTTCAGTATCTCTGAATTTAAAATGAATCTGTTATAGACAGCATATAGATGGATCTTATTTTTTTAATTCAAACTGCCAGTCTCTGCCTTTTTAAAAAAATTTTTATTTGACAGAGAGAGAGAGAGATCACAAGTAGGCAGAGAGGCAGGCAGGGAGAGGGGGAAGCAGCTCCCCACTGAGCAGAGAGCTCCATGCAGGGTTCTATCCCAGGACCCTGGGATCATGACCTGAGCTGAAGGCAGAGAGAAAGAGAGAGAGAGAGAGAGAACAAGAGAGTGAGCACAAGCAGGGAGAACAGCAGGCAGAAGCAGGTTCCCTGCTGAGCAAGGAGCACGATGTGGGATTTGATCCCAGGACCTTGGGATCATGACCTGAGCAGAAAGCAGAAGCTTAACCCACTGAGCCACCTAGGCGTCCCAGTCTCTGCCTTTTATTTATTTATTTTTAAAAAATATTTATTTATTTATTTATTTATTTATTTATTTATTTATTGGACAGACAGAGATCACAAGTAGGCAGAGAGGCAGGCAGAGAGAGAGGAGGAAGCAGGCTCCCCGCTGAGCAGAGAGCCCGATGCAGGGCTTGATTCCAGGACCCTGGGATCATGACCTGAGCTGAAGGCAGAGGCTTTAACCCACTGAGCCAACCAGGTGCCCCAAATAAATAAATCAAAAAAATAAAAAAAAATAAAAGACAAGACGAGACTGATAGAATAGAGAACCTAAAGCAAATCTGATAGATGCAACATCATACACAAGTTGTAAAAGCACAGACCATTCAACCAATTGTTTGGTGTTGAGACAACTGCCTTTACATATATGGAAAAAAATAGATTCCTATCAGATCCTGTATATCAAATTAATTCCAAATGTATCAAAGACCCAAATCTGACATATAAAATTTTAAAGCTACCAGAAGACCTAGAAGATCTTTATAGCCTCAAGTAGGGGAGGGAGATAATAGGAAGCAGAGGAAATAGATTGACAAATGGCAGGTATCTTCATCTCTAAAGTAGAAAGTAATAATACCACCTATCACACATCAATAATGAGGTTTAAATATGTCCAGTCCTTAGAACAATGCCTGATATACATTCTCCTAATAAATGTAAGCCTCTCTCATCTTGGTTCTTTCAGTTACTAGTTGTGTGAAATTGGGTAGGTAACTTTCATTACCACAAGATGGAGAACAAGAGTAACCACCATATGAAGTTCTTGTAAGAATTAAATGACTCTATACAAATAAAGTGTTTAGAACAGAAACTGATACATGTTAAGAGCTCAAGAGACCAAGAATACTAAAATACATTCACAAATACATCATCACTGCATTACAAATGGAATAAGTAGCATGTAAAAGTAAGCCCAAGTACCAAATTAAGTGAATGCTTGGGATTCTATTTTATGCATTTATTATTTTTTTAAAGTATCTTGGAATCCAATGTGGCGCCTGAACTCATGACCTGAGATCAAGAGCTGAGCTAAAATCAAGAGTTGGATGCTTAAACAACTGAGCCACCAGGTGCCCTATGACTCTGTTTTAGATGGTAGCAACGGGAGAATGAAAAAGTGGGGGGAAAGCTAAAGGCATAACAATTAAAAGGTACTCTGACCGTTCAAGCCTAAACAAAGCAGTAATAATTGAAACAAGTTATAAAGGTAGATTCCACGGGATCTGAGAAAAGAGAAGACCTGTAAAGACAGTGAGCAAGTGTCATCAATAATTTATAGATTCCCAAACAGATGAACATCAGTGTGGTGATGCAATTAATTTTGAGATGAGAGTGACAATATTGAGAACATTTTCCACCTTTTTTACTAAAAAATTATCCCTAATCCTCATTTTAATTATCTTAAAAGTTATCAATCAGCATCTAACTAAAACTTCATGCTTTCTAAAGGAAGGCCTTTGGAAATAACTGTTACCCTAACAGCTAATTTTCTAGCACATCATATAAAATTTCTTTAAAATCATTGCAGGGAAAAAAAAAAATCATTGCAGGTTTTATTATTATCCATTATTATGCATATGTGTTTTAAATTCTCAAACAGACAAGCAACAAAAATTTTCTGGCTTCACACTAGGCTCTATACTTACAAACATTTTCTTACCATGATTGGCTTGCCCTGAAATGTTTTAACTTCTTCTCTTAAATATTTAAAAGCCTGTTAACAAAGCAGAAAGGAACTTTTATTAGCATTCAAACATTTCATTAACGCCATCTTTACTCTATCAAAAGTTTGGTATTAGCAATCATCTCCAAACTAAACAATAAAAAATTCTGAAGTCAATTCCATTATGCAGGTGATAAGGAATGAGAAAGTAAAAACACCCCAGCATAAGTTCACATTTACTGTAGATTAGCTACTATGGATTAATGCAGGAAAAGATGCACAAAAGTCAAAACAGACCCAAAATTTCACAACATATAATGGTTCAATCAGACAGTTTTCTAAGATGAATAATTAAAAAAAAAAAAAATCAGAGGGGCACCTCGCTGGCTCAGTTGGTGGAGTATGCAATTCTTGATCTTGGGGTCATGATTTCGAGCCCTACACTAGGGGTAGAGTTTACTTTAAAAATCAATCAATCAATTAGTGAGTGGTTTTAAAATGCTATTAGATATATTTTTGGTTTTCTTTTGTTTCAAGGGATTATTACTCTTTAATTGGACATGACAATAAAGTAAAATCATTAATGTCAAAATTCCAAGAATCAGAAAGGAAGTTACGTATTTATTGTGGGCCTAGTATGTACGTACTAGAAATTCCAACTACTGAGTACATGGTTCCCAATCTTTAAATTAATTTTAAAATTGTTTTAATTTTTTTACTGATAGGAAATAAACTTCTTAAATCAAAACTGAAAAAGCTTGGGGGTGCCTGGATGGCTCAGGGGGTTAAAGCCTCTACCTTCGGCTCAGGTCACGATCCCAGGGTCCTAAATAAATAAAATCTTAAAAAAAAAAGAAGCAGCAGCAGCACAACCAAAAAGGTGAACAAGGTGCTCAATAGTCTTTACAAATACTGCCGTGAGCACATATTTTCTCAGTTAAAATATACTACTACTTTAACCACCAGGACTTCAAATCAGAAGAAAAGTTTTCTTCTCACCTGTTGTGCATCTGTGTCTGACTGGAAAGTGATATACCAGTTGCTATTGTGTGCAAACTCACAGCTTATCACCTTTGGGCAGTTTTCATTCTTGAACAAAGCTTTAACTTCCTACGAAAGAAAAACTTTAGTGTAAATTTTATATATGATTTAGAAATAGAATCTTATTTTAGTATCAGCAAAACTGAAGCATTTCATCACACTCTTAGGGGCAAGCTAAATTTTCCTTAACAGTAAAATCTTTCTAGACCTGCCATTATCCAAAAAATGAAAAGTATGTCCTCCATTAACATTTTCTAGTGCTTAGTATTTATTTGGATGCATTCTCATTCAATCCAGATGCTCTGTCTATACCAGAGTTACAGACACGAACTCTGTGCAAAAGTATCTTCCCTTCTCCATAACTGAAACTGAAATTCAATAACTGAAAACTATAACAAATATATGCATTTAAAAAAAATAGATTACCAAAACTTAGAATTGTGTTTAACACAGTTTAACAGCTTGAAGGAAGTTTATAAAAAGAAAAGAAAGAAAACAACTGGAAGTCAACATTAGTATCTCTAAATGGTTACAGAGAGAAAGAAAACATCTACTGAAATCCCATGCAGGATAAGACATAGATTTAACCTGAAAACAATCCTGTTTTAAAGATCTTATCATACCAACTTTACAGGTGAGGAAATGGTAGCTCAAACTGTTTAACCTACTCACACTATCACAAACAAGAACTCAAACCCAGATTTGTATGCCTCCGAACTCCATTTTGTTTAATACCTATTTGAGTTCAATGAGAAATTCACTAGTAACTAATAATTCCCAAACATAAAGAATCTTACTAGGCTAAAATGCCCATAAAATACCAAAATATCACAAGGTGTCCATTTTCAATGTTCACAATGTTCACAATTAAGTCTAACCTGTATTCTAACTCCTTCAAATTTTTACTACACTGAATTAAAAATAACATCTCTATTTATGATGAAATTTGCTTGGGTCAAATACTACTCGAAATAAGTAGTGTACAACCAGCTGAGTTTTGTGATATTAGTGAAAGTGGTGAAATATCACCAAGTTCAGTTAATAAAATCTCATCCAGTTCAGAATTACATTTCTATAGAACTATCTGTGGAACTGTTAGACTGCCATCCACTGATCTCTACCTTCCAAAAATCCATAGATATTCTCTAAATATTTCTAATTCTCTGTGAAATGAACTGACTTATTTATTTAGATCTTTTTATTTTTCGCCATTATTATTCTTTAGTAAGAGTTGTATATGTTTACAGATTAACTTTCCCAAGTATAAAAAAAGAAGTCTGGATCTAAAGTAATTTGTTCTACCTGATAGTAATCTTTCATCACCATCCCAAATCTCTCATTTTAATGTGCATTTCAGGGACTACTGCCTAGGCTCTCTCTAGCTACCTTAGTCATCTGCACTTCCTTTACTTTTTTTTTTAATGAACAGTATGTTGCTGCCTTGTTCATTTTCATTTATTGCTCATGTGTGTGACCTGTTTATGTATTCAGAATATAAATTACAATAACTATAAAAATGATAGTACTGGCTAATCTTAGATCTGTTTTACATGCCAAGTACTGCTCTAAGTTTTTTATATACTAATTCACTTATATCTCACAATTTTATGAGTTACTTATTACTACTATCCCATTTAATAGATGGAAAAAAATCAAAGCAAAAGAGGTTAAGTAACTAATGCAAGGTCATAGAGTTATCAAGTAAAAAGCTGGAATTTAAATCCAGGCAGCGTGGCTCTAGAGTTCAGGCTCATATATTCTACACTGTTTCTTAATAATGCAAATATTCTTCCCATTTTGCAATTTTCCTTTCGATTTGTTACTTTTGACATATAGTTCATAATTTTAAATAAAACATCTATCTTGTGACAGTTTCTTTTCTAATTTCTCTCACTGTTTCTAAGTTTAGGAAATCTTCATTCTGGAGAGTTAATACTGAATGAATCTGGGCAATAAGATTAACTACTAATATGCCAAGTTTGTTAGTTGGCAAGTTAAATGACTAACCAATTACCACATATCAGCTACTAATTAGTCTTCTCCATCTTTAACTTATTATCATGAATATGCCAACTTAGTGTGAAGTCCTATGGTTTACTGGTTAAGAAACATGGGCTTTGGAATCACAGAGAGCGAGTTCAAATCAGATTCTGTCATTCAAACAGGTCATGTGACCTTAATCAAGTTATTTAACTATACTAAGGCTCAGTTACTTTATTTGTAAAACAGAGATAACAAAACCTTAGGCTTTATATTACCATAAAGTACATGGCACAATACCTGGTAGAATCTAATTACTGAATAAATGTTATCATAAATTCATTACTAAATCAAAGAGTCTATTTCAGGATTATATTGTTCCATTCAAATGTTATTTTATTCCTGTATCTGTACCACACCACATTTATGACCACAACTCTGCTTTATATTTGCCAGCTAACAGAATTAAGCCTTGACTCTTGTATTTTTTTTTTCTTCATTCCTAAGTGTATTCTTTCAGGTGAATCCTCAAGTTCCCAAAAGAGCCTATTTATATTTTAATTGCCAGTCAAATGAACAAACTGAGAATCAGTAACACGGCAATACTCAGTCTACCATTCTAAGAACATGGAATTATTATCTTCCTTCTCCCTTTCTGCCATTCTTCCAGTGCTTCAGAATTTACAAAACAAAATATATCCCATTCACATAATTGATATGAGGGCACTGACTTACACTTCGTTTATCTTTGATTTAAACAGTTAAAGAACACTTAACTTTAACAATCCTTAATAATTTACCTCAATAGGTGTTGTTTCAGGAATCTCTCTAAGAATCACAATACAACGCTTATGACTTGGTCTCACTTTCTCGCCCTTTTCATCAACTTGTACCATAGGAGAAGCTGAAATTTAAAAAAGTGTTTCATTCAAAAGTGACAAGGTGAGATTTTAATATTACCATTAAAAACTATTCATTTCTATTTCCAAGTGAATAAATTAGCAGAGATTGATATCCTCAATAAATTAAATTGCAGAACCAAAGATTACAGTTATAACAAAATATTTTGAAATTAATATACAAGAAACACTGTCAAATGTTATTATTTGAACAAATATATAGAGCACCTACTTTGTGTCTTGGCACTGAAAAACTCTTCAGGAGTATATAATACGTAACTAACAAGGTAAAATTACCCTGTGTACAATTACTGAATTCTGGATTTCTGGAGATAAGAAGTGTATTAATCAGTGTATTTGCATTCCACTCTTGTAACTGGACTATAGTACTGCATTCTGACATACAAAGAAATTGTTCTTAAAATTCAAGTCTAAGAGGCACTTAAAACCAAGAATTGAACTCAAATGATTATAGCTTTCCTTTGATTTTAACAATTTATTCTTAAAGACTATTACAGACACTGAGAAGCCATCCTTGAGATGCTGATTTTGAGGAAATATCTAATGAAGATAGTATTATCTAACCAAAACTTTTATTTCTAGTCCCTTCAGAGATAATATGCCACATCTCTCTGAAGAAGTAGTGAGAATAAAAGGAACAGGGAAGAAGAGCTGGGTTTAGGTACTAGGTTCTAGCCCTCAGAGGTAGAGGATTCTGCTAGTCTCTTGGCTGATTTTTTTCTGATGCCAAGACTGGGGTTTTTTTAAGAAACCATTACACACAAAGAGATTTCATGATTTTTTTTTAGCCCTCTGAGAATGAAAATCTTCTACTCTCATAAAAGCCTATTATGAGACTTGTTTAAATGCTTTTAAAAATGTTTAAAAGTTAAATATTTTCAACAACATATTTCATATAAAAGTGAAGATCTGCCTTTATTCGATCAAATGGTTAAAACTTTGGTAAGGTTTGGGTGCCTGGGTGGCTTACTGAGTTGAGTATCTGCCCTTGGCTCAGGTCATGATTTCAGGGTCCTGGGATTGAGTCCCACATCGGGCTCTCTGCTCAGCAGGAAGCCTGCTTCCTCCTCTCTCTCTGCCTCTCTGCCTACTTGTGATCTCTATCTATCAAATAAATAAATAGGGCGCCTGGGTGGCTCAGTGGGTTAAGCCGCTGTCTTCGGCTCAGGTCATGATCTCAGAGTCCTGTGATCGAGTCCCGCGTCGGGCTCTCTGCTCGGCAGGGAGCCTGCTTCCTCCTCTCTCTCTCTCTGCCTGCCTCTCTGCCTACTTGTGATCTCTCTCTGTCAAATGAATAAATAAAATCTTAAAAAAATAAAATAAAATAAATAAACAAACAAATAAATAAATAAATAAAATCTTAAAAAAAAAAAAAAAAAACAACCAACTTTGGCAAGGTTCTGCAAAGAAAGGTTAGCAAGAAATCCTGATACAAGACACAAACACCATTAAAAATGCTTAAAACCTCAAATTCTTTACCAAACTTTAGAGCAGTATTTGTCAAACTATAGACTGCAATTCTTTAAATTGTGAAATCAATTTTGAAAAAAGTTAATTCCAAGCATTTAGTATTAATCTGAATAATTAACATTTCAGTTGTGTAGGGATATGTGGTGTGTGTACTGGGCTGTAAGGTAAAATGTAATTCTTACTTGGGTTCACAAGTTTGAAACAATGCTTTAGAAGATGTAGTAATGATACATATAACTTTCTAATAGCCCAGAAAACTGAGATTTAATTGCTTATATTTGAGTAAGTGGGTATCAAGATGAACAACCAAGGTACAGAACTGATACAGAAGCTATATACCAAGTCAGTAAAAATAAAAAGATAAATTATTGGAACAGAATAACAAAAAATAGGGAGTGAACAATTCCCTGCCTAGTGAGCACAGCTTAATGTATAGAATTGTGGAATCACTATGTGGTATACCTGAAAAAATACATTGCATGTCAACTACAACTTAATAAAAATAAATGGCCAATAAAAAAAAAAATTCCCTGCTTGACCAGAAATCAAAAGAAAACTTAGCTTTTTGACTTTAAAAAATAAGCTAAAAGGTATAATTTACATACATCTCAACACTTCAAGAATTAGATCAGGGTCTGTGGTCAGCTTTTTAATTTCTTCCATGTTGGCAACTGTCCAAATTGGTACGAACTGATCACTGTCCATTTGAGATATCAGGTAAAGATCCTTTGACAAATTTTCTCTGAAAGGAATAAACAAAAGCAAGAGTCCCATAAAGCAAAGAATTCTCAAAAATCATCTAAAAAGGCCCCTTATTCACTTCTGTCATTAAGTCTGGTTAAACAAAATTTAGCTACTACAAATAACACTGTGAACTATGAAAATACATAGTACATAACAAAGATACTCTAATAACACTCAGAATGTTTCTGAATCACCAAATACATCATGACCAAAAGTTTTGAACAAGAGAACCTTAAGGAATTATACTGATATGGAAATAGGCTTAATAAAATATTACATACAGTGTAGCTCCATCTTATAAACACTTTATCATTGATGTTAGAATATGCATATAGAGAAAATTATAGCTTCCACCAGGAGTTTAACTGTAAAGGATTTAAAATTTCTGAATGTTTGTTATTTTTTAAGTATGTTTGACTTTTTACTTACATTTAATAAATTTAAAACATTTAAAATTAAAAGATTCTTTAAGATACATTTCTAAAAAAAGATTTAAACATTTCTATCTTACATATAAAATCTTATGTAACAAACTGAAGTAAAATCATATTCATTTGTCTTATTCACATCAGATCTCTGAAGCAGTCTAGTTATAAATAGTTTCAAGTCTTTGCCTAAAAGCCCCTTTTCTCAGTGACCCTATTTAAAACTGAAACCACCCAAGCAGTCTTGATTCCCCTTCTCTTGCTTATAGGGTTCTAAATTTTTTTTCCATAGCACTTATCACTTAGCACACTTCTAAACTGTTTACTTCATTTAAAAAAAAAAATTTTGTTTGTTTTGTCTCCCCCAGCCAGAACATAGGTTCCATGAAAAATCTTTGTTGTTCATAATGTATTTCAAGGCCCTAGTGCCTGGCACAGGGTAGGGCCAAAGGTCTCTACACTCAAGTGTTGTTAAAATAAAGTAGCAATTACTTTTTTTAAAAGATTTTATTCATTCACTTGACAGACAGAGGCCACAAATAGGCAGAGAGGTAGGCAGAGAGAGCGGAGGAAGCAGGCTCCCTGCTGAGCAGAGAGCCTGATGCAGGGCTTGATCCCAGCACCCTGGGATCATGACCTGAGCTGAAGGCAGTGGCTCAACCCCCTGAGCCACCCAGCTGTCCAGCAGCAATTACTTTTTGAAAATTACAATTGTCAACAAGTTGTTTTGGGGGCAAAAAATAGAGAAGATACCAGCAAAGGTTAAACTCACTTTAGCATAAAAGGAGGAACATAGTAATAACACTTTTGCTGTTTATTAGAGAGGGGAGGCGAGGAAGGGGCAAAGGGAGAAGGAGAGACAGAATCTTAGACAGGCTCTATGTCCAAGACCCCAACATGGGTATCACAACCCTGAGATCACAATCTGAGCTGACATCAAGAGCCGGACACTAAACTGACTAAGCCACCCAGGCTTACACAACTAAAAAGTTGTAGCCTGAACCAACTCTGACTTTCAGCATATCTGTTCTTATAAAAACTTGGTGAAACCTTTCTTTTTTTTCTTAAGATTTTATTTGTCTGAAAAAGAGAGCAATCACAAGCACGGAGGAGGAGAGGTAGAGGGAGAAGTAGACTCCCTACTGAGCAGGGAGCCTCACGTGGGACTTGATCCGAGGACCCTAGGATCATGGCCTGAGCCAAATGCAGATGCTTAATGACTGAACCACCCAGGCGTCCCAAACCTTTTTTCAAAAAGTTTTTAACTTCTTTGAGAGAATGTGGGAGAGTGCATGTATACATCATCATACATGAGCAGGGGTAGGGTCAGAGGGAAGGGGAGAGGCAGACTCCATGCTGAGTGTGGAGCCTGATGTGGGGCTCCATCCCATGATGCTGAGGTCAAAACCTGAGCTGAAGTCAGATGCTTCACTGACTGAACCACCCAGGTGCCCCAACCTTGGTCAAACTCTTAAGAAACTTCATCTCATCAGAATATTAAATCAATGTATCAAAAACATATAAAATTAACGGGCATAAGTCACATTTGTGATTTGACTACTCATGACTAACACCTGATAGGTACTGGTAACAATTTTGTGAAGCCACAAGTGTCAATCGCATAACTGGTTTGAACTGTGGTAGATCGTGACAAACCAGTGTTCCTACTGCAACAACTAAAAAAGCCTGGCTAAATTTAAAAAATCACATTTCTGGAGATGAAGGAAAGAAACTACAAGAACAAAATAAAATTCCAGAAAGATGACCTTTCTTTTCTGAGGGGGTCTGCAGATCCAGGACCAGGGACAAACGAGCAGAGTTTTAGGCAGTTGCACAGGACCAGCACTATGAATTGAAAACTAAAGAAGTGGGGTTGCCACACTTAACTAGCTGAGCCACCCAGGCACTAAAGAAGTGGCAGTGGGTTAAGCCTCTGCTTTCGGCTCAGGTCATGATCTCAGGGTCCTGGGATTGAGCCCCATGTCGGGCTCTCTGCTCAGCGGGGAACCTGCTTCCCCCTCTCTGCCTGCCTACTTGTGATCTCTTCTCTATCAAATAAAAAAAATTAATAAAAAATAATTAAAATAAAAAATTGAAAAAAGAAAACTAAAGAAGCTCCTAACGTACAGGAGATTTACCCCCACATAACATTTCCTGAGCTTTAAGAAGGAAGGTGGGAGACTGGGAACCAGGCTGAAAAGGCAGAGTAACATCTCTGTGGTTTTGTAGAAGTTCCAGTGAAAGGAAGAAACTTGTGTCAAACACAAGAGAGGTCTCCCCCTTCATCTCCCAAGAGATCTGCCAGAATTTGAGGGTTACAGGGGAAGAAACTAAAGAGCTAGTCTCAAACCCCTCAAGAACAGGACTAAATCTCCCTTGGTGTTTCAGGATTGAGGTAACAGAAAACAGACAACTCCTAAATCAAAAAACTAAAGACATCATGCCTAAGGAACAGAGATAAATCAGAAGCAGACTGAGTCTAATTAAAGTGGCTGCTTAGCCCTAACCCAGCTCAATTCCTGACTGGACTGAAACAATCAATCTGCTTCTGCCTATAAGAAAGCTCAAATCTTGTCTAGAGAGAAAAATCTTGTCATTTGCAGCTCTTAACTGCTTTTATATGTAATGTCTAGCATATAATCAAAATCTGTAAGACATGCAAAAAGGCAGGAAATTATGACAGAGAACCAAGAGAAAAAACTCAAATATAAGCAGACATACAAATGATCTAGCAGTAGGCAAAGATTTTTAAATAATTATGACAAGTATATTACAGAAAATGAATTCTATTGCAGGAACAAATGACTAACAACAGAAACTTCCACTTTCATCCTTTTATTCTGTACTAGACTACAAAGACTACGAAGGCAAAAAAGGAGGGGAAGAAGGAGGAGCTATTTAGAACAAAGTATCAATTAAAACTGAGTCAAGAGTATATTATGTGTAAAGAAATTAAGAAGTCTAAGGACACCTGGCTGGCTCAGTAGGTAGAACATGGTATTCGTGACTGCAGGGTCATGAGTTCAAGCCCTATGGTGGGCATAGAGTTTACATAAAAAGTAAATAAATTAAAAAAAAAAAAAAGACATAAAGAAAAGTCTGATAAAATCCAGGTTTCTAGCTTGAAAAATTTTTGGTTTACCAGTCCTACCTCTCACCACATATAAGAAAAACTGAAGGCATTACCTTTGCATACATATCCAAACTTGTTTATTTGGGTTCCAATTTTAGTATATGTGCTGCCGAAGTGAGCACAAAACTTCTGTTTATTTTGGAAGGGGCAGTTTTACAATACTGAAGTTTTATGACATCTAGACTATAAATATGCCTACATAATTGTTATCAGTAAGAAAGACATCTCAAGGGGTGCCTAGGTGGCTCAGCTGGTTAAGTGTCTGACTCCTGGTTTTGGCTCAAGTCATAATTTCAGCGTCATGAGACTGAGGCCAATTTTAGGCTTGTACTCAGCACAGAGTTGGCTTCAAACTTCCTTCCTCTCTGCCCTTCCCCTTGCCCCATGCACATACTCTCTCTCGAAAATAAATAAAATCTTAAAAAAAAAAAAAAAAAAGGAGGGGGGGGGGACTCCTGGGTGGCTCAGTCAGTTAAGCACCGGCTGCCTTTGGCTCAGGTCATGATCCCAGGGTCCTGGGATCAAGTCCCACATCAGGCTCCCTGCTCTGCACAGAGCCTGGCTCCTTCCTCTGCCTGCTGCTCCCCCTGCTTGTGCATGTTCTCTAACTCGCACAAATAAATAAATAAAATCTTAAAAAAAAAAAAAAAGGAAAAAGATAACCAATGTTTTGAGAACCCTAAACCTGAATATGTTTATAGGAAAAGTATCCAATAGCCAAAACAAAAGTAATCCAATCCAGTATTTCATTACCTTTCTACTAAGACTAGATCCTTTGCATATCCAATTAGAGACTACATCTTTAAATTTAGTTAGGAAATATAATAAAGAATATACCAAAAAATAAGGAAAGTATTTTACTGAAGGAAATTAAAACCACCATTATTCCATTCTATTTCACAGGTATTTTATATCTACTAACCAAACAATTCAAAAAATGAGAAATCTCTTGGGACGCCTGGGTGGCTCAGTTGGTTAAGCCGCTGCCTTCGGCTCAGGTCATGATTCCAAGGTCCTGGGATCGAGTCCCACATCGGGCTCCTTGCTGGGCGGGGAGCCTGCTTCTCTCGTCGCTGCCTCTGCCTGCCTCTCTGCCTGCTTGTGTGTACTCTCTCTCTCTATCTCTGGCAAATAAATAAAATCTTAAAAAAAAAAAAAAAAAAAAAAAGAGAAATCTCAATAAAAAAATATGATTAACATACCGGGAGAAACAGAATTCCAATTGTTTCTTCAGACATTCTTTTAGGTCTTCTGTAGAAATTGCTGAATTACTTTCTCCTGAAGATAGAAAACAGAGGAAAAGCGTTAACAATAAATTACCATAATAGGCAATAAACATTACATATAGTTGTGCTCAGAATATGTCATGAAGTACACACAAATTAAAATTTACAAAACTATTATTTTTAAAGTTCAGCTGAATTCTAACAAAGTCTAACTAATTTTAACCTATCTATTCTTTCTTTAGATAGATTTCAGATCAGTTTAAAATTATTTTATCAAGTAATGAACAAAGCACAATTAATACTAAAGGTACTTGTCTACCTTATTGTAAAACACTACCCTAAAAACTTTTAAAATGTTGTAACTACTTATTCCTTTAATGAAAGCTCAAAGAACAAAAGTAATAGTAATCTAAATAAGAAGGAACTAGCTAAATAAATTGGGATATATGTATCTATATCTATATTCTTGGTACTAAATCTGATGTTAGTCATACTTTAACTTTTATTTCTTAATACTCTTTTCATTCCTTGATTATAGGGCACTCTATCTTCCCAGGAATATTTAAAACACTCAAACATTCAAAGGATTAAAACAACTCTAATGCCCTCTATGCCTTCAATATTTAAACCCAGAACACGAGATTTTTTTTTCAGAACTCAAGCCTAGAAAACCATCACTCTTTAATTAGAATCTTACACAAAACATTACAGACTCAAAGCATGTAATCTGTCCTCTTCTTAAAAAAAGCATTAGTGATTAAGTAGGCTAATTTCCTTTTAATTCAGGCAACAGAATATATATAAAGATAAGTATTTTGTGCATGATTTTACCAATACCCTGTCTTAGTACTCAAGATTCAAAGTGACAGCAGATATTAGATTAACTACAGTAAAAATAAATATAAGAAGCATTCTATGTATATGCAATCCTTCTAATAAAAAATCCAACCACCCAAATGTGCTACCTAAAAATGAGCAATAACTTCATTTAACTTTTCAATGTCATTACAGGAAACTTATTAAAATAACAACTGGTTGCTACATTACTAAAACCAAATACTAAAACCAACTCTATGTTTAAAGTACCCAGTGGTTAGGTATATTAAGACCACAAGTAGAGAGATGAACTACTACCTTAAATTAGTATATAGAAATACCACCCATGCCACTTCAGAAATCAACTCACAAGCAGACAAAACTTAGAAATCTAGTCTAAGTATTTATAATAAATAAGGAAACTGAGGATAGAGGTTTATGTATGTGACTGAACTCACAGAACTAAGCAGCAATAGAATAGAGCACCCCCTATTACATTTGTTTTCCAAAGAGATCCCTTAAATCAGAAAAATTAAGTTAGGTAGTTGGGGTCTTTGGTCCATTTTTAGTTTCTTTTAAATCTCATCCATTTTTAATCCAAGCCAACTACTAACCCATGCTACTTAAATAATTGTGAAAAAAAAATATATTTCACAGGTTGGACTGAAGTAGAACCATATTTTTAATACAGCCATTTTCTCAAAATTAATCCCTGCAACTTCACATTTGTAAATGCACTCCACAATAAGAAAAGTAATGGGAAATTCACAGAACTTGCACTGATCCCAACTAACAGACTAAGAAACTTGGGCTCTCTGAAAAATTATAATTTAGTTCTCTTTTAACTATATTGACTATTTTTTCCTTTTATCTTTAATTTCATACTTTTAATAGGACCTTTAAACATTCTTTTGAAGTCACGTTTCATGTTTGTCATCTGAAAACAGTATTTATAAAAATAACGAAGCATTTCATTAACATAAAGTTCTTTTCAAATAAGAAAATGGATTGATCAATGCCAAAGTTTTATTAGAACAATGATAGAATGTAAAGGGAAAAACACTAGTGTACTATATGCTCTTTTTACCAATAAAAGCATAAAGTTTACCAGAAATGTCATATATTTGGTAACTCAGATCTTCTGGCCCTAAAATCATTCCATCAGTGGATTCTTCAATGCTTATAGTATTTCTGGTGGTTTCACAAGATGAATACATTACTTCATATTCCTTACACATATCATCAGAAAGCTCTGTATTACCTGTATTAAAGAAAATATACTGAAAGTAAATAGGAATTCTTTAAATCATATCTTTAGGAACTCTGGGCACTAAGTCTTCTATAGTAAGATTTTAAGGATTTCTCCCAATTGAGATAATGTCCACATGGCTGTAGTAAGAGTTCTCTTCCTGAGGAAGATTAAGTTCACCATTATGGACAAGCTAAAATGATTATTAACAGTTTAAACTCATATAGCACTATCTATGTACTATCTATGTGCAGCTTCTTGTACAAGAAAATCCTATGCTAAAAGTAATTATTATTCATGTTTTACAGATGAAAGAAACAAGCAGAGATGTTAGGTCATTTATGCAAAGTGAGTAAACAGCATTGCCAATGATAATATATCAAAACTAATTTATAACTACCATATCATAAGTGAGTTAAATGCTAGACCCAAAGATAAAGCTACTATGTGAAATAGTGACAATTCATTCATACTAAAAGTAAAAACTGTGTACAAACTACATGTTAAACATTTATAAATATATTTAATCAAATAATCAAAAGAGATACCCCCAAGTTCTATAAACCGATTTGGTCATTATTTAACCAAAACATGATTTGTACTGATGAAACATTAAGGACATACCCTCAGGATGAGACCCTGATGTGGCTGCTGTTTCATGCCAAGAGCTTTCAGTTCCATGAGTTACTTGAGTGGCATCACTATTTCCAGGAGGAATTTCTTGCCATACTTTGGCATTAGGATTTAAACCAGTTCCTTTAGATGTTACCTGCTAAATAATCAAATGATCTATTTGTAAACTTTAAAAGTAAATGCATTAAAATTACAAATTTAGATAATAGACTTTGATTTTACTTGAACGTGAAGAAACCCCAATAATATTAAGTAATTTAATAACAAATATTAAATAAAATTATAAAGTTTTGGGCTCATGTTGGAAATAAATCTTTTTTTTAAGTTTTTTTTTTTTTGTTTTTTGTTTTTTTTTTAGAGAGAGACAGTGAGAGGGAACACAAACAGAGGGAGAGGAAGAAGCCGGCTTCCCACTGAGCAGGAAGCCCGACGTGAGGCTTGATCCCAGGACCCTGGGATCATGACCTGAGCCAAAGGGAGAGCCACCCAGGCACCCTGAAAATAACTTTTTTTAAGGAGATAGACTGAAATGTTCATGTATAAAATTTAGCTACCTATACAATAAAAAGCATATCATCTATAAACAATTAACATAGAAATGCTGCTTTACCCCAATATACTTGGCAAATGTCATAAAATGTATTCAAACTATTCAGTGATCTTTGGCATATTTTTGGTGCATGTGTGTATTTATAGCAAACTGAGTTATCTAGAATGATTTTCCAGAGAATGTAATTTTTATTGCCATTTATCCTGTGACAGAGATCTTTGAGTCTGAATGATTCTATCACTGGAAATTTTTCCCAAATCAAAAACAGCAATCTGGGGTGTCTGACAGACTCAGCTGGTAGATTGAGCACACAGCTCTTGATCTTGGAGTCATGAGTTCGAGCCTCAAGGTGGGTGTATAGATTACTTAAAAATACAATCTTTTTTTTTTTTTAAAGATTTTATTTATTTATTTGACAGAGATCAAAGTAGGCAGAGAAGCAGGCAGAGAGGAGGAAGCAGCCTCCCTGGAGCAGAGAACCCGATGCAGGGCTTGATCCCAGGACCCTGGAATCATGATCTGAGATGAAGGCAGAGGCTTAACCCACTGAACCAACCAGGCACCCCTTAAAAATAAAATCTTAACATCCCCCCGCGCCCCGGCAAACAGCAATCTGCCTTTTATTAGATTGTATTTTTCCATTTGTCCTGAAAGTGTATATTCTTTTTTTTTTTAAGATTATTTATTTATTTGACAGAGAGACATCACAAGTAGGCAGAGAAGCAGGCAGAGAGAGGAGGAAGCAGACTCCCTGCTGAGCCGAGAGCCCGATGCGGGACTTGATCCCAGGACCCTTGAGATCATGACCTGAGCAGAAGGCAGAGGCTTAACCCACTGAGCCACCCAGGTGCCCGAAAGTGAATATTCTTAATGTTCTGACATTTAAAGTAATCTTCTACATACATCATTTAAATCTACTTCTTTTACCTCATTCAACCAAACAAAAGGACTTGATCCTTCTCAAGTGCATTAATGACCTTTCAGAAAGCTTATACCCTGTTCAGAAAATCACTTTTAACAGTCTTCTCAGCCTTAGGCCTCTCCCCTGGATGACAGGCACCAGAAGGTAAATTCAAAGGGCAAATTCAGCTTTCATGAAAAGTAAGTGAATTTATCATTTAAGTTTGTCAGAAATTTTGTCTACCTAGAGGGAGTTCTTACCACTGGCTCTGGCTCATGGGGTGATTTAAAAAAAAAAAAAAAAAAGCCTTTATGGTATCACCAACACTAAACATGGCAACCAAAGCAGGCCTCTGGGTCGGCAGAACTGCAGAGCTCCCAGACAGAGTTGTTAAGAAGACAGCTTCTGGGAGGCCTGATTGTACTTCTGCAATTAATTATGTCCCATGAAATTCCCCTGTAATCTAGAATCATACCTGAATTAAAAACCCAGCTCTGGGGGTGCCTAGGTGGCTAAGAGGGTTAAAGCCTCTGCCTTTGGCTCAGGTCATGATCTCAGGATACTGGGATCAAGCCCCACATCGGGCTCTCTGCTCAGTGGGGAGCCTGCCTCCCCCGCACCCCGCTCTGCACACCTCTCTGCCTACTTGTGATCTCTCTGTCAGATAAATAAAATCTTAAAAAAAAAAAAAAACAAACAGCTCTGACATTAGTGTTTCATTTCTAAAAAAACAGTTTTTTAAATTTATTTGACAGAAAGAGTAAGAGAGCACAAGCAGAGGGAACAGCAGAGGGAGAGGGAGAAGCAGAAGGAATCCAATGCAGGGCTCCCAGGACCCCAGGATCATAACCTGAACCACTTAGGCGGCACACTCATTCTTTAACAGAGACTGTGTAACATGGTACACCTCATATTCTCACATATTCGATTTATAAGAGCCAAAAATGGAAGTAACCCAGTCAAACAGACAAGAAATAAAGGAAACAATGACACACACTCACTAAGTATTACACGGCTATTCAAAATGATAAAGATACATTACCATATTTCATAAAATCTAAAGGGGTACTAGGTACTACTATATTAAAGAAAAAATTGCTGTTAATTAACCTATGACATCAAATATTGTTAAGATGTATTCCAGTTTCCAGAGAAATTACAATGTGCAACTATGTGCGTTGGTAGGGTTGCTGAAATATGAAAACATAAAAATGGAAAATGCTTTCACAAAACGAAGTGAAAAAAACCATAACCATCACCACAACAAATGTAAGAATGTTAAGCAATTCTATGGGCTAGGAATTAGTACTTATATTACTATCTCCCTTTTCCAGATTATCCTATGTGAGAAATAATATATCCAACTAAAGACAAAAAAAGATTAAGTATGAAGTTAGCATTAATCACCAATGATTACAGCTCACAGATTATTACAATTGCAAAGAAGTATGTAAGCATGGATATGGGCTAGAAGGGAACATGATCTGCTACAATACTCAGATCAGAGATATTTTTCTCTAATAAAGCATTCCATTGAAATATTACCTTAAATCCCGAGTCATAAAAAATATAAAAATTTAAAAAACTTTTTTCAAATTAGAGCATAATGTACACTGTTTAGTACATTAACATCAAAGATTACTTTATGTATTTTGTGCCTGTATATATTAACATATATTATTTTAGTTTTATACCAGTCAATATCTATTAAATTTAAATAAATGTATCTTTTCTTAAGATTTTATTTATTTATTTGACAGAGAGAGATCACAAGTAGGCAGAGAGGTGGGCAGAGAGGGGGAAGCAAGCTCCCTGCTGGGCAGAGACGCCAATGCAGGGCTCGAACCCAAAACCCTGGGATCATGACCCTAGCCGGACTTAACCGACTGAGCCACCCAGGTGCTGTTGTTGATTTCCTCTGAACATAATTCATTCTCACATCTCATAACTTTCTTCTGGAATCACATTCCTTCTTCTGCAAGGACATTATTCATTATTTTTTTAAGGATTTTATTTATTTATTTGACAGAGGTCACAAGTAGGCAGAGAGGCAGGCAGAGAGGCAGGCAGAGAGAGAGAGAGGAGGAAGCACGCTCCCTGCCGAGCAGAGAGCCCCATGCGGGACTCGATCCCAGGACCCTGAGATCATGACCTGAGCCGAAGGTAGCGGCTTAACCCACTGAGCCACCCAGGCTCCCTATTCATTATTTTTTCAGTCAACTCTTAAGTTGTGCCTTCTCTGAAAATGCCTTTATTTTTTACTTTCTGTCTCTGCTGTGTAAAAAATTCAAAGATTCTCTTTTTTTCTCTTGGTATAAAGAATTCTTACAAGGCACACATTCCCTTTCAGCATATTAGAGATATCCCCACTGGGTGACTGGGTGGCTCAGCTGGTTGAGTGACTGCCTTCACCTCAGGTCGTAATCCAGTCTTGGGATGAGTCCCTTATTAGGGTCCCTGCTCAGCAGGGAGTCTGCTTCTCCCTCTGACCTTCCCCTTCTCATGCTTTCTCTCTTCTCAAATAAAATCTTAAAAAAGAAAAAAAAAATTGTATTAAAAAAAAAGATATTCCCACTGTCTTGTTTTGTACAGAAGTTGGTGACCAGAAATTTGCCATCATTCTAGCTGTCACTCTTAATCTTTTTCCTTAAATTTTGTCAATGGTGATTTACAGTTTCACAATCACCAGTTTAACTGTGAAATTCTTCTTTATTTATAATCTATTTGGGATTCACTGAGCTCTGAAATCCAACGCATCAATTCTGTAAAATTCTCAGCCGTTAGCTCTTCAAACTCTGCCTCTCCATCAACTAACTGCTCTATTGTTTCCTCCTGGAATGCCAATAAAATATTCATACCTTCTCATGGTATGTTCCACCTCTCTTTGTATCAATCTCCTGTTTTCCATTTCTTTGTCTAAGAAATTATACTCTGAGTAATTTCTTAAGTTCTTTCTTCTAGTTCATCAATTCTCTCTTCATCTGTTTCTAAGATGAATTTAACCTGTCCACTAAATTTCTAAGTTCTTTTTAAATAATTTTCATTTCTTAAAATTCTGTTTGGTTCTATTATCAAATCTATCTGACCAATACTTTCCTTTCCTTTCCTTTTTTTTTTTTTTAAAAGATTTTATGTATTTGTTTGACAGAGATCACAAGTAGGCAGAGAGGCAGAGAGAGAGGGGGGAAGCAGGCTCCCTGCTGAGCAGAGAGCCCCATGTGGGGCTCGATCCCAGGAACCTGAGACCATGACCTGTGCTGAAGCAGAGGCTTAACCCACTGAGCCACCCAGGCGCTGCCCTTTCCTTTCTTTTTCTTCTTCTTCTTTTTTTTTTTTTGAGAGGGAGAGAGACAATCTTAAGCAGGCTCCACACCCAGCAAAGGGTCTGATGTGGGGCTGGATCTCACACCCTGAGATCATGACCTGAGCTGAAATCAAGAGTTAGATACTTAACCTACTGAGCCACCCAGGCACCCCTGTTTTGTTTCTTGATCATCTTTTCAGTATCTTCTTTCCTTTAAGCATTTTTTTTTTTTTAAGATTTTATTTATTTGAGAGAGAGACAAAGTGAGAGCACAAGTAGGCAGAGTGGTCAGCAGAGGGGGAGAGTAAGGTTGCTAGAAAGCCTGAGCCAAAGGCAGACACTTAACAACTGAGCCACCCAAGTACCCCTAAGTATATTAAATATTCTAATTTTATAGTCTGTATTTGATAATTACAGTATCTGTTATGTTTGAGGGTTTGCTTTTGTGATCTGTTGTTTCTGCTAAATCATGCTCATGATGACTTACTGCTGTCCGATTTTATACTGTAAGCCCATTTCCTTGGAACTTTATTTGTGGGAATTCTGAAGACTACGTTTAAAATATGCTCTGGAGATATGGAGATATTTGGAGGATTTGTTTTCCGTCTGCTAGATGACTGCATACTAAAACTACCAATCTAGTATTCCTTTAATTTTCGACATGGTTATTTTGGTAACAACATATATTGTGAATTTTCACTCTACTTTGGCAAAAGGAACATCTGTGGTTAGAATTATTAGGAAAGACTGATGCCTCACCAATCCACTTAAAGCTAAAACTGACAAATTCCCTTTTCTCTGGGAAAGTTTGTTTTCCAACTAGTTTACCTTGTGTCCTCTCTCTAAGCACTGCCAATTAAAACCAAAGCTCTGGTTTTCATAAGAACCAACAAATCCATTTAATCTCTGCATTTATGATCTGTTTATCTCTTAGATGAGTGTTTTTTTTTTAAATTTAGTCTGAAGATTTCATTTGCTTTCTTGACAGCTTAATGCTCTGCTTAAAAAAAAAACTTAAAAAAAATTTTTAACCAACATTTTCAATTGTTTTCCAAAACATATAATTCATAATACTTCTTAAAAAAAGAAGTATCAATATAGTCTCAATGAAGCTAAATTTAGAGTAATTCCAACAACTGAAGGACAAGTATAACAACAAACAGCAACAAAAACTAACTTTATTCTGCCACCCAGTAATTATGCAATTACTGGCACCAGTTTCTTCATTTTTAAAGACATAATGCCTAGTCTACCAAAATTCCCTATAGTTTTTATGCACGTTGGGCACCTAACTTTATTTTGGTCATTACTTCCTCTCTCCTTCTTATTATTTGTACATACCTCTATTTTATTAAACACTGTAACAGTTTATCTAAATAGGAGTTCTAAAGCTGGGCAATGGGCTCAAGGAAGGCAGAAACTAGGTCTTCCAGTCTATTTCAGCTATTAACACAAACCAGTCAGAGAGCAGATCTTCAACTGTCTACTTGAATGAAATAGCAGAGGTATGTGTACAAAAAAAATAATTTTTAGCACTTTACTTTTCAGAGGTGCTACAAGATGAGAGCTGATAAAATCTCTCTCTTTTTTTAATGTGGACTGAGTTTAAAATGAAAGTCTAATGTTGAAGTGCTTCTTGGCTTTTGGTTTCAGAGCTGCTAAAGGCTTTTATAAAAATATCAAAACCAATAACAAAACGTCAAATCATGCAGGGGAGCAAAAGCATCTCCGCAAGTATTGCCATTTGAATAATCACAGCAACATCTTAGTTTAGAGATATAAGTTCACAATACCACATCATAACATAATTAATTAGCTCAGGGAGGAAACCAACTCGTTTTCTTATAGCACCAAGCAGCCACCCTCCCATCCCAGGCACTAAAGCATTATTTAAAAAATTTGTGAAGTTGCAATTTTAGAAAGCAACTCATCTTTACATTTGCCACTCTATAGATCATGTGAACAATGCCTGCTGTATAAAAAATATCTTACCAAGGATTTTTATCAGTCAGTATTTACTGACTATTTACCTTGACTATTTACTCAAGGTAAATTAACAGAAAAGTAATTTATTAAAGGATAGTATCACTGCTATGTCACTATGTCAATGAAAGGGCTGAAAATGGGTGCAAAGATAACATCACCCAGAATAATGCTGAAGTGATTTACGAGCAAATCATTATCCCTGCCACCATCAAGAGCTGTATTGCAAAATTCAAATCCATTACCACTGCCAGGACCAAAATCACTTCATTACGAACTTAACCTTGAAACCTCCACTTAAAGCTGACCACCTCTGTCACTCCCTCCTGCAAAATTGAAAGTTAAGAATACAACCCTCAGAGACGCCTGGGTGGCTCAGTTGGTCAAGCTGCCGCCTTTGGCTCGGGTCATGATCCCAGCGTCCTGGGATAGAGTCCTGCATTGGGGCTCCTTGCTCCTCGCTTCTCTCTCTGCCTCTGCCCACTGCTCTGCCCGCTTGTGCATTCGCAAGCATGTGCGCACTCTCTCTCTCTCTCTCTGACAAATAAATAAATAAATAAATAAATAAAATCTTAAAAAATAATAATAATTAAAAAAAGAATACAACCCTCATTTCCTTACATTGTATAATTTCAAGCAAAAGTGATCTGCAGGTGTGTCTGACTAATGGCTCTTTTTTTTTTTTTTAAGATTTTATTTATTTATTTGACAGACAGAGATCACAAGTAGGCAGAGAGGCAGGCAGAGAGAGAGGAGGAAGGAGGCTCCCTGCTGAACAAAGAGCCTGATGCAGGACTTGACCCCAGGACCCTGAGATCATGACCTGAGCCGAAGGCAGAGGCTTTAACCCAACTGAGCCACCCAGGCACCCCTGACTAGTGTCTCTTAATGTTATTTAAGATGCATCCATCTAGAAACAAAAGCATTGGCTAGTACATATACAGGAGAGGCCTGACTCACAATATGGGTATTTCTGCAAATATAGAAAACTACTCAAAAATTGGGGGAATCAAATATGACAAATATTCACTATAAGAGATTAAGATTAATACTGAAGATACACAATTATGCCATATACACTTAATTTACAAATAATTACCCAAATATTGTGGGATTACGATGAAAATTTGCTTTTACTGATGGGATGCACTACTTTTAAAAATTGTTTTAGTTTTTAATTTTATTATTTTTTAAAGATTTTATTTATTTGGGAAAAGAGAGAGAACTCATGTGCAAGTGAAGTACGCATGCGTGGAGGCAGGTGGAGAATCTTGAGAACAATCCATGCTGAGTGCAAGCCCAACACAGGGCTCAAACTCATGACCCTGAGATCATGACATGAGCTAAAACCAAGAGCCAGATGCTTAATCAACTGAGCCACCCAGGACCCTGAATTTATTATTTTCATTCCAATATAGTTAACATACAATGTTGTATTAGATTCAGGTATACAATATAGTAATTCAATAATTCTATATATTTTCATTGCTCATCATGCTAAGTATCCCCATCACCTACCTATTTCACCCAACCTCCCCAACCCCTACCTTTGGTAAATTACCAGTTTGCTCTCTATATTTAGATTAAATAATGAGAACAGAATTTGTGACCATGAACTTTCAATGTTTCATTATGACCTCTTTATAATCAGAAGTGTTTAAAAATATTCAAACTCATCATTCCTAGGTTAAGAGCAGAAATTGACAAAATCAAAGGAAACAAAAATACAGACTGTCTTACAAATGATTTTAGGTGTTACTATATTTTCTATCAGAGATCAGTTACCCCTTTGGAGATCACACATAATTACTCAAAGCTCAACCTCTATTAAGCTTCCCAATTCAGTCAAATTATTATAATCTCCATCTAGCTAAAGATATAAAGAGTGATGTCCCTATGTGTTTAATACAATTCAAGGAAATTTGCTCCAAAGCAATCAGGTTAGATTTTAAACAGAGTAGAGAATATAAAAACCAAATGCATTTCAGTATAGATGGTGACGGAAAGAGCCCACCTCACTTCAGGGGCAAAAAGAGACTGCAATCATGGGCCAGAGTCAGAAGTGATGGGACTGTTGCTCAGACAGTGCCAAGAAATTCCTCGTAAGATCAAGTGTTATGCCACCACACTGCAATTAATTTTTGATATTAAGAAAGAAAGCTTGTCCTTCTTTTACTGAAATCTAAGTGCCTGGCAAGGCTGTGTTGGCACAATGGCTGTTATGTGCTTTCTACCCACCTCCTGGAATGCCTGAGCTTCCCACCTCAGAAGGCACCAATGGTTTGCCCATGCAAAGTCCATACCCTAAGCATGTGAGGATAGGAAAAAAAAATAAATAAATAAACTCAGTAACTAAAGGACCAGAGCCCATTTCTGTAAACTTGTTGGGTAACCCAGAAGTCAGACAAGAGCCCTCAAATCACCACTGCCTCTACCACTGAAGTAACAAGATAAAAAATTAGAGATAGCTTGATGCCTTCCTGTGCTGTCTGAAGTCAAGATACAGGACTTTGGCACACAGTACTCAAGTATTGCTAATGGGTGTTCACCCTTTGACTAAGACAAGGGGATGCATTATTTCATTAAGTATCTAATAATAAATCAAGGTAATTAATTAGATGCCTTTCAGCAGCATACTATCCATAAATCTGTGTCCCTTCCTAAAGGTACCAAGAATAATCAAAGTGTAAAGTCTATGGCATATAGACAAGCAGGACTCCTGGGAATATATTTCCACAAAACTAGTTAAAAGTATACACTCTAAAAGCCATTAATGTACACAAGAACACACATATATAAGGATGTATATTGCAGCACTGATTCCATAAGTGAAAGGCTACAAACAAATATAAACTTCTATCTAAACAGTTAAATAAAATGTAGTATACTTTGTAACAGGAATACTATAAAAGTTAAGGAAAAAAAAAGATAGGTCTATATATACTAACAGTGGGGAAAAAATCAAGTTGCAAAACAAGCACTTTGTTTCATCATTTATGTTAACAAACATAAAATCACTGTATAGATAGATACATAAGTATGTAAAAACAGAAAAGGTCTGAAAGGTTACAACACCAACCTTATCAACAACAGAGCTATAAATTACTAAGATACTTACCAAAGAGGGAAAATGTACAAAGAAGAAGCAGGAATAGTTAACTACAAAACATCATTTTACCTATTGAACTACTTAACGTCATTTTGACAAGTATAAAAAGAAACTATCAGTTCATTGTCGTAATTCATATAATTTTTCCAAGAGTTAGCAACGTTTATCAATAGCCTTAAAAAGACGCATTCTTTTAAACACAGAATTAACCAGGAGTGCCTAGGTGGCTCAGTGAGTTAAGTATCTGCCCTTGGTTCAGGGTGGGATCCCTGCTCAGGGGGGAGTCTCCCTCTGCCCCTACCCCAACTTGTGTGTTGTGCATACTCTCTCTCAAATAAATAAATAAATAAAATCTTTAAAAAATAAATAATGAAAAATGGAATCACCATATGATCCAGTAATTCCACTACTAGATATCTATCCAAAGAAAAAGAAAACACTAATCTGAAAGATGTACTCCTATGTTTACTGCAGCATTACTTGCAATAGCCAAGATATGCAAGCAACCCAAGTGTCCATCCATAAATTAATGCTTAAAGAAGATGTGCCATATACACAATGGAGTATTACTCAGCCATAAAAAAGTATAAAACCTTACTATCTGTGACAACATGGAGAGACCTAGGGAATATAATGCTAACTGAAATAAGCCAAGCAAACAAAGATGAATACCATAAAATTTCACTTATATGTGAAATTTAAGAAACAAAACAAACAGACAAAAGAAACAAATTCTTAAATACAGAGAACAAACTAGTAGTTGCAGGAGGGAAGGTAGGTGGGAGGACAGGTGAAATGAAGGGGACTAAGAGTACATTTAATGTGATGAGCACGAAGTAATGTTAGAATTGCTGAATTATACCGTACACCTGAAACTAACAGATCACTGTATGTTAATAATACTTCAATTAAAAAATACTGTAAAAAAATAAATATTCTTTGATCTAGAAATGTACTTGCGAGAGCTACTCAAAAGAAAGATATGCAAAACTATGTAAGTACAAGGATATTCACCACGCTGATTTTGTAAGTGAAAAACTAGAAACATCTAACTGCTATGGTTTAAATGTTTGTGTACCACCCTCCCCCCAAATTCAAATGTTGAAATCCTAAAGCCAATGTGATGGATTTGGAAGGTGGGGCTTTGCAGAAATATTAAGTCCGAGGACTGAAGCCCTCATGAATGGATTAGTGTTCCTCTAAAAGAGATCCCAGTCCCTAGCCCTTTCCACCATTGAAGACATTGGCAAAAAGGCACTATGAACCAGAAAGCCCTACCAACTACCAAATCTGCTGGCTCCATAATCCTGGACTTCCCAGAATTAAATTTCTGAGTTTATAAACTACCCGGTCCATGATACTGTCTGAGTAGCCTGAGTGGACTAAGACACCAACCACAGAGGATTTTTCAGCAACTATAAGTCCAGCCATATAAAGACTATCCCAGAGCCTTAAAAGACTGTATATAAAACTGGTGAAATCTAAGTAAGTTATGTGGATTGTACCAACATCAATCTGTTAGTCTTTTATATCGTACTACAGTTATGGCAAGGTGTTACTTCTGTGAGAAACTGGGCAAAAAGGTACATGACACCACCCTGTGTAGTTTTGTTTTGCTTTGTTTTGTTTTTGGCAATTTGTGAATCTGTAATATTTCAAAATAAAATCTGTACAAATGGGGGAAAATACTGTAGAAAGCATTGAAAGTATTCAAGGAAATCTGGGGGAAAAAGCAAGTTGCTACCTTATTACAGAAATTTTGAATTTTGTGAAATAATGCACAAGCACAGAAAAGACTGGAGAGACTATAAAAAATCAGTGTTATGACTGGTTATCTCAGAGCAGTAGCATCTTTATTTTCATTTTTATACTTTTATTTTCATACAATTAACATCAATTGCATTTACAAACATTTAAGATCCAAATTAAAAGACCTATCAACTGGGAAAATCATTCCAGGCAAGTGACACAAAAGACTACCATCTTCAAAGAGGGTTAAGCACAAACAAGCAAAAAGTCAATTCGCAGTTAAAACATGGAGAAACGTTCGATCACACTAGTCACTAAAGAAATGCAAAATAAATTATTTCATTTTAACCAAATGGTAAATTTTTACAAATTAGAATGCTGGATGCCGACAAAGATGCAGTAAACTGGACAACAGTAAAAACTGTCCTAACACTTTTGGAAAGCAATCTGTCAATACTGATGTTGATATGAGTTACTTTTCAAATGTTCACTCTTTGATCTACTACAGTAAACTTTAACCTAAAAGCTTTATACAAGAGTGTCCTATATTGAATTGCTCCACATAAAGAAAAACTGGAAACCGAAACGCCCAACAAAAAAAATTGTTTTTCTTTGACAAATAGTGTTTATTTATTATTTTTTTTAAAAGATTTTATTTATTTATTTGACAGACAGAGATCACAAGTAGGCAGAGAGGCAGGCAGAGAGAGAGAGAGGAGGAAGCAGGCTCCCCGCTGAGCAGAGAGCCCGATGCGGGACTCGATCCCAGGACCCTAAGATCATGACCTGAGCCGAAGGCAGCTAACATTTATGGAACACTTAATTCACCTTCATAACAACTTCAGTTAAATACGACCATCATCCACATTCTGCAGATAAGAAAAATGTTACTTTAGGGGAGCCTGGCTGGCACGGTTGGTGGAACATGTGCTAATCTTGGGATTGTTGAGTTCCAGCCACAATGGGTGTAGAGATTACCTAAAATCTTAAGCCCCAGCCCCAAAAGTTACTTACCCCAAGGTCATGTGCCCAATGTTGCAAAGCTAATAAGGCAGAGGCAGGATTTGAATCTAGGCAGAAGGAACAGTCTGCCGATACATTTTTACAGTGGTTTTTAACCACTACACTACAGTTACCTTAGAAAAAAAGTTTTAAGACAACTAGTTATTTTAAAAAATATAAAAGACAACCAGTTACATGCCATTTAAGGAATACTATAAATCTCCTCACCCAGCCAAATGGTCCCTGGCGCAGTTCTGTCCAGAGTGACTCATAATCCAGAAAAAAAATGGATATGCCACCAGATAACTAGGGTCCTCAGAGCAGAAGTCAATTCAGCTCTGCACTGATTTCTATCTCAGGGCCAAAGTAGTTTTCTATCCTAGGGCCATAGTTAATTAAATAAAAAAGATAATATCCATGGCAGTTTAGCAATAAAATTACCCTCTATCACAAGCACTTATCTTCAGCTGAATTATTTTGTCAGCAAGCTCCACAACGGCAATGACCTTATGTATGGTTTACTGCTCCCTAGCACCTTGAACAGTGACTGGCACAAAGGAGGCCAACAAATAACATTTGTTAAATGAATCAAGGAATGAACAAATGCTATATGAGTGTTTCTTAGGCTTTACTGTGCTTAAGAATCATCTAGGGAGGGGCACCTGGGTGGCTCAGTGGGTTAAGGCCTCTGCCTTTTGCTCAGGTCATGATCCCAGGGTCCTAGGATCCAACCCCGCATCAGACTCTCTGCTCAGCGGGGAGCCTGCTTCCTCCTCTTTCTCTGCCTGCCTCTCTGCCTACTTGTGATCTCTGTCTGTCAAATAAATAAATAAAATCTTGAAGAAAAAAAAAAAAAGAATCATCTAGGGATCTTGCTAAAATGCAGATTCTGATTCAGCAGTTCAGGGCTTAGACTAAGAAACCCTTGGGTAACTAAGTTAGCTGCTGGTCTATGGCTCACACTTTTCAGTAGCAAGGTAATTGGACCCCCCCCCCCCCCCGGAGGTCATTTCCCCCAATCTCTTCAAGGAGTCAAGAATCAGGATTCACTTACTCTCCAAGGAAGAAAACCTGAAGTTTATTCATCAATAAAGCTATTACTACCGATCCTTATCAGAAGGAAAGACTTATCTCCCCAAATTTTCACTATACTGTTCAAAAACAAAACAGGCTTCCATAGACTAGTGGTTTAGCTTTTTTTTGGCGGGGGCGGCATCAAAGATTACTCTGAAAATATAATCAGAACTACAGAGTTCTCCCCAAAAAGTTTTATAGGAGATTCATGAACCCCTTATTAAGACCAAGATCTCCACTTGTATTTACCATTTAAGTAATTTAAATAGTCCTCAACATACTGAGTCATTTTACTCCAAACTGTTATCTAATAAAGCCAACAGCTAACCATACAAATCAAAAATTTTTTAAAAATTCCAATATTAAATATGATCAACATTAAATACAATCAATATTAAATAAAAAAATAATCCTTTTCAGAAATCTGTATAGTCAAGTCAGCAAACCGTTCTTTTCTTTCTTTCTTTTTTTTTTTTTTTAAAGATTTTATTCATTTATTTGACAGACAGAAATCACAAGTAGGCAGAGAGGCAGGCAGAGAGAGAGAGGAGGAAGCAGGCTCCCCGCTGACCAGAACCCTGGGATCATGACCTGAGCCGAAGGCAGAGGCTTTAACCCACTGAGCCACCCAGGCGCCCCAAACTGTTATTTTCAAATAAAAATGACCAGAAAACTAAGATGAGACTTATCTTTCCCCAGTGTATATGAAAGCTGCAGCTCACATGTAGTGTTTACTATGCACCAGATACTATTTGAAGTACTTTACGTTAACTGTCAATCTTAACAACCTTATGTGTCCTATTAATATTATCCTCAAGTTATTAGTATTATCCTCAATTTACACATAAGAAAATTGAGAAAGAGGCGAAACAACTTGCTCGAGGTCATACAAACAGAAAGAGGCTGAGCCTGAACAGTAGCCTTGTACTTGTTTTTAACCACTCTTTTGTGCAACCCTGTATATAAATGTATCTTATAATTATTACTCTATCACTGCCCCCATTTTTTTCCTTCACCTAACTCAAAAGGCTAGAATAATCCCACATATCTTTTACCTTGCTTAACTGCAAACTTCTGTAAATCCTACAAATTTAATTTCTCATAGCTAATTCAACAACAAATATTTTAGTACCAACTTATGTGCACTGGTAGTGATATGAGGAAAAGTACTGCCAATAAGCATACAGTCTCTTCTGAAGAATTAAAAATAATTATACAAATCAGGAAATTTTTGAACATGAAACAGGATGGGACAACTATTCCAAAAAATAGGTGTACACTGTAACTATCTAGGACAGAATGGGAGGAATGATCACACTAACCTATTTTGTAGTTTGCAGTATCTAGTGCCATGAAGTACTGGCCACCTATGTACAACACAAACCCTGGATTACTCCTAAATTTCTGTTTTGACACAGAAGAGCTTTTCTCTTCCCTCAGTAATATATAAACCAAACAAAACTTAACTTTTCATCCTTGGAGTCTGGCTTTCAGTCTACAGTTCATACTCTACCCCTAGTAATATTCATCTAAAGTATTCCTCTAGAAGAGAACGAAGGGAAACAGAAGGAAGGAAGCGAAGGAAGGACGAAAGATCCAATGAACTCTTCTGTCTTTGGTTTAGAGTCAGTCATTTATAAATACAGAGATATTTTCTGAACCAAAGTTTGGCTCAAATGTTTGGGTCTATTACAAGAAACAGATGAGAAGACACATGAGTACCTGATACTTAAGTTTCTTTTTCTTACATATACCTATACCTGCATATTAGAAAAAATTTTCTTTACAAAAGAGGAAATATAAATCATCTACTTGCATCTCGTCATTTGGCATTCCTTTAAATCTTGTATACAAATGTCTGTATTTGAACACACTGCAATCTTCATTCCTTTTTTTTTTTTAAAGATTTTATTTATTTTTTTGACAGACAGAGATCACAAGTAGGCAGAGAGGCAGGCAGAGAGAGAGGAGAAAGCAGGCTCCCCGCTGAGCAGAGAACCCCACATGGGGCTCGATCCCAGGACCCTGGGATCAGGACCCGAGACGAAGGCAGAGGCTTTAACCCACTGAGCCACCCAGGTGCCCCTGCAATCTTCATTCTTGTTTTGTAAGTTTTATTTGCCCAATTAAAAGTATACTCTTCAGCTATTGGGGCGCCTGGGTGGCTCAGTGGGTTAAGCCGCTGCCTTCAGCTCAGGTCATGATCTCAGGGTCCTGGGATCGAGTCCCGCATCGGGCTCTCTGCTCAGCAGGGAGCCTGCTTCCTTCTCTCTCTCTCTCTGCCTGCCTCTC
>NC_081562.1:85429506-85464832 GCF_022355385.1 Mustela nigripes | reverse complement strand
GAACTGGGATCGAGTCCCGCATCGGGCTCTCTGCTCAGCAGGGAGCCTGCTTCCTTCTCTCTCTCTCTCTGCCTGCCTCTCAGTGTACTTGTAATTTCTCTCTGTCAAATAAATAAATAAAATCTTTAAAAAAAAAAAAAAAGTATACTCTTCAGCTATAAAAATTTTTAAATAAGGTTAATTACCCAGTTTGGCTTATTCAGAATCAAGGTAAATTAGTAACAACTCAGATTAGAACTCGAAAAGGCATACTTCTCTCTTTTTTTAAAAGGTATTTATCTCTTAAATCAGTGCTGTCTCACAGCAGTTTTTGCAATTACCAGTGCCATTATGATGTAGCTTTAATAATTTTTCCAAAAATGTTCAACAAATCATAAGGCATAAAGTAATAATTTTGGAAAGTTACTATTTATATACTGGACAATTTACAACACAAAAGAGTTGCTATGATAATCAAATCATAGTTGTCAGCTAAGCTCTTCACTAGATTATGTTAAAATGCTTAATACATAAACATCATAAACAGCATTAATATCATGAACACAAACTTTGTCAAAAGAAATTATTATTGCCAAATTAAAGATACGAACTTGATGTTCCAAAAAGTTGTCAATTCTCTAAAGTCATACAACTAACATTTGAACCCAGGATTCCAAAATCCTTGCAGAAAATTATAGTGCATAATGCAAAAGTTTATTATGTTATCAAGACTGGAAACCTTCCTCAAGAACTAAACATTAAAGAAAACAAAATTTAAGCAAAATATAGAATATAGGAATAAAATGCTATGAATACCATCAGAGCTGAAGAGTCATTTTCCATTTTCACTTAAGGATCTTCAGAGAGGTTTAAAATCTTTTTAATGACTTCATAGGATTACAGTTTCTCAACTTTCTCTACTTTCCACTCCTCTGCAATATAGACTCAGACCCCATTTCAACTACAGGGTCAAAAATCTCTTCTTAAGCTTCCAGGTAGGAAACCAAAATTACAGATTTGAAGTGTTCATGACTACTGTTGTCAAGGATCATTTCCATTAGCTGGGAAATAATACGGAGCTGCCTGATAACAAACCCAAACTGATACAAAATAACTGAATATCAATATTCCTAGCTTCTGGAAAACTGTAAACCAGTTCACTGTAATTTGAAGCACCAAAAGGTACTTTTACATCTTTATGTTCATTTCTAAGCATTTTATTCTACTTTTCACATTTAAAAGATAATTCCTCCTTCATTCTCAGTCCATTGTATCTGAAAGTATTTCTACCTGAAAATATTTTTATTCATTTTTAAATTCTGCATCTACCTCCAATAAATATTCCAAAATCAAATTGCTCAGAAACCACTATTCACTTATTTATAATTTCTCTTGGCAATCATTCCACAATTTGTTTAGGCACTTTCTTCTTCTAAGTCATTTTTTTAAAACAATTATTGTCAGTCAGTGACATCTAATAACTTTTTATAAATAAATTATTTAAATTAATGGGAAAAACCAGTACTGTATTTGGAGTTAAAGGCACAATGTTATGATTACTACAATATAAAATAAATTTCAGGGCGCCTGGGTGGCTCAGTGGGTTGAGCTGCTGCCTTCAGCTCGGGTCATGATCTCAGGGTCCTGGGATCGAGTCCCGCATCGGGCTCTCTGCTCAGCAGGGAGCCTGCTTCCCTCTCTCTCTCTCTGCCTGCCTCTCCATCTACTTGTGATTTCTCTCTGTCAAATAAATAAATAAAATCTTTAAAAAAAATAAAAAAAAATAAATTTCAGATTCTAAGCTTCATCTAAAATTTAAAATGTTATTACCTAAAAAAGCAGAACACTTTAGAAGTCAGATAAATTACTTTAAAAATTATGTAAGACCTGGGGAAAGAAGGGAATGGGCAGTTATTGTTTAATGCGTATCATACAGTTTCAGTTTTGCAAGATGAAGAGTTCTGGATGTGAATAGTGGTGACACTGCAAAACAATGTAAAAGTACTTAATAACCCTGAACCATACACTTAAAATTGGTTAAGATCATTAAATTTTATGTTATCTGTATTTTAAATAATTAAAAATTTAAAAGTTATCTAAGAGTTATTATAGAGTGCATAAAAGTCATTTTTACCTAAATAAGTAGTTACAGGTATTCATTTTCAGGGAAAAACTCTAGAGACAGAAACCCAATTAAAACATGGCCAAACAACTAACGCAGACATAAACTGCTAAAAATATTAGAGGGGGGAAAATGATCTGAAAAACAAACAAAAATGCTAGCAATCACAAAAAATCATTTAAAAAAGTGTAAGCTCTTATTTAAGTAATTTATTAGTAGAAAGCACAATGCTGTTTTGAACTTACAGAATGTGTTTTAAGGGAATTTATGTTGGTAAATATCTGACAACTTTGTGAATTATCCAAACATTTTTCCCTCTTCACAGAGAGCCAGATATTGTATATGTCCCCTTCAGAACACTGATAAAAAAACCCAATAAACTACTTAAATCAATAGAGCCCTCTGTCTCCAAAACGAAGTTAAAAAAGTTACATCTCACTATTCCTTAAAATAGGATTCCCCGTTTGCCTGTAGCTTCCTATTGCAGTATATCTAGGTAACAGAGTTCTAATTCCAACTTCAATATTCACTAGCTGTGGACAAGTTTCTTAAATTCTATGCTGTAGTTTATCTCTAAAATGGAGATAATAATTCTATCTATCTCACAGATAGGACTGAGTAGATGTATATATATGAACACATGAAAAAACACTGTGTTTTGTACTTACTATACAAAAATGCCTCACGCACAGTAAGTACAATATACAGGTATACCCCTATTATTATAGCACCATTACCATTACTATTATCTGTCCCACTCATTCCAGTTATAAACGAAAAGCTAGGGCCTTACCAGAAAAACACACACAAGTAAAAGATTCTGAATACAACCACAAAGGGCTCAGATTCCAGATTAGAGAAGCCCAACCAAAGATGATCCGCAAGCAACTTGGTTTATAGAAAAGTGGCTCTTAACCTTGTGCCATGGACCTCTTTAGCAGTCCAAGTAATCTACAGATCTCTTCTCAGAATGTTTTTAAAATGCACAGGGGGCATCTAGGTGGCTCAGCCGGTTAAGCAACTGCCTTCAGCTCAGGTCAAGATCCCAGAGTCCTGGGATTGAGCCCCAGATAGGCCTCCCTGCTCAACAGAGAGCCTGCTTCTCCCTCTCCCTCTGATGCTCCTTCTGCTTCTGCTCTCATTCGCACTCTCTAGCAAATAAATAAATAAAATCTTATTAAAAACCTGTAATATGTGAAAATATTTCTCTTGTTGAACCCATTGCAATTTCAAGAATTTTCAGTTCTCTTCAATTCTAGATTTTAATTAGAAGGTAGTCAAAATAAACAAGGAAATATTTTTCTCTCAATGAAGTTCACAGACTTCCTTAATTCTAACCAGAGACCCAGATTAAGAATCCTTGGTTTAGGGGAAAGTGCAAAATAAATTCTGGAGCCAGAGTTGCACCTGAATGACCTCAGGCATCAAACTGAGCTGTGGTTCGCTCCTTTAGAATAATTTCTAAATCCTGTAGGTTATTTCTATAGTTTTAAAAATCAAATATTAGTTAACAAAATGCCACATGACCAGTAGATTGTTTTTTTGTTCTTTGTTTCACTGCTTTTAATACCATATATTTGGCTCCAAACGTGTAGTCACATTGTTAATTTTCAGCAACTCATTATAGGAGAAAAGTTAAAACAATGTACTGATTCACAAAGAAAATGATTAGTGGAAATATTAACAGTTTAATAAGAGCCATGATTTGGCACTAGAATAACCTATATCTAAATCCCAATTCCACTACTTTACTTCTAAGTTCCTTAACCTCTTCCGCTCAGTTTTCTCATCTGTAAAACACTGCAATGTTGTTTTACAAACCAGAGAGGATCTAGCTTAAACACTCAATAAATGGAGCGATTATTAAAGTTCACATTTTAACAAAACCAAAGGAATCAATTGGGAACTCAAAAGTTTATTTTGGAATTCATGTTAATATAAATAAAATTTCACATTCTCTTGCCCAGCAAAAACATACACACTTAAAACCTGAAGCATTTGCATGGCATAACGTTCCTAATACAAACTGGCACTGTTTAAAATCGTATCTGATTTCTTATCCTGCCGAAAAAAACCCTACAATGAGGATAAAAAATTGGCAAACAGAATGGGCTCAGTAATCTCAAATCTCTTCATGATTTACTTGGGAGTGTTCCAAGTGAATGTTTATTACCAATGTCGGACATACTCTAAGGTAGCTGCGTCTCTTTAAAACCCAATTTAAAGATCTCAAATTTATCAGCTACACAGTCGGTTAGATTAAAAAAAAATTAAAAGCATGAAATTTACTTTATGTCGTAATATTACGGAATAAAATCCATCACTCCCTCCGAGAGAGAAGAAAAACAGCCATAGACTGGTCCTGGCTTCTCGATCCATTATACAACCTGTAAATTCCTTCCCTCATTGAAAAGATTCTTTTTATGGGCATAGTTAACAAGTGCCAAGTTGCGAAGTTGCAGCTTTGCTGGTTTGACGTTTTCACAATGCAAGAACAATATGATCTGGAATCTACTCAAAGCATTAGCCAGGCAGTCAGCTGATGCTCACTGCACACAAGAGAAATAAGAGAAATTAAACCTCGTATTTCTCTAAATCAGGTATCCACTACCTTTAAAACTAAAATAGGCCAGCAGCGGGCGTTCCAGTTAAAATAAAAGTATTTCTATTGTTAAATAACATTAAAAAAAAAAAAAGCCGGCTTTCCTCGGACTAGGTTTCTCTCATTCTTGGAATTTTCCTCCTGTAAGGGCTTTTATGCGTCCATAAAGCCAAACCCTCATCCCGGAGCCACTGCCTGAGTAACTTTTACAAAAGGTCAAAGCGGTGCCTTTCAAGGCTTCCAAAGCCTACTGGCGTCTCCTCCGTTCACAGTAATTCGCTTTCCACCCACAGAACGTTCCAGAGACTTACGGACGGGGATCAAACAAAATTTGGTGGGGGTTGATAAAAAGCAGCTTTCAACTTTCTCTTCAACATACTTATACTGAATTTCACCTTCCTCCCTCCGCGGCCCCACATGTTGCTTGCTTCCCTCCCAGAGGGCCCCGCGAGACCTCGCTTCTCCACCACCCCCCACCCCCCCCCACCCCCCCCCCCGGCTTCCCCTTTCCCCAGTAGCCCCCCCCCCGCCCTCCTCCCCCCCCCCCCCACCCCGGCCTGTTTGCCTCCTCTAGGAGGTCCATATGGGACACTTTCCCCTTCCTCTGATTCTCACCTCATACCAGACAAGCCTGGATTCTCCACCTTCAATTCTCCCCCACTACGGCCCTCACTTCCCACAGCTTCCTAAAGGGTTGCGAGAGCGCAGAGTGGAGCCGCAGGCCTGCACGGCCCAGGTGCTGTGTCAGCCTATCTGCCGGTTCCGCGGCGTGTACGGCCTGGAAAGTCACATGGCGGTGGAACCGGCCGGTGCCTCCACACTCCTGCTCTCCTCACAGCAGGACGACATTACCAAGTCCACTCACCTCCACGAAGAGCAACATGTCTTCCTCCGCTCGGCCCAGTCGTTCTCGCCGCCGCGACTCCAACGGGCTTAAAGGCCCGAGCCCCAAACGCTAGGTTAAGGACACTCGCCTGGCCCCTCCACCCGGCAGTGGACCCGGCTCCTCCCCCGCCGTCAGCCGCTGCGGCCTGACCCGCCCAGTCCCACCTCCCTTGAAAGAGCAACCGCTTCCGGTTCCAGAGAAAAATTGCTTCCGGGAGAAGAGAAACCCCTCGGCGCGCTCAACTTTTACGCTACCTTTTCCAGCGGCAGCATGGGAGGTACTATCGTCAGTCGTGGGGGGAGGGACGCGATCAGAGGAAAGCACCATTCTGTACCACGGGGGTGTGTACAGATCTTATTGACGCATTTTATCCCTCGTCAAGCGGAGGGCTACCGCTACTGTAACTACGCAGTTTTCCTAGTTCAAAATCTAGATCTGATGAAAAGTCGAGCTTGTGTGGAGAGTATTGGCAGACGCCCAATCTTCCGAAAAGGTGGTGGCTCGAAGAAAAAAAGTAGGGAAAAAAAAAAGGCAGCAGTAATAGTAAATATATTAATAGCAGCTGCTGTGTATGAAATGCTTAGTATGTGCCTTACTATGTGCCTGGCATTATTCTAAGTATTTTATGAGAATTAATCGTTTAAAAACCTTATGCAATAGATAGTATCCCCATTTTACAGTTGAAGGAACCCTCTCAGAGAGCGGGTTTCCCTTAGAAACGCCTTTAAAGAACTTTGCCCTATGTTCACTTAGATCAGGTAGCCATATCCACGCTACTTAATACTTAGTATGGAAAGCCTCTTCGCTGATGTTCTATCACTGTCACTTCAAATGAAGTACAATAAAATTTTTAAATGATCTTTACACTTTTCTTTTAGATGATCCAAATTCTTTACTATCTTCAGCAATACCTAGTAAGCTTTATTCTTCCCTGTCAATCCACTTCTGTATCTTAGGTCCCACACTTAATCTTTTGAAATAATTATGTCTTGATCTTTTCCACTGATTTTTCCCATGCTATTATTTAAAAAATCTTTCTAAATTAAAGGTTTCATTTTCACCAAACTGTTGTTTTCAAGACCTTACCATTCCGATCCCATGTAATCTCCCTTACTTTACCTCTAATGAACGTACTCACTTTTTCATTTAATACCAAAGTCATTTCTCCATCGAATTCCTTATTTCTGTATTCCATCCTCTCCCAAATCTGATCCACAGTAAACTAAGCATTACTTCATCTCAATTAAACCAATCTTACCTTTCCCCTGAAAGATAAACTCAACACTCACCTCCAAAGCCATGGCTCAAGGTGTCTTCACTATCTGGAATGCCTTCATTTGTCAATCAACCTTCTCTCTCCATAGGGTTTTCCCAAAGACAATGCTCCCTACAGATTTCTTCTTCATGTCCCTTATTATCACTTGAATATTCTGTCTTAAGTTATTTTCTTTTTCGTTTTTTACTTTCTTCACCGGTATCGTATATTCTTCACATTCTAGGATAATGGTGGCCACATAGTAGTATCTCTCAACAAGTGCTTACCAAATTGAAGGGGAAGGAGGGAGCTTTAAAATTTTGCTTTAAAAAGCCTTCATTTCCAGTTGCTGATGAAGTCCATGCTGCATAAAAAATATGAGAGAGGGAGAGAGCACAATAATGCTAAATTAGTTTAGTTGACAAGCATGTAAGCTGCTTTGTGAATGCCTACTGAGATAAGCAATGTAAAAAAAAAATCAAGAGAAATGAAAGTTGTTTAAGGATCTCACAATCTAATATTATCAACAAAGTACTTAATAAATTAATTGATAAGTTCAAGAAATGCTGGATAATGATGAATATTTTAGTCAAACTTAAACATTTACCAAAATACTTAATTGCAGTCCTTTCAGAAACATTTTTAACTTCCTTGAATGGACTTAAATGTGACTTAAAGGAAAGGAGGGAGTAATTTTTGTGACTGGGTGTTAGGGGAGGCAATCTAACAATAAAAGAAAGTATTCTGGGGCTTAAAAAGTTTCCATATAATTGAGTCTGAAATGATAATAAATATCCAAATTTTAGAAAATTTCTGAGGAGGAACTGAGGAAGAATATGTCAAATGTTTAAAACAAACAAAATCTCTAAAACACAGCCTTTGGTTTTGAGAAGTTCACCAATAATGGACAGAGACAAATAATAGTTACATTCCAAAGAGATAAGTACTATAATAGAAAGTTTACAAAGTATTTGGGAACACAAGAAGGGGGTAACTTAGACAATGGGATATTAGAAGGGGGAATATTTGCTCTCTTTATATTGATTCATTTCTTAAAAGACAACTACTTTATGTTTCCCTGTCTCCCATTCTCTGAAGGACTGAAATATGTAAATTGTTTAACTTTACAAGTTTATAGCAAGGATGCACCATAGGACAAAGTTTACAATAAGAATTCAACATACAAAGTTCTTGTAGAGAAATTACATTATGTATCCATAATTTGCATAAAGTCTAAAATCTATAAAATGATATATAGTTTATGAATATATCCACCTGTAGTAAAACTATATAAACAGAGACTAGACATAAGAACATCAAATTCATGACTGTCAATGTCTCTGTAAAGGGAAAGAGGGGGAGGAAGAAGTCTAGGGAGAGGACCAAAAGGGACTCCAACTTTATCTCTAATGCTTTATTTAAAAATTTCTGAAGCAGGGGTGCCTGGGTGGCCCAGTCGGTTAAATGGCTGCCTTCGGATGGGGTCATGATCCTGGGATCCTGGGATTAAGCCCTACAGGGGGTGTCCCTGCTCATCGGGGGGTCAGCACTTCCCCTCTCCCTCTGACCCTCCCCCCTGCTCATGCTCTCCTGCATGCTCTCTCTCTCAAGTTAATACATTTTTTAAAAAAACTTTAAAAAACATTTCTGAAGCAAATACGACAAAATGTTAATATTTGTTCATTCTATATGATAGGCACGTGACTATTTGTTATATTTATTTTTGTACTGCTTCATATTTTTTAATAAATAAAAAAGCTACACATTTAACAAAACTACCCTGTCCTTTAATTACTCCTTTGTCCTAAATCCTTTCACATCCTCTGCTAACAAAGGAGCTGCCCAGAGTACTCCTCTCAGTTACAAAGCAGCATCCAACGTTCCCTTCACTTTCTCCGGCCAGCTATGGAATTTCAGAAACTTCTTCAGTCACATTCCTTGGAAAAATGAATAACTAGGCAGTGCAGAGAGTTTGACCTTCAGCCAAATAATAGCTTCCAAATTATTACATGTCTACGACAAGCTGAGGGGCAGCTGAGGATGTTGTAACACAACTAGTCCACTACACGTTTAAAAATTCTTAAGCAGGGTGCCTGGGTGGCTCAGTGGGTTAAGCCGCTGCCTTCGGCTCAGGTCATGATCTCAGGGTCCTGGGATCGAGTCCCGCATCGGGCTCTCTGCTCAGCAGGGAGCCTGCTTCCTTCTCTCTCTCTCTGCCTGCCTCTCAGTGTACTTGTAATTTCTCTCTGTCAAATAAATAAATAAAATCTTAAAAAAAAAAAAAAGACACCTGCAGATTGAAAGTGAGAAGATGGAGACATATTTATCATGCAAACGGATGTCAAAAGCAAGCCCAAGTAGCAAAGCTTATATTGGACAAAATGGTCTTTAAAACACAGACCGTAACAAGAGGCAAAGAAGGACAGTATAATAATCATAAGGGGACAATCCAACAAGAAGGTATAATAAGTATAGATATTTATTCACCCAACATGGGTGAATAAATACAAAACTAAAATACAAAGCACCCAAATACAAAACTAAAACAAAAACAAAACAGTTAATAACAAATATAAAGGAATTAATCTACAGTAATACAATAATAATAGGGGACTTTAACATGCACTTGCATCAATGGACCGATCATCCAAATAGAAAATCAACAAGGAAACAGTGCCTTTGACTGACACACCACACCAGGTGGACTTAACAGATATATTCAGAACATTCCACCCTAAAACAGAATACACATTTGTTTCAAGTGACCACAGAACATTCTCCAGAAGGGATCACATATTAGGCCACAAAACAAACCTTAACAAATTTGAAAAGGCTGAAGTACTACCGTGCATCTTTCCTGACCACAATGCTATAAAACTAGAAATCAACCACAAGAAAAAAATCTGGAAAAAGAAAAATACATGGAGGTTAAATAACATGCTACTAAACAATTAATTGGTCAATGTAGAAACAAGGAGGAGATAAAAAAAATTCATGGAGACAAATGAAAATGAAAACACAATGGTCTAAAACCTTTGGGAAGCACCAAAAGCAGTTCTAAGAGGAAAGTTTATAGCAATACAGGATTACCTCAAGAAGCAAGAACAATCTCAAATAAACAACCTAATCTTACACCTAAAGGAACTAGAAAAAGAACCAAAACCCAAAACCAGTAGAAGGAAGGAAATATTAAGGTTCGAAGCAGAAATAAATGAAATAGAAGCTAAAAAAACAGTAGAACAGATTAATGAAACCAGGAGCTGGTTCTTTGACAATATTAACAAAATTGATAAACCTCTACCCAGATTCATAGAAAAGAAAAAAAAAGGACACAAATAAGCAAAATCAGATATAGAAGAGAAATAACAACCAATACCACAGAAATGCAAAGGATTGTAAGAAAGTATGAGAAGTTGGACAACCCATGAATATAGATGCACAACTCCAAGTAAAATATTAGCAAACAAAGTGTGTGTCCTGTACCCCACCAAAAAATAAAAAAATAAAAGATATCAGGACCTAAAACTTGGGAACCTGTAAATGTTACCTTATACAGAAATCTTTGCAGGTATGATTAAATTAATGATCTTGAGGTAGATACATACATACATCCTGGATTTTCCAGATAGGCCTTAAATGCAATCACAATTGTCCTTATAAGAGGCAGAGGGAGATATGATACATATAGATAAGAAGACTAGATGAAGACAGAGCAGAGAGAGATTTGATGATACTCAATTTAAAAATTGGAGTGATGAGGGGCACCTGGGTGGCTCAGTGGGTTGGGGCCTCTGCCTTCGGCTCAGGTCATGGTCCCGAGGTCCTGGGATCGAGCCCCGCGTCAGACTCCCTGCTTGGCGGGGAGCCTACTTCCTCCTCTCTCTCTCTCTCTCTCTCTCTGCCTGCCTCTCTGCTTACTTGTGATCTCTGTCAAATAAACAGGTAGAATCTTTAAAAAAAAAAAATTGGAGTGATGAGGTCACAGTCAAGTAAAGCTGGCAGCCACTAGAAGCTGCAAGAGACAAGGGGTTAATTGTGTCCAAGGGCATTGAGGGAGTGTCGCCTTGTTGACACCTTGATCAGAGCCCAGTGACACAGAATTCAGATATCTGGCTGGCAGAACTGTGAGACAATAAATTTCAGTTTCTTTATATCACCAATTTTGTGGAAATTTGTTATAGCAGCCACAGGAAACTAACAAAGTGAAGCCAAATATGAAGAGGATAATATATTATGTCGAAGTAAGGTCCATTCCAGGAAATTTATGTATGTGTTATTCACCATGTTAACAAATTAAAGGAGAAAATCATAACACAACTCAATAGTTGTAAAACATTTTTTTCTAAACTCAATTAATGCATGATATCTTTTAGAAAACTAGGAATAAAAAGAAATATCCTTAATTTGGTAAACTGTAACTATAAAACACTTATAAGAAACATCATACTTGGGGCACCTGGGTGGCTCAGTTGGTTAAGCATCTGACTCTTGATCTCAGGTGAGGTCTTGATCTCAGGGTTGTGAGTTTAAGACCCACGTTGTGAGTTCAAGCCCAGTATGGAGACTACTTAAAAAAAAAAAAAAACATACTTAATGGTTTAATTTTAAAATTATATCCTATAAAATGTGGATAAAGACAAGAACTCCCACCATTAAGACTTGTAGTCTTGGGGCACCTGGGTGGCTCAGTGGGTTAAGCCTCTGCCTTCAGCTGAGGTCATGATCTTAGGGTCCTGGGATTGAGCCCCGCATTGGACTCTCTGCTCAGTGGGGAGCCTGCTTTCCTTCCTCTCTCTGCCTGACTCTGCCTACTTGTGATCTCTGTCTGTCAAATAAATAAAAAAAATCTTAAGAAAAAAAAAAAAAAGACTTGTAGTCTTAGAGTTCTGGAAATTCCAGCCAATGCACTGAGATAAAAAGACACAAAAAGAGGGGCATCTGGGTGGCTCATTTGGTTAAGTACTCAACTCTTGATTTCTTTTTTTTTTTATTTTTATTTATTTTTTTTTTTTAAAGATTTTATTTATTTATTTGACAGAGAGAAATCACAAGTAGGCAGAGAGCCAGGCAGAGAGAGAGAGAGAGGAGGAAGCAGGCTCCCTGCCGAGCAGAGAGCCCGATGCGGGACTCGATCCCAGGACCCTGAGATCATGACCTGAGCCGAAGGCAGCGGCTTAACCACTAAGCCACCCAGGCGCCCCTCTTTTTTTTTTTTTTTTAAAGATTTTATTTATTTATTTGACAGAGATCACAAGTATGCAGAGAGGCAGGCAAAGAGACAAGGGAAGCAGGCTCCCTGCTTAGCAGAGAGCCTGATGTGGGACTCGATCCCAAGACCCTGGAATCATGACCTGAGCCGAAGGCAGAGACTTAACCCACTGAGCCACCCAGGCGCCCCTCAACTCTTGATTTCAGCTCAGATCATGATTTCAGGGTGGTGGGACTGAGCCCTGTGTTGGACTCTACTCTTAGTGCAGAGTCAGCTTATCCATCTCTCTCCTCCTCTGCCCTTTCCCCCTGCTTGTGCACACATGGTGGAAAGGAGAGAGTTCTCTATAATCTCTTCTATAATCCCATTCATTAGGGCTCTACTCTCAAGACCTAATCACCTACCAAAGGCCTCACTTCCTAGTTCCTTCATGTCTGGGGTTAGGATTTCAATAAATGAATTTTGAGGGTATACAAACATTCAGGAAACTAGAAATAACATAAATAATGTGTAAGACATTTGTGTAGAAATTATAAAACTTTGGGTGCCTGGGTGGCTCAGTTGGTTGGACGCTGCCTTCAGCTCAGGTCATGATCCTGGAGTCCCGGGATTGAGTCCCACATCAGGCTCCCAGCTCCATGGGGAGTCTGCTTCTCCCTCTAACCTCCTCGCTCATGTTCTCTCTCTCAAATAAATAAATAAAATATTTTTAAAAAAGAAATTATAAAACTTTATTGATAAAAATTACAAAACCTTATTGAAAGACCATATAATTTGTACATATGAAGCTAATGCAACATTGTGTGTCAACTATACTTAAAAAAAAGAAGGAAAAAATAATGAAACTATAAATTGTGAGAAAACCATGTTCATGGAAAGGAAGACTCAAATATGTTAATGATCCCCAAACCAAAGTAGAGATTTAAAGCAAATCCAATCAAAATCCCAAAAAGGTAACTCATGAGACATGACAAGGTGATCCTAAAATTTAATAGAAGTAGTAAATTTCAAGAATAGTGAAGACAATGCTGTAGAAGTAAAACAAGGTATGGTACTATTCCTAAGGGAGATACAGATTTATTATAAAGCAATTCTAGTTAAAACATAAAGCACTGGCCCAGGGATAGATACATAAGGCCATGAAACAGAGAGCTCAGAAATAGACTGTCATGCAGTGACAGAGCTGGCACTGAGTATCTGAGAGGGAAGTGGATAATACCTAATAAATGATGTTGGGACAACTGGTTAAGCTTATTGAAAAATGATTTTATTTCCCTATCTTACACTTAAATGTGAAGAAGAGTCTTTTTAAGACCCTAAGGTAGAAAAAGACTGATGACTTCCTCTACATTAAAAAGGAGATCTTCTATTGATCAAAACACTATAGACAGGAAGAAACAAACCACAAACTGAGAGAAGATATTTAACACCATATAACAAATTAAAAAACAGCATTCAGGATATATAAAGAATTCCTATGAATCAGTAAGAAAAATAACTCAACCGAAAAATTTACAAAATACATAAACAGTCATTTCATAGAATAGGAAATAGTCATTTCATAAACACTTAAAAAGATGATCAAGTTCATTGATTATCATGGAAATTCAAATGAAACCCAATGTGCGGTTTGAACTCACAAGCTGAGATCGAGTCACATGCTCTACCAGCTGAGCAAGCCAGACACCCCTTAAAGTGAACTACATATGTAGCTTTAAATTTCCTAAAAACTGGGAGGCAAGGGAAAGATGGCAGAGTATGTGGATCCTAAGCTTACCCAGTCACATGTTTATAACTAAATATCACTCAGATCCACGACATTAAACTGGAGAGTGATTTGAAGACTGGCAGAACAAACTTCACAACTAAATATGGAAAAGCTGCACGAGGAGAGTTTAGGAAGGGCAGAAACAGTGATTGGGAGCTGCCTACAAGGGGAGGGAGCTGTGGTCATGGAGAGGGGAAAGCACCAGAGAGCCCACACAGAAAAAATGAATCCCCATAATGTCTGGCCTTGGAGATCAGAGGGGTTGAATTCCAAGTTTGTATACCAAGGGGACTTGGAGCCTGGAGCTTGAAAAGTCAGCTGAGTCAGCACTGAGTGAGCCAGGAGGGCCAGTAAAGCCTGCAACCCCACCCTTAAAGAAACAAGAGCCTGAGGAGAGGCAACATAGAAACTACAGCTTGCACAACTGGAGGGAGATCTGTTTATACTGATTTTGGAGATTGCTGGGGGTACTTCTCTGGGAAAAAGGAGCTGGCAGGCACCATTCCTCCTCCCCCAGCATAAATAAAGAGTCTCCTGCAGGATCCAGCTCAGCACAGACACTTGCAAGATAGTCTGCTAGCAGTGCACCCCATCCATGAGTTCTCCTGAGGTCCATCCACTAGAAGTCTGGGGCCTGGGCAGTGGGCTCAGCACAATTTTGTTAATGCTGCATACACCTTGCCCAGCTTTCTCATGCACAGACATCACCCACCCCACACACAGATGCTGCTGTACTTTCATGAAGTCAGTCCAGGACTAGTGGCTCAGTGCAAATTTCATAATGCTGTGCACATGCCCTGCCTAGCCACTGTCCACAAAGATGCCTGGGACCCCAGGCTGCCACAACTATTCCTGTACACTGTAGCCCCAGCAACCACCCAACTCTGGGGGTCCATCTTAGGATTATCCTCAGTGCAAATTTTGCTAACACCACTACCCCAAGCCTTTTTGCTGTCACATCCCCTCAGATCCAGCCTGCCTAGATCTCACTAACATTACAGAGACCAAACATAGCCCACAATAGACACAAAGTCAGTGCAGTCATGCGAACTACAGGGAAAAGTGACTCAGACACAATGACAGGACACAAACAACACACATAGGAGACTCCGTCTAGGTGCCAGATTTTGGTGAACAGGGCACTGCACTGCTGGGCACTCCAGGACGACCTCTTCAAAAATATTCGACCTTTATAAAATCACTACCCACACTACCTTCAAGAGCAGAAGACACAGCTGACTTAACAGAGAGAAACAGAGAAAAATAAACACAGAGGAAACAGAAATATATCCCAAATAAAAGAACAAGATAAAAATCACAGCAAGAGATCTAAGTGAAAGAGAAATAGGTAATATACCTGACACAGAATTTGAAGTAATGACCATAAAGATACTCACTGGACTTTAGAAAAGGGTAAGGGACATCAGTGAGACCCTTGACAAAGAGATTAAAAAAAATACCAGAGATGAAGAAATCAATAAATGAAATTAAAAATATAACAGATGGAATAAGTAGTAGGCCACAGGAAGTAGCGAAACAAATCAGTGACAGAATAATGGAAAACTATAGAACTGAACAGGTAAAAGACAAACACCACATAGAGATAGAGAACTCTGCGGTTCCATCAAAGTGATAATGTTTGCATTGTAGGAACCCCAAAAGGAGGAGAAAAGAGAAAGGCGGACAGAAAATGTATTTGAAGAAACATATCTGAAACTTCTTGAATCTGAGAGGGAAACAGAGATCCAGATTCAGGAGGCACAGAGAGCCCCCAAAAATTGAACTCAAGGAGGTCCATACCGCAACACAGTATTACAACGGCAAAAGAATGTGATAAAGAATTTCAATGAAGAAAGTAGACAGATACAAAGGGAAACCCCATAAGACTAACAGCTGATTTTTTTCCCCAGAATCTTTGCAGACCAGAAGGGAGTGGCATGATGTGTTTAAAGTGCTGGAAGGGAAAAGTCTACACCCAACAAAGCTATCATTCAGAATAGAAGGAGAGAAAGAATTTCCCAAACTAAAGTTAAAAGAATTCATGACCACTAAATCAGCCCTACAAGAAATGCTAAGGGGGACAATGAATGGAAAACAAAAGCCATAAGTAAGAGTAATAAAAACAGGAAGTACAAAAGAAAAGGATGTATAAGGTGATACCAAATATCTGAAATGTAGAGGGGGGAGGAGGAAAAATGAGTTCAAAAATAAGTGACTATCAATTTAAATAGACTGTATATGTATGTAGATGTTATATATAAACTGAATGGTAACCACAACTCAGAAACAGTAACAGATACGCAAAAAATAGAGTAGAGTACCCCAGTATATCACTAGAGAAAACCAACAAACTATGAAAGAGAAAGAGAAGGAAGGATCTGAGAAAAATCATAAAAACAACCACAAAGCAAGTAAAGTGACAAAAATACATACCTATCAATAATCAATGGACTAAATACTCCAATAAAAAAATATAGGGTGACAGAATGGATTAAAAAAAAAAAAGAACAGGACACATTTATATTCTGCCTACAAGAGACTCATTTCAGTGCTAAAGACTCCCACAGATTGAAAGTGAGGGGATAGAGACATATTTATCATGCAAATAGATGTCAAAACAAAGCCTGAATAGCAATGTTTATATTGGACAAAATGTACTTTAAAACACAGACGAGGGCGCCTGGGTGGCTCAGTGGGTTAAAGCCTCTGCCTTTGGCTCAGGTCATGATCCCAGAGTCCTGGGATTGAGCCCCGCATCAGGCTCTCTGCTCAGTGGGGAGCCTGCTTCCTCCTCTCTCTCTGCCTGCCTCTCTGCCTACTTGTGATCTCTGTCTATCAAATAAATAAATAAAATCTTAAAAACAAATAAAAATAAAACAGACTAATAAGAGGCAAAGAAGGACACTATATAATCATAAGGGGACAATCCAACAAGAAGGTATAACAAGTATAATTACATATACACCCAACATGGGAGCACCCAAATATAAAAACAGTTAATAACAAATATAAAGAAACTATCTACACTAGTACAAAAATAATAGGGGATTTCAACAAACTCATCCATCAATGGACTGATCATCCAAATAGGAAATCATCAAGGAAACAGTGGCCTTTAAAAAAAATTTTTTTTTAAAGATTTTATTTATATATTTGAGAGAGAGACAGAGAGAGCATGAGAGGGGAGAAGGTCAGAGGGAGAAACAGACTCCCCGTGGAGCTGGGAGCTCGATGCGGGACTCCACCCCGGAACTCTGGGATCATGACCTGAGCTAAAGGCAGTCACCTAACCAACTGAGCCACCCAGGCGCCCTGTGGCCTTTTTTTAAAATAAAGATTTTATTTATTTGACAGAGAGAGATCACTGGGCAGAGAGGCAGCAGAGAAAGAGGGGAAGCAGGCTCCTTGCTGAGCAGAGAGCCCGATGCAGGGTTCGATCCCAGGACCCTGAGAATATGACCTGAGCTGAAGGCAGAGGCTGAACCCACTGAGCCACCCAGGTGCCCCGAAACAGTGGCTTTGAATGACACTGCACCAGACGGATTTAACAAATATATTCAGAAAATTCATCCTACACATGGGACATTCTCCAGAAGAGATCACATATTGGGCCACAAAACAAATCTTAACAAATTAAAAAAGGCTGAAGTAATACTGTGCATCTTTCCTGACCACATTGCTTTGAAATCAGAAATCAACCACAAAAAAATCTGGAAGGAGCAAAATACATGGAGATTAAATAACATTAAATAACAATAAATGGTCAACCAAAAAATTGAAGAAGAAATCATAAAGTATGTGAAAATGGACAAAAATGAAAACACAATGGTCCAAAACCTTTGGGATGCAGCAAGTGAGTCTAAGGGGGAAGTTTGTAGCAATATATACAGGCCTATCTCAAGAAGCAAGAAAAATCTCAAACAACCTAATCTTAACCTAAAGGAACTAGAAAAAGAATAACAAACAAAAACTAACACCAGTAGATGGAAGGAAATAATAAAGATTATAGCAGAAATAAATGATATAGAAACTAAAAAAAAACCAAAACAAACCCACAAAAACAACATCAACAAAGAACAGTTCAGTGAAACTAGGAACTGGTTCTTTGCAAAGGTCAACAAAATTGATAAACCTCTAGCCAGACTAAAAAACAACAAAACAAACAAACAAACAAAACATCAAAATGGCCAATTAAATAGGAGAAATAAAGCCAACACCACAGAAATACAAACAATTATAAGAGAATATTATAAAAAACTATATGCCAACAAATTAAATAACCTAGAAGAAATGGCTAAATTCCTAGAAACATACAACCTCCCAAAACTAAAGCAGGATGACATAGAAAATGTGAACAGACTAATTACCAGTAAGGAGATTGAATCAGTAATTCAAAAAACTCCCAACAAATCGAAGTCCAGGACTAGACGTATTCACAGGCAAATTCTTCAAAGAATTTAAACATTTATTTATTTAAAGATTTTATTTATTTATTTATTTGACAAAGATCACAAGTCGGCAGAGAGGCAGGCAGAGAGAGAAGAGGAAGCAGGCTCCCTGCTGAGCAGAGAGCCTGATGTGGGGCTCAATCCCAGGACCCTGGGATCATGACCTGAGTCTAAGGCAGAGGCTTTAATCCAGTGAGCCACCCAGGTGCCCGAATTTAAACATTTAAAGAAAAGATAATACCTATTCTTCTCAAACCTACTCCAAAAATAGGTAAAGGAAAACTTGCAAATTCATTCTATGAGGCAAGTATCACCCTGATACCAAAACCAGATAAAAAGGAGAACACCATAAAAAAGGAGAACTACAGGCCAATATCTCTGATGAATATACATGCAAAAATTCTCAACAAAATACTAGCAAACAGAATCCAAGACTATGTCAAAAAAAAATCATTCACCAGGGCGCCTGGGTGGCTCAGTGGGCTAAAGCCTCTGCCTTTGGCTCAGGTCATGATCCCAGTGTCCTGGGATCAAGCCCCGCATCAGGCTTTCTGCTCAGCGGGGAGCCTGCTTCCTCCTCTCTCTCTGCCTGCCTCTCTGCCTACTTGTGATCTCTGTCTGTCAAATAAATAAATAAAATCTTTAAAAAAAAATCATTCACCACAATCAAGTGGGATTTATTCCCAGGATGCAAGGGTGGTCAATATTTGCAATCAATCAATGTAATACATCTCATCAATAAGAGAAAGGATAAAAACCATACCATCTCCTCAGTAAATGCAGAAAAAGCATTTGTCAAAGTACAACACCGATTCATGATAAAAGTCCTCAACAAAGTAGGGCTACAGGGAATATATCTCAACATAATAAAGTCCATATATGAAAAACTCACAACTAATATCATACTCAATGGTGAAAAATTGAGAGCTTTTCCCCTAAGGTCCGGAACAAGACAAGGATGTCCACTCTCGCCACTTTTACTCAAAATAGTACTGGAAGCCCTACATTAGCAACCAGACAAGAAAGAAAAATGAAGCATCCATACTGGAAAGGAAGAAATTAGATTGTCACTATTTGCAGGTGACATGGTACTATATATAAAAAAACCTAAAAGAAGGGTGCCTGGGTGGCTCAGTTGGTAGAGTGTCTACTTTCAGCTCAGGTCATGATCCCAGGGTCCTGGGAATTGAGTCCTCCATTAGGCTCCCTGCTTAGTGGGGAGCCTGAGTCTCCCTCACCCTCCGCCTGCTGCTACCCTTGCCTGTGCTCTGTCAAATAAGTAAAATCTTAAAAAGAAAAGAAAACCTTAAAGACTCCACAAACTGCTAGAACCGATAATTTATCAGAACTCAGTAAGGTCGCAGTATATAAAATCAATGTGTAGAAATCTGTTGCATTTCTGTACACCAATAATGAAGCAGGAGAAAGAGAAATTAAGAAAATGATTCCATTTACAATTGCATCAAAAATAAAAGATACCTAGAAATAAATCTAACCAAAGAGGCGAAAGACCTGTACTCTGAAAACTATAAAATACTGATGAAAGAAATTGAAGATGACACAAAGAAATAGAAAGATATTCCTTAATCATGGGTTGGAAAAACAAATATTGTTAAAATTTTTGTATTACCCAAAGCAATCCGCACATCTAATGTGATTCCTACCAAAATACCGAGAGCATTTTTCATAGAACTAGAAGGAAAAATCCTAAAATTTATATGGAACCACAAAAAAAATCCTGACCAGACAAAGCAATCATGGAAAAAACAAAGCAAAATAAAAAAGCAAAGTTGGAGTTATCCAATTCTAGATTTCAAGTTATACTACCAAGCTGTAGTAATCAAGAGTATGGTACTGGCACAAAATACACATAGCTCAATGGAACAGTATAGAAAGCTGAGAAACGAACCCACAATTATGTAGACAATTTATCTTTGACAAAAGAGGCAAGTATATGTAATGGGAAGAAAATAGTCTCTTCAAATGGTATTAGGAATACTGGACAGCTATGGACAATAGAATGATCCTGGACTACTTTCTTACACCATACACAAAAATAAACTCAATGAATTAAAGACCTAAATGTGAGACCTGAAACCATAAACATTTTAGAAGAGAGCACAGGCAGTAATTTCTCTGACATCAGCTGTAGTAACATTTTTCTAGATATAGGGCAAAGGAAATAAAAAATAAGCTATTGGGATTACATCAAAATAAAGAGCTTGTGTACTGAAGGAAACAATCAACAGAACTAAAAGGCAACCTACTGATTGGGAGAAGATACTTTCAAATGACATTTCCAATGAAGGGTTTGAATAAAAAGTATATAAAGAACAGATATGCAATTCCCCAAAACCAAATAATCCAATTACCAAATAGGCAGAAGACATGAAAAGACATTTCTCCAAAGAAGACATCCAGATAGCCAACAGACACATGAAAAGATGCTCAACATCACCCATCATCAGGTAAATACAAATCAAGAAGCTATCACCTCACACCAGTCAGAAAGGCTAAAATCAAAAACACAGGAAATAAGTGTTAGTGAGGATGTGGAGAAAAACGAACCCTCCTGCACTACTGGTGTGAATGCAAACTAGAGTAGCCATTGTGGAAAACAGTATGGGGGTTCCTCAAAAAATTAAAATAGAGCTACCCTAGGATCCAGGAATTGCACAACTGGGTATTTGCCCTGAAAACACAAAAACACTAATTTGAAGGGTACATGCACCCCTATGTTTATAGCAGCATTATTTTTAGTAGTCAAACTATGAAAGCAGCCCAAGTGTCTATCAGCTGATGAATGGATAAAAAAAGATATGAGATATATACATATTATGTGTGTGTATGTATATATGTATATACATATGTAAGTATATTATTCAGCCATAAAAAATTAAAATTTGCCATTTGCAACAATGGGTGGAGCTAGAGAGTATAATGCTAAGCGAAGTCAGTCAGTCAGAGAGAGACAAATACCACATGATTTCACTCATAAGCGGAAATTAAGAAACAACAAAAAAACAAGCAAAGGAAAAAGAGAGAGAGAGAGATGAACCAAGAAACAGACTCATAGCTATAGAGAAAAAAATGATGGTTACCTGCAAGGAGGTGGGACGCGGGTAAAATAGGTAAAATAGGCTATGGGGATTAAGGAGTGCACTTGACGATGAGTAGCAGGTGATGGATGCAATGGTTGAATCACTATATTGTACACCCTAACTAATAAAGAAAACACAATATAAAAACTAAGGAGATAAAAGTGAACTTATTAATTTATTTTATCCCAAATACTATTATTTCAACATTTAATTGACATAAAAATTAGTGATGAGATATACGTTGTTTTCATTACTAAGTCTTTGAAATCCAGCATGTATTTTGCACTTACAGGACATCTCAAATTGCATGGTAAATTTTCATTAGAAATACTTGATCTATGGGGCGCCTGGGTGGCTCAGTGGGTTAAAGCCTTTGCCTTCAGCTCAGGTCATGATCCCAGGGTCCTGGGATGGGTCCCATATGGGGCTCCCTGCTTCTCCCTCTCCCATACCCTCTACTTGTGTTTCCTCTCTTGCTGTATCTCTCTCTGTCAAATAAATAAATAATTAAAATCTTTTAAAAAAAGAGATTTATATTTAGATTTCATAAAATTTGTAGTTGAAAAAGTATATTCACATATCAAGTTCTTCCAAACAAAGTTTTCTAATAATTGTATAACATTATTAGTTTTTAAATGTAAATTAGTTTAGTTTAATTAAAAATGTATTTCCTGTCACACTTGCCTTGTTATAGTTGCTCGGTAGCTCCATGTAGCACAGCTCTAGATAAACTCTTACATATATGCACCAGGAGGAATGTTCAGAAATGTTTGAAAGGCAAAATACTGCTAACAAACCAATACAAGAATGGACACATAAGGGCGCCTGGGTGGCTCAGTGGGTTAAGCCACTGCCTTCGGCTCAGGTCATGATCCCAGGGTCCTGGGATCGAGTCCCGCATCGGGCTCTCTGCTCAGCGGGGAGCCTGCTTCCTCCTCTTTCTCTGCCTGCCTCTCTGCCTACTTGTGATCTCTGTCTGTCAAATAAACAAATAAAATCTTAAAAAAAAAAGAATGGACACGTAAATAAGTGTATTTTCACTATAAAAAACAGATGTTAGTGAAAATGAATGAACTACAGATATACACTTCAATATGGATAAACTGGAAAACTCAATGTTGAGGGGAATAAAGCAAGTCACAGAAGTATATAGAAAATCAAGACAGACAAAACTATGCTCTCTCTATTGTTTAGAGAAATGTGCGTGTGTAGGGGAGGCAAAACTTTATCCATTTTAGATTTTCAGCGAGGACTCTTTAAAAGACTAACTAAAGAAAAAGAGTTTATTAACAAGTGTAGTACACAGCATATAGAAGAACCTTAAAAAAGAGTAACTCAAAGTGCTTATAGTAGCATCTTCAATAAAGAATAACACACTTGTGGAGAAATGACAGGACAAAGTAAAGCAATGGTGGCGAACTGCGGGAAGATATGGGAGAAAACTAATGGAGTGAGGCTTATTTGCCAATTCCTTCGGTAAAAAGAGTTTTATTCTGCCATTAGGCAGAAGAGAAGTAGGGTAGAGAGAACTCTTCCTGGATTTGCTGATGCTTAATTTCCTTCAGTTCAATAGGTTTTATGTCAAAGAGGCGTATTTTGGGGCACCATACTCTAGTTTCTCTCTGCTAAAACAAATTTCGACAACCAGGTGGTATAAACCAACAGACTTTTATTCTCTCACAGTTCGAGAGATCAAATGGCTGAAATGTGGGTCACTGGACTGAAATCAAGATGTCAGCAGGTTGCATTCTCTATGGACTCTCTCTCAGAGAGAACCCATTCCTTGCTCCTTTTAGCTTCTGGTGGCTATCAGCATTCCCTGGCTGTGGCCACTTCACTCCAATCTTCAAGGCCAGCAGCTTCACATCTCTCTTTGCCCCATCTTCACATTGAGCCTTCTCTGTATGATCTCAACTTCTGCCTCCCTCTTAGGAGGACACTTGAGATTACAATAGAGGTCACTGAGATAATTAAAAAACAGTCTCTCGGGCGCCTGGGTGGCTCAGTGGGTTAAGCCACTGCCTTCGGCTCAGGTCATGATCTCAGGGTCCTGGGATCGAGTCCCGCATCGGGCTCTCTGCTCAGCAGGGAGCCTGCTTCCTCCTCTCTTTCTCTGCCTGCCTCTCTGCCTACTTGTGATCTCTCTCTGTCGAATAAATAAATAAAATCTTAAAAAAAAAATAAAAAACAGTCTCTCCACCTCAAGATCATTAATTTAATCACATCTGCAATGACTCTCTTTCCATATGAAGGAACATTTTGAACATTCCAGGAACTATGACCTGATACTTTTTGGGGACGGTCATCATTAAGTCTATTATAGTATTTAAAGTATAGAGAATAAAATTCAGGATAGTAGTTATCTCTGGGAATTAGGAAAGGGATACAGTTGATACACGGGCAGGTGCACAGGAGCTTTAAAAAATATTGTTTCTCCAGCTGGACAATAGATACACAAGTGTTCATTTGGCTTTCTCCCGCATCTCAGGTTCTAAACTGCTTAGATTAGATGCTCAAATTATAGTGATTCCTCTACCCACTCCCTTACTCTGACTCTTTGACCCCTGTGGCACATAGTAAGTAACAGCCAGTAACACTTACCATAGGTAACACTACTGGATTTCATATAGTTTATCTAGGTATGGATGTCTTTTCCTTTATTCTGCTTGGGATTTAATGAGGCAACCAGGAAGCTCAGTTGGTTAAGCACCTGACTCTTGATTTGGGCTTAGGTCATTATCTCAGGGTCTTGAGAGCAAGCCCTGCATCAGGCTCTGCACTGAGCAGAGTCTGCTTAGGATTCTCCCTCTCCCTGCCTCTCTGGCCCTTCCCACTTGTGCTCTCTGTCTGTCTATAAATCAATCAATGAATCAATCAATATTTATTAATAAATAAATAAATAAAGACAAAACTAAATAGACAAGAAGACAACACTACGTGTGTTATTTGTCAGGGAGAGTGGGAGAGGGAGAAGAAGGCTTGCCGCTGAGCAGGGAGCCTGAAGTGGGGCTGGATCCCAGGACCCTGGAATCATGGCTTGAGCTGAAGGCAGACATTTAACAGGTGACCCACCCAGACACCCCTGAATAGGTACTATTCTTAATCCTATTTCATAGATTAGAAAAATGAGATCTTTGAGGCTTGCCTTAAAGTCATAGTTGTTATATGGTGGATACTTGAATCAAATCCAGATAGTTTGATTTTAATTCCTGTACAGTTTTTAATTGGACAATTTTTAAAAATTAAGAAAAAATTCATGTACAACAAAATTCATCCTTTTGGTGTCTTGTTCTGGGAGCTTTGACTAAGGCATACAGATGTGTAACCACAACCAAAATCCATATTTAAAATAGTTACTTCTCCTCAAAAAATTCTCCTGTGCCTTTTTGTTGTCAACTCCTCCACCACCCCCTGGCAGCCATTAGTTTTCTGTGCCTATAGTTTATAGTTTTCTCTTTCTTGAATGCTTTATAAATCGAATCACCCTATGTAGTCCTTTGAATCTGTTTTAGCATAAAATATTCATTCAGCAGTTGAAGGATATTTGGATTATTTCCAGTTTGGAGCAACTATGAATAAACCACAAACATTCATGCATTAGTTTTGGTATAAACATAAGTTTTCATTCCTCTTGAGTGAATACCTAGGAATGGTATTACTAAATCTTATGGAACCATAAGTTTATAAGAAATGACCAAACTGTTATCTTAAGTGGCTTAACTATTTTACATTCCCACCAGCAATATATGAGAGTTCCAGTTGTTTTATATCCTGTCTGTGCTGGGTATTGTTATCATTTACTTAGATCTTCTTTGATATCTTTCATCAATGTTTTGTATTTTTCAGTGTACAGATCTTTATTTTGTTAGATTTATTCCTACATATATCATGTTTTAGAGTTCTGTTAAATTTCAATTTCCAATTATTGGTAGTTATAGAAATACAGTTTTTATTTCTTTTTAAAGATTTATTTATTTTAGAGAGCACCAGCAGGATTGGCAGAGGGAGAGGGACAGAGAAAATCTCAAGCAGACTCCCTGCTGAGCACAGAGCTCAATTCAGTCAGGGCTCAATCCCACAACCCATGAGATTATGGCCTGAGCTAAAACCAAGAGTCAGATTCTCAACCAACTGCACCACCCAGGCACCCCTACAGTTTTGGTTTTTGTATACTGGTCTCCTAGCCTATGAACATGTTAATGATAGCTTTTTTGTAGACTCTTTGGGAGTTTTTATATAAATATTTTTGTCTATAAATAAAAATCATTTTATTTCTCCCTTTCAATCTTTTTCTTTTCAAAAGATTTTATTTATTTATTTGTCAGAGAGAGCGAGAGAGAGAGAGAGCACAGGCAGGTAGAGTGGCAGGAGGCAGAGGGAGAAGCAGGTTCCCCGCCAAGCAAGGAGCCCAATGCGGAACTTGATCCCAGGACACTGGGATCATGACCTGAGCCGAAGGCAGCCACCTAACCAACTGAGCCACCCAGGCATCCCACCCTTTCCAATCTTTATTCTTTTATTTATTTTTCTTATCTTATTGGAATAGGTAAGACCTTTATATAATGTTGAATATGTGATTAGAGCAGAATCCTTAGAGCACTTTTGAATTTCACCATTAAGTATGATGCTAACTATACACTTTTGGTAAATCTTTTTTTTTTTTAGAAGATTTTATTTATTTATTTGAGAGAGAGACACACCGTGAGAGAGGGAAACAAGCAGGGGGAGTGGGAGAGGGAGAAGCAGGCTTCTCATTGAGCAGGGAGACTGACGTGGGGCTTGATCCCAGGACCCTGGGATCCATGACCTGAGCTGAAGGCATACGCTCAATGACTGAGCCACCAGGTGCCCCTTTTTGTAAATCTCTTTATCATTGTATGTATATATATCATATTTTGTTTACCCATTCATTAATCACTGAGCCCTTGGGTTGTTTCCACCTCTATGCTATTGTGAGTAATGCTGCTATGAACATAGGAGGACAAACATTTGCTCAAATTCCTGTTTTAAATTCTTTATATATGTAGGGTGGAATTGTTGGATCATATGTAATTTAATTTTTAATGTTTTTGAGGAACCACTATACTGTTTTCCATAATAGCTGCACCATTTTATGTTCCCATTAACAGTGCACAAGAGTTCCAATTTTCTACATCCTCACCAACCTTTATTATTTTGGTTTTTAAAAATAATATCCATCCTAATGGGTACCTAATGGGTATCTCATTGTAGTTTTGATTTGCATTTCCTTAAAGATTATGATGTTAAGCTTCTTTCATATGCTTGTCATCCATTTGTATATCATTTTTGAATGCTTATTTACAGTCTTTGCCCATTTTGGGGGCACTTGCATGGCACATTTGGTTAAACATCCAACTCTTGGGTTCAGCTCAGGTTGTGATTTCAGGATTGTAAGATTTGGGCTCTGTGTCAGGCTCTGGACTCAGTGCAGAGTCAGCTTGAGACTCTCTCTGACCCTTCCCCTTCTCTAAAATAAATAAATCTCTAAATCCTTTGTCCATTTTCAAATTGAGTCATTATTTATTTTAATGTTGAGTTGTAGGAGTTCATTATGTATTATGGATATTAGCTCTTTACCAGAGATATGATTTGAAAATAATCTCTTCTATTCCATAGGTTGCCTTTTCAAACTGTTGATTGTGTCCTTTCATGCACAAAAGTTTTACATTTTATTTAGTCCAATTTATTTTTACTTTTATTGCCTGTGGTTTTGGTATCTAATCCAAGAAATCATTACCAAATCCAATATCATGAAGATTTTCCATCTATGTTTTCTTCTGCTTTATAATTTCAGATATTATGCTTAGGTTTTGTTGTTGTTATTGTTGTTTTGTTTTTTATCCCCTTTGAGTTGATTTTTGTATATGCTGTAAGGTAATTTTCCAACTTCATTCTTTTGCATGGATCTCCAGTTTTACCAACACCATTTGCTGAAAGACTGTTTTTTTCCCCCATTGAATGGTCTTGGCACCCTTATCAAAAATCATTTGAGGGGCATATAGTGGCTCAGTCAGTTGGCTATCCAACTCTTGGTTTTGGCTCCCGAGTCAAGATCTTGGGTTTGGAGGGTGGAGCTCTGTGTCAGGCTCTGAGCTCAGCAGGAAGTCTGCTTGGGATTCTCTCTCTCTCTATCTCCCTCTGCCCGTCCCCCTGATCTCTTTCTCTCTCTCCCTCTCAAATGGATAATAAATCTTTTTAAAAACCATATGATCATATATGCAGAAGTCTATTCCCTTGGTCTATATATCTCTCTTTATGTCAATATACTGTTTTAATTACCATTGCTTTTGTACTAGGATTTAAAAATGACAAGTGTGTGCTTTCCAACTTTATTCTTCTTTCTCAAGACTATTTTGGGTATTCAGGGTCCCTTGAGACTCTATACAAATTTTAGAATGGATTTTTCTACCTCTGCAAAAATTACTATTGAAAATTTTTTTCATTTTATTTCTTTTCAGTGTTCCAGCATTCATTGTTTATGTACCATACCCAGTGCTCCATGCAGTATGTGCCCTCCATAATACCCACCACTAGGCTCACCCAATCCCCCACTCCTCTCCCCTCCAATACCCTCAGTTTGTTTCTCAGAGTCCACAGTGTCTCATGGTTTGTCTTCTCCTCTGATTTCTGCACAGCAAAGGAAACAGTCAACAAAACAAAGAGGCAATCCACAGAATGGGAGAAGATATTCACAAATGACACTACAAAGGGTTGATATCCAAGATCTACAAAGAACTCCTCAAACTCAATACACACAAAACAGATAATCACGTCAAAAAATGGGCAGAAGACATGAACAGACCTTCTCCAATGAAGACATACAAATGGCTAACAGACACATGAAAAAATGTTCATCATCATTAGCCATCAGGGAGATTAAAATCAAAACCACATTGAGATACCACCTTACATCAGTTAGAGTGGCCAAAATTAACAAGACAGTAAACAACATGTGTTGGAGAGGATGTGGAGAAAGAGGAACCCTCTTACACTATTGGTGGGAATGCAAGTTGGTGCAACCACTTTGGAAAACAGTGTGGAGATTACTTAAGAAATTAAAAACAGAGCTCCCCTATGACCCTGCAATTGCACTACTATGTATTTACCCCAAAGTTACTGATGTAGTGAAAAGAAGGGCCATCTGTACCCCAATGTTCATAGCAGCAATGGCCACAGTCACCAAACTGTGGAAAGAACCAATATGCCCTTCAACGGACAAATGGATAAAGAAGAATACTATAGAAATTTTAATAGGGATTGCATTAAATATGTCAGTTTTGGTAGTATTGATGTCTTATATTAAGTCTTTTAACCCATGAACACAGAATGTCTTTCCACTTATTTGTGTTTCCTTTAATTTCTTCTGAACATTTTGTGGTGAAAATTATAAGGGTACAAGTTTTCCATCTCCTTGATTAAGTTTATTAAGTATTTTATTCTTTTGATACTATTGTAAATGGATTTGTTTTCTTAATTTCCTTTTCAGATTGTTCATTGTTGGTGTTTTTTTTTTTTTAAAGATTTTATTTATTTATTTATTTATTTGACAGAGAGAAATCACAAGTAGATGGAGAGGCAGACAGAGAGAGACAGAGGGAAGCAGGCTCCCCGCTGAGCAGAGAGCCCGATGCGGGACTTGATCCCAGCACCCTGAGATCATGACCCGAGCCGAAGGCAGCAGCTTAAACCACTGAGCCACCCAGGCGCCTCTCATTGTTGGTGTTTAACAACACAATTGATTTTTGCATGTGATTTCATATCCCACAACTTTGGCTGAATTCATTTACCAGTTCTAACAGTTTTCTTCCCCCTCCAGATAATTTGCATTTTATTTTTTAAATTTTATTTTATTTAAATCCAATTAATTAACATATAGTGTATTATTAGTTTCAGAGGTAGAGTTCAGTGATTCGTTGGTTGCATATAACACTCAGTGTTCTTTACATCACATGCCCTCCTTAATACCCATCACCCAGTTACCCCATCCCCTCCAACTACCTCTCCTTCTGCAACCCTCAGTTTGTGTCCTATAGTTAAGAGTCTCTTATGGTTTGTCTCCCTCTGATTTCATCTAATTTTATTTTTCCCTCCCTTCCCCTATGATTCTGTTTTGTTCCTTAAATTCCACATATGAGTGAAATCATATGATAATTGTCTTTCTCTCACTAGAGGGTACCATAATACCATCTAGTTCCATCCACATAATTTCAAATGGTAAGATATCATTTTTTCTGATGTCTAATATCCCATTATATATATATATATAGAAAGAAAGAGAGAGAGATATCTCACATCTTTATCCATTCTTCTGTTGATGGACATTTGACAAAATACAGCATTATTTCTTGATTAAAACTCTCTGCAGTGTAGGGATAGAAGGAATATACCTCAATATCATAAAACCCATATACAAAAAGCCCACAGCAAACATCACTCACAATTGCTCCAAAAATGATATCTAGAAATAAATCTAAAAAGAGGTAAAGGATCTGTACTCTGCAAACCATAGAACACTTATGAAAGAAGTTGAGAAAAGTTGAGATAGAATTGCAATTGTAAATGGGATCAATTCCTTAATTTTTCTTTCTTCTGTCTCAGTGTATAGAAATGCAGCTGATTTCTATGCATTGATTTTATATCTTGCCACTTTGCTGAATTCCTGAATGAGATCTAGCAATTTTTGCGTGGAGTCTTTGGGTTTTCCACATAGAGTATGATAGAAGTTGAGATGGAAAAACATTCCATGCTCATGGATTGGAAGAACAAATATTGTTAAAATGTCTATGTTACCCAGAGCAATCTACACATTCAATGCACTCCCTAACAGTTTTTTTCATGTGTGTCATCTTTAGGGTTTTCTACATATAAGATCCTATCATCTGAAAACAGATATAATTTTATTTTCTCCTTTCCAATTTGGATGTATTTTATTAATTTTTTTCTTGCCTAATTGTTCTGGCTAACTTGGAGTAATATGTTGACTAGAAGTGGTGAAAGTGGGCATCCTTGCCTTGTTCCTGACTTCAGAGAAAACCTTTCAGTCTCTCACTATTGAGACTCTTACCTCTGGGTTTTTCTTTATCTTTATTTAAAGAAAGATTTATTTATTTTAGAGAAAGACTGCATAAGCAGGGGGAGGGGCAGAGAGAGAAGAAGACAAGCAGATTCCCTGCTGAGCAGGGACACCCCCCCACACACACAACGTGGGGCTCAATCCCAGGACCCTGAGATCATGACCAGAGCTGAAACCAAGAGGTACATAACTGATCTAGCCACTCAGGTGTGCCTCTGGATTTTTCATATATATTCTTTATCATATTCAGGAAGTTTCTATCGATTCCTAGTTTTTTTCTATGTTTTTATCATGAAAAGGTGTTGAATTTTGTAAATGCTTTTTCTGCATCAAGTGAAATGATCACGTGGTGTTGTTCCTAGCATTCTGTTAATTTGGTATATTTCATTGATTGGCTTTCATATGTTGAACCATTCTTGCATTCCAGGAATAAATCCCAATTACCCATAATATATAATTCTTTTAATGTGCTGTTGAATTCTGTTTGAGAGTATTTTGTTGAGGATTTTTGCATCAATATTCATCAGGTATGTTGATCTATAGCTTTCTTTTCTCCTCTCTCTTTCTTCTTTCCTTCTCTTCCTTTTCTCCTTTCCTTCCATCCTTCTCTCTTCCTTCCCTCCCTCCATTTCCTTTCCTTTCCCTCCCTTCCCTTCCCTTCCTTTTCTTCATTTGTTCTTTTTGTAGTGTCTTTATCTGGCCATGGTATCAGGCCTTCAAAGAATGAGTTCAGAACTGCTACTGCCTTTTTAGTTTTCTGGAAGAATTTTTGAGGACTTGGTATTTTTTCCCCTTCATCACTGTGCTATGGGTTAGCTTGTAGTGTTATTTTTCATCACTTGGCTTATCCAACTTTGTGTCCACCCTTCTGTGCTCTTGACAAATTATTTGCTGCAATTACACCTCCCTCCCTTGATCCCTCCCTTCCTTCCTATCTTTTGCATCATCTCTGTTTCTAATTGCAATATTTCCAGCACCTAAATACCTGATTATTTCTTTTCTATGATGGGTTTGCAAAATCCAAATCTTACTCTTTTTAAAAAAGATTTATTTATTTATTTTGACAGAGAGAGATCACAAATAGGCAGAGAGGCAGGCAGATAAAGAAGGGGAAGCAGGCTCCCCGCTGAGCAGAGAGCCGGATGCTGGCCGATCCCATGACCTTGAGACCATGACCTGAGCTGAAGGCAGACGCTTTAACCCACTGAGCCACCCAGGTGCCCCCCAAATCTCACTCTTATTGTAACCAAACTGAAAGGGTAATAGAGTTGGAAAAGGTGGGAGTGGTGGTTCATCATCTATCAGATTCACTGTTTCCTTTTGAAATATTTTAACATCCGTTTCATTCCTGAGGAAAAATTCATAGATAAAATATCTATACTCATACTTTAAATAATTAATATTAGTGTGAGGGTAAATAAAATGAGAGTAATTTCTTTCTTTTTTTAGGGAAGTAATTTTTTTTTTAAATTTTTTATTTCTTTTCTGCATAACAGTATTCATTGTTTTTGCACCACACCCAGTGCTCCATGTAATATGTGCCCTCCCTAACACCCACCACCTGGTTCCCCCAACCTCCCACCCCCGCCCCTTCAAAACCCTCAGATTGTTTTTCAGAGTCCGTAGCTCTCATGGTTCACCTCCCCTTCCAATTTCCCTCAACTCCCTTCTCCTCTCCATCTCCCCTTGTCCTCCATGCTATTTGTTATGCTCCACAAATAAGTGAAACCATATGATAATTGACTCTCTCTGCTTGACTTATTTCACTCAGCATAATCTCTTCCAGTCCCGTCCATGTTGCTACAAAAGTTGGGTATTCATCCTTTCTGATGGAGGCATAGTGTATATGGACCACATCTTCCTTATCCATTCATCCGTTGAAGGGCATCTTGGTTCTTTCCACAGTTTGGCGACCGTGGCCATTGCTGCTATAAACATTGGGGTAAAGATGGCCCTTCTTTTCACTACATCTGTATCTTGGAGGGAAGTAATTTCTAATAACAGGCAATTTAGGTCAAACTTCACTGGAAGACATAATAAGGAAATAAACAGAGGCTTATACCTACATGTAGAATAAAACAAAGTGAAAGCTACAAATGTGGGTTGATACAAATCCATTTGTTGAAGAGACTGTCTTTTCCCATTGCATATTCTTTCCCACTTTGTTAAAGATAATCAACCATATATTTGTGGGTTTATTTCTGGGCTTTCTATACTGTTCCATTGACCCATGTGTCTATTTTTATTCCAGCATCATACCATTTTTATTACTACAGCTTTATTTTTTAAAAGATCTTATTTACTTTTCTGAGAGAGAGAGCTAGAGAGCACAAACAGGGGGAGCAGCAGAGGAAGAGGGAGAAGCAGGCTCCCTGCTCAGGACCCTGGGATCACAACTTGAGCTATAGTCAGACACTTAACTGACTGAGTCACCCAGGCACCCCACTATAGCTTTATAGTGTAACTTAAAATCTGAACTTTTACTCCCTGCTTTGTTCTTCTTTCTCAAGTTTGCTTTGGTTAGGTAGGGTCTTTTGTGGTTGCATACAAATTTTAGTATTATTTATTCTGGTTCTGTGAAAAATGCTATTGTTTTAAAAGAATTAATAAGATTGATAAACCCCTGGCCAGACTTATCAAAAAGAAAAGAGAAAGGACCCAAATAAATAAAATCATGAATGAAAGTGGAGAGATTACAACCAACACCAAAGAAATACAAACAATTATAAGAACATATTATGAGCAACTCTACGCCAACAAATTTGACAATCTGGAAGAAATGGATGCATTCCTAGAGACATATAAACTACCACAACTGAACCAAGAAGAAATAGAAAACCTGAACAGACCCGTAACCAGTAAGGAGATTGAAACAGTCATCAAAAAAAAAAAAAAAAAAAAAGCTATTGTTATTTGATAGGGACTGAACTGACTCTGTAGACTGCTTGTGTAGTATGGACATTTCAACAATATTAATTCTTCCAATACATGAACATGAAATATCTTTCCATTTATTTGTGCCATCAATTTATTTCATGAATGTTTTAAAGTATTCAGAATGGGGGTGCCTGGGTGGCTCAGTGTGTTGGGCCTCTGCCTTAGGCTCTGGTTGTGGTCTCAGGGTCCTGGGATTGAGCCCCGCATTGGGCTCTCTGCTGGGCAGGGAGCCTGCTTCCTCCCCTCTCTCTCTGCCTGCCTCTGCCTACTGGTGATCTCTTTGTCAAATAAATAAGATCTTTAAAAAAAATAAAGTTTTCAGAATAAAAACTTCTTTCACCTCTTTGATTAAGTTTATTCATAGGTATTTTATTCTTTTCCACAATTGTAAAATGGGACTGTTTTCTTATCTCTTTTTCTGCTACTTCATTATTAGTCTATAAAAATGTTACCATTTTCTGGGTATTAATTTTGTATCCTGCAAATTACTCAGTTCATTTAGTACTTCTAATAGATTTTCTAATAGAGTCTTTAAGGTTTTCTATAAATAGTTTCATGTCATCTGTAAATGTGACAGTCTAATTTCTTCCTTACCAATATAGGTACCTCGTTTCTTTTTCTTGTCTGATTGCTGTGGCTAAGACTTCCAGTACTATGTTGAATAAAAGTGGTGAGAGCGAACTCCCTTAGAGGAAAAGCCCTCAGTTTTTCACTTTTGAATATAATGTTGACTGTGGGTTTTCATATATGGTTTTTATTATATTGAGGTTTGTTCCCGCTAATCCCACTTTGTTGAGAGTTTTTAATAAACAGATGTTCAATTAAGTCAACAAATTGAGAATTTATTAATATATCCCCCTTCTGATTCTTATAGGCCATTAACATGCAGCTGGCTGACATAATGCTTAATGTACAGCGGATAATAAATCGCTACACTCTTGATGAGAATGTGCACTCTGGAAGAAAAATATCCATTACAGAATATAAGAAACGGAGAGTAAATTTCATGGAAAAAATAGTTACTTGTGCTAAGAATGTTGAAATTAGAGAAAAGACTCTTGTGTACATACTGGCCTGGTTGGAAGAATGGAGTAAGTTTCCAGAGGTGGCTCAAAGGAAAACCATGAAGTTAATGAAAAAGCTAGAGAAAAGGATCTATAAATTATAAAGGGTTAATCAGACTAAAGACTAAGGAGGTTATTGAGAAAACAGTTATCCACTGTTTCAGTAAGCATAAAATAAGAAAAATATAGTCCTGTTCACTTAATGCCAGCTATTCTGGACTCTTTGCTTTTTCCTTCAAGCATGCCAGCATGCCCCTGCCCAGTGTCTTTATGCTTACTATTCCTTTGCCTGGAACACTATCTACAAGTAGGCATGTGGCTCATCCTCTGCTTATATCTCACTTTAAAATGGTATGTTCTCTGACCATCTCCATTTCCTACTCCTTGACACTGTACATTACTCTTTACTCTTTATTTTCATCTGTAGCATTTCTTACCATCTGACAACCTATATAACTAATTTTTGTCTCTCTCCTTCCACTAGCATGCAAGCAGTATGAAGTCAGGAAATTTCATTTAGTGCAGTACTCTCAGCATCTAGAACAATACATGACAAAAGAGATATTGGTTGAATGAAAGAATGAATAACCTTAGAATATAAAAAAGGAAATGTCATTTAGTTGCAAGAAATATCATGTAATGAGGGTCTTAAAATACTAAATAACTTATGAAAGGAGTTAATTGGGTTTAGTTACTCAATATTAAAGCACATGTTCACATTTTTAGATACCAGAGTATTTTCATGTCCAAGATTTACTGTTCAGGTTTCTATTCCAAGTCTCTTTTTCATTTCTTCATAGAGATCCAAGATTTACTGTTCAGGTTTCTATTCCAAGTCTCTTTTTCATTTCTTCATAGAGA
>NC_081562.1:85419095-85429496 GCF_022355385.1 Mustela nigripes | reverse complement strand
AAAGCTTCAGAATAGCAATAAGTATGAGATACCTACATTCCCTAATACTATAATATGGAGTAGTTAGCCAATATTATAAACTTATATAGTTATAATTATTTTTCTGCACAAAAGCTTTTTTTTTTTTTTTTACTCTCTTCAAGATGCAATTTTGTCTGAGATGACTGCAACTGATATTGAGGAACACCACCACTGGATAGCACAAATGGAGTTTTTACCAGAAATGTTCAAAGCTATTGAGAACAATGTCAAGTTACTGTGTAGAATTAGTGTATTTTTGTTTGAAGAAAAGAAGAGACAAAAGAGAAAAACAGGTAAGGGTGCTTGAAGACATTGGAAACATATTTGACTTTTTCTAAAAAATGGGTTTATTAAGGTACAATTTATATACCATAAAACTCACATATGTTAAGTGTACAATTCAATGACTTTTAGTAAATTTAGAGTTGTATAACTCTCACTACAATTCAATTTTAGAACATTTCCTTCATCTCATAAATATCCCTCACACCAAGTTGCAGTCAATCCTCATTCCCACTTCAATCCCAGACATGCACCAACCTATTTCGTTTCAATAGGTTTGCCTTTTTTGGATGTTTCATAAGATGGAATCATATTATATGTATTTTTTAAAAATATCTGGTTTCGGGGCACCTGGGTGGCTCAGTGGGTTAAGCCTCTGCCTTCAGCTCAGGTCATGATCTCAAGGTCCTGGGATTGAGCCTCGCATTGGGCTTTCTGCTTAGCAGGGAGCCTGTTTCCCATCTCTCTCTGCCTGCCTCTCTGCCTGGTTATGATCTCTCTCTCTCTCTGTCAAATAAATAAATAAAATATAAAAAAATAAAATATATGGTTTCTTTTACTTAACATAATGGTTTTGAAATTCAGCCATGTTAAAGGATACCTTTGTGGTATCCTATTCTTTCTATTACCAATTGTATCTCACTATTTGCATATACCACATTTTGCTTACCTACTCACCAGTTCATGGACACTGGAATGTTTCTACATTTGACTTTTATGAATGCTGCTATGAAAACACTTGTATACGTCTTTGTGTGGATGTATGTTTTCATTTCTTTTGGGTCGATACCCAGGAGTAGAATTTCTGGGTCATTTATCAATTGCTGGTAAACTTATGCTTAACGTTTTAAGAAATTGTTAACTTATTGCCCAAGTGACAACGCCATTTTACATTCCCATTAGCAATGTATTAAAGTTCTGGTTTCTCCACATCTTCAATAACATTTGCGATGGTTTTTTTAGTATAACCTTTCTAAGAGGTGTGAAGTGGTATCCCATTGTGGTTTTAAATTGCATTTCCCTAAAGACTAATGATGTTGAGCATCTTTTCAGGTGCTTATTAGCCATTCTTATATTTATTTTGATGAAATGATTATTCAAATATTTACCTGTTTTTTTGTTGAATTTTAAGAGTCCTTTATATATTCTGGATACAAGTCCTTTATCAGACATGTGACTTTTCAGCGGGCCTAGGTGGCTCAGTTTGTTAAGCATCTGCCTTTGGCTTGGGTCATGATCCTAGGATCCTGGGAATGAGCACTGTATTGGGCTCCCTGCTCAGTGGGGAGTCTGCTTCTCCCTCTCCCTCTGCTCCTCCCACTGCTTGTGTTCTCACTTTCTTGCTCTCTCAAATAAATAGATAAAATCCTTTCAAAAATGTGATTTTCAAATATTGTCTCTCAATTTATGGTTTGTCTTTTCACTTTCTTAATGGGGTCTTTGAAGCTCAGTGGTGTTTGATTTTGATGACGTCAAATCAATATATCAATGTTTTCTTTTATGGATCATGGTTTTAGTGTTGTATTAAAAACTTGTATCAGTCAGTGTTCAACCAGAGAAGCAGAACCACTAGGAAATTATATATTATCTATCTACCCATTACAAGGTATTTTGGGGAATGTACTTTGCATTCTTTCAGTCCTTTTAAATTTATCATTACTTGCTTTATAACATACCATATAGTCTATCCTAGAGAATGTTCTGTGTGTGCTTGAAAAGAATATATATTTAGCTGTTGTTGGGTGGAGTTTCTATAGTTTATTTATACTGTTATTTTAGTCTTCAAATACATCCTTGCTGATTTTCTGTCTAGCTGTTCTATTGTAGAGAGTGGGATATCGAACTTTCCAACTATTATTATTGAGTTGTCTACTTCTCCCTTAATTCTGTCAGTTTTTGCTTCCTGTATTTTAAGGCTCTGTTATTGGGTGTATATTATCTTTATAATTGTGATAGCTTCCTGATGAACTGAACTGCTTCTTCTTCTTCTTCTTGTTATTATTATAAAATGTCCCTCATTGTCTCTAGAAACATTTTTTGTCTTAAGTCTATTGTGTTTGATATAAGCATATTCTCTTCAGCTCCCCTGTGGTTACTGTTTGTAAGGTTGACTCAAAGATGTGTTGCTTATGTGTTGCTTATAGTTAGATCCTGTCAGCTTCGAAATATATATATATATACACACAAATACATATATATATTATAGTAAATTTAGTAAATTGAGTTTATAGCAAATTTGACAAAAAAGTTAAGCATATATTATATAGTAAATAAATAAATATACACACACACATATACACACATAAAATTTGGCAATCTTGGGGTGCCTGGGTGGCTCAGTGGGTTAAGCCTCTGCCTTCGGCTCAGGTCATGATCCCAGGATCCTGGGATCAAGCCCCACATTGGGCTCTCTGCTCAGCGGGGAGCCTGCTTCTCTCTCTGCCTGCCTCTCTGCCTGTCAAATAAATAGATAAAATCTTAAAAAAAAAATTAGGCAATCTTTCACTTATGATTGGAATGTTTGATTCATTCAAATTTAATGTAATTATTGATATGGTTGGATTTACACCCACCACGTTCCTATTTGTTTTTCATGTCTCATCTCTTCTGTTCTCCTGTTGTTCTTTTACTACCTTCTGTGTTAAATATTTTTTATTGTTCCATTTTATTTATTTTTTAAAAATTTTATTTATTTATTTGACAGACAGAGATCACAAGTAGGCAGAGAGGCAGGTAGAGGGAGAGAGGAGGAAGCAGGCTCCCTGCTCAGTAGAGAGCCTGATGTGGGGCTCCATCCCAGGACCCTGGGATCATGACCTGAGCTGAAGGCAGAGGCTTTAACTCACTGTGCCACCCAGGCACCCCTATTGTACCATTTTAATTCCATTTTCCTCCTATATTGTTGGAGTAATTTCCTTGTAGTTGCTCTAAGGGATTGCTGTATACATCATAAATTATCACAATTATCACTAAGATTAGTACTAACTTAATACAGGCAAAATATAGAATCTTTGCTCCAATAGCTCCATTCTCTTCCCCTCCTTTGTGCTTTGTCATATATATTACATGTATGTATCATAAGCCCAACAATATATATACCATAAGCCCAACAATATAGTTTCATAATCATTGGCTTTAAAAAAATTTTTTTAAGAAGATTTTACTTATTTATTTGACAGGCAGAAGTCACAAGTAGGCAGAGAGGCAGGCAGAGAGAGAGAGGAGGAAGCAGGCTTTTTGATGGCTGAGTAATATTCCATTGTATACATATATACCACACCTTCTTTATCCATTCATCAGTTGACAGAAATTTGGGCACTCTCCATAATTTGGCTATTGTCAATAATGCTGCAATAAGCATCATGGTGCATGCGCCCCTTCAAATCACTACTTTTGTATCCTTTGGGTAAGTGCCTAGTAGTACAGTTGCTGGATAGTGGGGTAGTTCTATTTTTAAGTTTTTGAGGAACTTCTATACTGTTTTCCAGAGTGGCTTAACCAGTTTGCAATTCTCTAATGATAGACAACACTGAGTATCTTTTCATATCCTTAGTTGTCATCTGTATGTCTTATTTCTTATCTTCATTTAAAAAGTTAATTGTACATGCATGGTACTTTGAAAAAAAATTATTTCAGGGAATGGATGTAATAGACATTTCATAACACATTTAGAGAAGTGCTGAAAACACATGCATTAACTATGGATATGGAAGTGTTCACTTGCAAGTTACTTTGACAGGAGCGTGTTATTTCCATGAATAATGTAATATATTTAGAGAACTATTTAAAAACATATGTAATGGGGGCCTGGGTGGCTCAGTGGGTTAAAGCCTCTGCCTTTGGCTCAGGTCCTGGGATTGAGCCCTGTATCGGGCTCTCTGCTCAGCGAGGAGCCTGCTTCCCTTCCTCTCTCTCTGCCTGCCTCTCTGCCTGCTTGTGATCTCTGTCAGTTGAATAAATAAATAAAATCTTAAAAAAAAAAAAAAAAGAAAACATATGCAATAAGAATGGTTACAAGAGGGGCACCTGGGTGGCTCAGTGGGTTAGGCCTCTGCCTTTGGCTCAGGTCATGATCTCAGGGTCCTGGGATTGAGCCCTGCATCAGGCTCTCTGCTCTCTGCTTCCCCACCCCCCCGCCACCTGCCTTTCTGCCTACTTGCAATCTCTCTCTGTCAAATAAATAAATAAATAAAATCTTTCTTTAAAAAAAAGAGCTGTATATGCATACTACTTTGAGAAGGGTGTTATTTCAGGGAATGGGTGTAATAGAAATCTGTAATGCATTTAGGGAAGTGTTAAAAGACACATGCAATGAGGATGGTTATGAGAGTTGCATGTGCATGCTACTTTGGGAAAAGTGTTATTTCAGGGAATGGATGTCTTACCTTCATTTTTTGAAGAGTAGTTATCCTGGATATAGAACTCTTGGTTAGCAGAATTATTCTTTCAGCACTTTGAATCTGTCATCTCACTGTTTTCTGGCCTCTATTGTTTCTAATAAGTAGTAAGCTGTTAAATTGACTATGGTTCCCCTGTACTTTGATGTTTGAGTCTCCTTTGATTGTGATAAGTCTTTTTTTTTTTTTTTTTCTTTAAGGACTCTTTGTGTAGCTTTCAATAATTTGACTATGATGTATCTAGGTATGGATCTTTTTAATGTTTATCTTACAGTTCAATGAGCCACTTGAATGTGAGGATTAATTTGAGATGATTTGGCCATTATTTTTTCCCCAATATATTTTTTAAGATTGGGGGTTAGAGTGAGAGGAAGAAGCAAATGCTCCCCCTGAATGCGGAGTCTGATGCAGGGCTCAACCCTAGGATTCTGAGATCATGACCTGAGCTGAACTCAGATGCTTAACAGAGCCACCCAGAAGCCCATACTTCCTCAATATTTTTAATGCCCCCCGCTCTTCTTCTGGGACTTCTATCACTTGTACAATAGTATGTTTGATGGTGTCCCATAGGTCTTTGAGGCTTTGTTCATTTTTTAAAAATTCTTTTTCCTCCCTGGTCTTCCGATTAGACAATCTTTACTAATCTGGTGTCAAATTTGCTGGTTATTTTCTTCTGCGATTTCAAATCTACTATTGAGCCCTTTTGGTAAATTTTTCATTTCAATTATTGCACTTTGCAAGTCTAAATTTTCCACTTGGTTTTTCTAATTTCCATCTCTTTACTGATGTGCTCTATTTGATGATAATTGCCACTGTATTTTTCCTTTATTTTAAAATTTGCCTTCCTTTAGTTCTTTGAACATAGTTATAATTCTTCTTTCAAAGTCTTTTCAAAGTCTTTTTCAAAGCAACATCTGCTCCCCTCCCAATCCCTGAGAAAATTTCTACTAACTGCTTTTATCCTCTGTGTATAGGTTGCACTTTTGTTTCTCTGCATGCTCCTTTTATGTTAAAAACTGAGCATTTTAGGGGCACCTGGGTGGCTCAGTCAATTGAGTGCCTGACTCTTTGATTTCACCTCAAATCATGATCTCAGGGTTGTGAGACCAAGCACCATGTCGGGCTCCTCACTGGGCAGAGAGCCTGCCTGAGAGTCTCTCCGTTTGACCCTCCCCACCTCTAAAAAAACGTGGACATTTTAGATAACATATTATAGCAACTTTACTTTTTAAATTTTTTTAGATTTTATTTGTTTATTTGCGAGAGAGAGAGAGCATGAGCAGGAGGTGGGGGCAGAGGGAGAAGCAGGCTCCCCGCTGATCAGGGAGCCCAATGCAGGGCTTGATCTCAGCACACTGAGATCATGACCAGGGCTGAAGGCAGACAGACATTACACTGACTGAGCATTATAGCAACTTTAGATTCTGATTTTCCCTATAACCTCCAGGGTTTCTTTTTGTCACTTTTTTGGTTTTTTAGTGACTTCCCTAGACTAATTCAGTGGAGTCTGTCTCCCCAACAATGTGCAGTCACTGATATCACTGCTCAGTTGTTCTTTTATTCTTTTTGTTTTTATTTTAAGGCCTGAATTCCTAGGGGTCACTTTTGGGTCAGCATAGGTTAGTGGTCAATAACTGGCCAATGATTAGGGATCCTGACTGATTCAGTAAGTCTTCTATTCTTTGCTAATGGGTCTGTGTATGGGTTAAGGAAGTATTGTTTTAGATGCCCCTAAGCATGATTTTTTTCCCTGCTTTATTCCACAACAAATCAGTCCCCTTAGGTAGTAGAGCTGTCAATCTGTTCAGCCTGCCTTGCTTTAGTAGGACACACGGGCTACTGGCTGGGGGAGTTAGAGACAGAAGAAGCTCCAGGCTAAAAACATCACAGACTTCCCCCATTCTTACTTAAGTTTAGTAATTTTTCTTGACTAAATTCTTACCGAATTGTTGTATGCCTTTGGTCAATTTCCAAAGTCCTAAAATGGTTGGTTTTGGCTGCTTTGCCAAGCTTTATCATTGCTTTTTTTTGGAGGAGACAATGTTTGGAGTTTCTCATTTAGCCATTCTGGAAACCCCTTCAAAGGTTTGACTTTTGTCTGCTCTTTTTTGACTCTTCTGAAAGAATCAAGATTAAGTGTGGTTCAGAAAAGTGAGGAAAGACAGAAACCCAAGAAAGAAAATGGAAAGCACCAAGCATAATCAAAGCCAAAGGAAAGTTTTGTTACAGCTAACCCCAAACTTGTAACTGAAGGTAAATTGAGATTACAAATAAAGAATAAAGACTAAACTTTGGAAGCAAAAGTTTTAGGTGATTGTGGGGAAAGAGTTATTCTTTTAAAAATAATACTATTTATTTTGGAGGCAAAGCTTTTTTTTTTTTTTTTTTAAGATTTTATTTTTAAGTGATTTCTACACCCAATGTGGGGCTCAAACTCGCAGCTCCAAGATCAAGTCACACTCTCTATAGACTGGACCAGTCAGGTGCCCCAGGGGAACCAAGGCTTTCTGACGAATCTTTATCTTATAGCTAACTATTATTTTGGCTAAATTCCTTAGGTTTTAGCAAAGATAGAGCACAACACAGAACAAGAAATGCAATCTTATTATTTTATGTTTTATGGGTTTTTTTTTTCCTTTAGCATCTAGAAGTACTCTATGGAAATCTTGGAAAGAAAGAGTTATAAAGCGACCTGCAACAGCTCATGCTTTAAGACCAGATCAGATGATCAGTGATAAATTTGCAACAAATACAAAGGTTTCAGAAATCCAAGATATGCTACAGGAACTCATAAACACTATGATGTTCAATAAATTGGAAAACAATGCTATTAAATATATATCATCAACAATAATAAACCTTTCTAAGGCTTTGGGTTTAATAAATGATGAACTAAAAATTTTTAACCTCCAGAGTGCCAATATGTATATAAGTGAGACAAGTGAAAAGGAAAAAGAGCTCTCCCTGAAGATAATGCGAGAGCTCAGTGAAAAAAATGAAATGCTTCAGCAGAAACTTCAAGAAGCAGAAGAAAAATATGAACAATTTATTCGGTTCAAAATTGTTGTAGAACCCCAAGTAGGTATAGCATTACCCACATCAACCTTGAAAGTGTTGCCTGAGCTTTCTTCACAATCAACCACTAGCAAAGCTGACATAGAAGACAATATGGATGATATGTTGGTTAAAGAACTTGAAGATATTACAGATGAGGCCCAAAAAAAAGGGACCAAAGGCTTGGGGATCAAGTGGGACTCAACTATTTCATATAGAGCCCCAGCTGAAATGACTCCAGATTTAACTGAAGAGCAATATCCTTCACTTAAAAAAAAGCAAAGAGAGTCTTCTGAAGGTATCACTGAAGATAAGATATCACAGAAGAAAGGTGATGTCTATAGGAAAGATGGGACTGACCAGTATCAATCACAGAAAAAAAAGCAAACTAAAGGCCCATATATGCATGAGACTTCTGGATTTAATGTGAGTGATGATAAAGGTAAAGAAAAAGACTCAGAGACCAAACTTGATTACCATTTGGAGCTACAGTCACTGGAAAAGAAGAGAAAAGAAATAAAATCCTTTTCTGAGGACAAATCAAAGTCATCCACTGAATCAAGAAAACCAAGAAGTGAACATGTCCCTGCTGATTACCCTTCTACTGACACAAAAAGCCAAGTTGGCAGAAATGGAACAAGTGGTTTATGGGAACAACTCAGGAAGCTCAAACCTGAGTATTCACATTACAAAAGCCAGATTTCTTCAGAGAGTAAAGAGGAATCCACCACTGAGTCAATGGACAAAGAGAGCAAAAGTGAGACGAGCAGCCAGGCAGAGCAATTTGGGTCTACCCAACTTGGTAATTCCTCTGAGAAAGTGAAAACAAAAGGAAAGAAACACCATGTCTCTCCAGGAACCACCACAAGCAAAGAGGGAAAACTTGAAGAGGACATATTAGTAACTAAGAAAGTCAAGTCTCATAGACCTGTGAAGCCCAAATCTAGGGTAACAGAAGAGATTTCAGAATCTACCAGAGTTCCAGGAAGTCTAGACGGCAGAAGTGAAGAGAGTAACCTAGAAGAATTTCAAAAAGCTGTAATGGCTTTCCTAAAAGAGAAAATTGATAACGTAGGAAAGCCTTTGGATAAAAAGACTGTGCCAAAAGAGGAATTATTAAAAACACCAGAGGCTGAAAAATTAGGAATCATAAGGGAAAAAATAGAGGAATATTTCCAAAGCGTAGGTGAAACTGTGACAAAAACCTTGAGGAAGTACAAAGATATAAAAAGTGCAGGACAGGTTGGAGAGAAACCTTTGAAACAAAAAAAAGAAGTCTCATTTATTCCAGGATTACATTTTCAGAAGTCCACTAGTGCAAAGTCTGAAATTAGAACCTTACTGTTATCTAAGAGCAAGGATCCACTAACTGACAATTTAATACAAACGATCTTGGCTGAACTAGAAGGGAAAAGAGATGCTCTAGTGGCCTCAACGGTAGGGAGAGACGGCATGGAAAGGCAAAAACAAAGGCGGGAGAAACATTTGCAAGAAGGTCCAGAAAAAATAGTTGGTAAGCGTCTCAAACACCAGTTGCAAGAAGGGAGTTTCTGGAAGAAACTGCAGGAGGAAGAGTCATGGCTCCAGAGGAAGGGAGGAAAGCAAGGACAACGGAAGCAGTGGCAGAAAATGTGGAAGGAACAGCAAAAACAGAGCATGCAAAAGCAGACTGAGCAAGATGAGGAGCAAACGCAAAGAGAAGAGGAAGATTATCAGAAGCCAAAACAGCAGCAGCTGGAAGCATGGGATAAAAAAATGGAAAAACAAATGGTGCCCTTGGAGAAGGAGAAGGGACAGCAGAAGAGGGATGCTCAGAAGGTAGTGAGGTATCAAGAGCTGGAAATAAATTGGGAGAAAGAGGAGAAGCAGGAGCCATGGAGAAATGTAGAGGACCATGAAAGACAGAGGCAGAAAGAAACAAAGGATCAGATGAAGATTAAGGAGATAAACTCTGAAGAAGAAGAAAAGATGTTCGGCCAAACTTCAATGACATTGTCTCCCCCGTGGAAGAGCATACAGAAACTAGCACCCCAGTTACATCAAAGAAAAGAGTTCCAGAGTCATCTTAAGGCCTTAGACATTCTTGCTGATGGGAAGCACCCTATACCAATCACTCCTCCTTCCACACAATCGCCCTCACCCGAGGCCATTCCAGTTTCTGGACAGTCTCCCACAAAGTTCCTCACTCTAACTCCTAAACAGGCCCAGGCACTGGGGATCAGTCTCACCACTGAGGAGGCCAAGGCACAGGGCATCACTGTCACCTCTCAGCAGGCCCAAGAAATGGGGATCACCTTCATTGATGAGCAGGCACAGACACAGGGGATAACTCTCACCCCTCAACAGGCCCAAGAACTGGGGTTCACTTTAACTGATGAGCAGGCACAGGGGATCACTCTCACCCCTGAACAGGCCCAGGCACTAGGGATCACACTCATTCCCCAGCAGGCACCGAAACTGGGATTCACCCTCACTGATGAGCAGGCACAGACACAGGGGATAACTCTCACCCCTCAACAGGCCCAAGAACTGGGGTTCACCCTAACTGATGAGCAGGCACAGGGGATCACTCTCACCCCTGAACAGGCCCAGGCACTAGGGATCACACTCATTCCCCAGCAGGCACCGAAACTGGGATTCACCCTCA
>NC_081562.1:85416288-85419085 GCF_022355385.1 Mustela nigripes | reverse complement strand
TTGATGAGCAGGCACAGACAAAGGGGATGACACTCACCCCTCAGCAGGCCCAGGCACTGGGGATCACTCTCACCCCTGAACAGGCCCAGGCACAGGGGATCACTCTTACCCATAAACAGGCCCAAGAACTAGGGTTCACCCTCACTGATGAGCAGGCACAGGGGATCTCTCTCACTCCACAGCAGGTCCAGGCAATGGGGATGACTCTCACCCCTGAGCAGGCCCAGACATGGGGGACCACACTTACCCCTCCACAGGTCCAGGCACTGGGGATCACGCTCACCCCTGAACAGGCCCAAGTACAGGGAATCACTCTCACCCCCCAGAAAGCCCAGGCACTGGGGATGACTCTCACCCCTGAGCAGGCCCAAGCACAGGGGATCACTCTAACCCCTCAGCAGGCCCAGGCCCTGGGGATCACACACACACCTGAGCAGGCCCAGGCACAGGGGATCACACTCACCCCTCCACAGGCCCAGGCATTGGGGATCACACTCACACCTGAGCAGGCCCAAGCACAGGGGATCACTCTCACTCCCCAGCAGACTCAGGCACTGGGGATCACTCTCACCCCTCCACAGGCCCAGGCACTAGGGATCACACTCACACCTGAACAGGTCCAAGCACGGGAGATCGCTCTCACCCCCCAGCAGACTCAGGCACTGGGGATCACACTCACCCCTGAGCAGGCCCAGGCAGAGGGGATCATACTCACACCTGAGCAGGTCCAGGCACAAGGGATCACACTCACACCTCCACAGGCCCAAGCACAGGGGATCCCTCTCACCCCCCAGCAGGCCCAGGCACAGGGGATCCCTATTACTTCTGAGCAGGCCCAGGCCCTGGGGCTCACACTCACTCCTGAACAGGCCCAAGCACAGGGGATCACACTCACACCTCCACAGGCCCAGGCATTGGGGATCACACACACCCCCGAACAGGTCCAAGCACAGGGGATCACTCTCACCCCCCAGCAGGCCCAGGCACTGGGGATCACTCTCAGCCTGGAGCAGGCCCAGGCACAGGGGATCACACTCACACCTCCACAGGCCCAGGCATTGGGGATCATGCTCACCCCCGAACAGGCCCAAGCACAGGGGATCACACTCACACCTCCACAGGCCCAGGCATTGGGGATCACGCTCACCCCCGAACAGGCCCAAGCACAGGGGATCACTCTCACCCCCCAGCAGGCCCAGGCACTGGGGAGGACTCTCACCCCTGAGCAGGCCCAGGCACTGGGGATCACGCTCACACCTGAGCAGGCCCAGGCATGGGGGACCACATTCACTCCTCCACAGGCCCAAGCACCGGGGATCCCTCTCACCCCCCAGCAGGCCCAGGCACTGGGATTCACCCTCATTGATGAGCAGGCACAGACACAAGGGATAATTCTCACCCCTCAGCAGGCCCAAGAACTGGGGTTCGCCCTCACTGAGGAGCAGGCACAGGGGATCACTCTCACCCCTGAACAGGCCCAGGCACTGGGGATGACTCTCATCTCCCAGCAGGCCCAGGCACAGGGGATCCCTATCACTTCTAAGCAGACCCAGGCACAGGGGATGCCCCTCACACCTCAGCAGGCCCAGGCACTGGGGGTCACTCTCACCCACCAGCAGGCCCAGGCCCAGGCCCAGGGGATCGCTCTCACCCCTGAGCAGACCCAGGCACAGGGGATCCCTCTCACCTCCCAGCAGACCCAGGCACAGGGGATCACTCTCACCCCCCAGCAGGCCCAGGCACAGGGGATCCCTATTACTTCTGAGCAGGCCCAGGCCCTGGGGCTCACACTCACTCCTGAACAGGTCCAAGCACAGGGGATCACTCTCACCCCCCAGCAGGCCCAGGCACTGGGGATCACTCTCAGCCCGGAGCAGGCCCAGGCACAGGAAATCACACTCACACCTCCACAGGCCCAGGCATTGGGGATCACGCTCACCCCTGAACAGGCCCAAGCACAGGGGATCACACTCACACCTCCACAGGCCCAAGCACTGGGGATCACTCTTACCCCTGAGCAGGCCCAGGCACAGGGGATCACGCTCACCCCTTCACAGGCCCAGGCATTGAGGATCATGCTCACCCCCGAACAGGCCCAAGCACAGGGGATCACTCTCATCCCCCAGCAAGCCCAGGTACTGGGGATGACTCTCACCCCCCAGCAGGCACAGGCACTGAGGATCCCTCTCACCCCGCAGCAGGCCCAAGCCCAGGGGATCCCTCTCACACTCCAGCAGGCCCAGGCACACGGGATCACTCTCACACCCCAGCTGGCTGAGGCACTAGGGATGGATCTCACCCCTGAACAGGCTCAGGCACTGGGGATGACACACGACCCCCTGCAAGCCCAGGGACTAAGGGCCACACTCATTCCGGACCACGCCCAGGCACAAGGGATGACTCTCACTCCCCCACAGGCCCAGGCACTGGGGATCACGCTCACCCCTGAGGAGGCTCAGGCACTGGGGATTACTCTCATCCCCCTGCAGGCCCAGGCATCGGGGATCACTCTCACTCCTGAACAGACCCAGGCCTTGGGGATCACTCTCACCCCACAGCAAGCCCAGGCACTAGGGATCCCTCTCACCCCTCAGCAGGCCCAGGCACAGGGGATGACTTTTACTCCTCAGCAGGCCCAGGCACTGGGGATCACACTCACACCTCCACAGGCCCAGGCATTGGGGATCACGCTCACCCCCGAACAGGCCCAAGCACAGGGGATCACACTCACACCTCCACAGGCCCAGGCATTGGGGATCACGCTCACCCCCGAACAGGCCCAAGCACAGGGGATCAC
>NC_081562.1:85392234-85416278 GCF_022355385.1 Mustela nigripes | reverse complement strand
TCTCATCCCTGAGCAGGCTCAGGCACAGGGGATCACACTCACCCCTCAGCAGGCCCAGGCCCTGGGGCTCACTCTCACCCCTCAACAGATCCAGGCAAATGGCATCACTCTTACCCTTGACCAGTTTAAAGCACTGGCAGTCACCCTCACTCCTGAGAAATGCCAGAGCTTGGGTTTCACACTCACTCCTATGAATTTTCAGGCATGGGGGTCTCCTTTCACTGTAGCACAGGCCTGGGAATCGGGGGTCTCTCTTACTCCAGAAAGTCCCTGGTTGTCAGCTGTCCCTCGTACCCCTGAACAAACCCAAGGTTTAGGTGCCCCTCTCTCCTTAGAACAGGCTCAAGCATTAGGGGTTTCTTTCTCTCCAGAACACTTCCGGAAATCTGGGGTCCCTCTCACCTCAGATAAATTCCGTGCTATAGAATCTCCCCTTGAGCAAGTGCAAACTTTGGGAGCTCCCTTCATCCCAGGACAATCCCATCCCATGGGTATTACTTTCATGTCTGAGGAGGACCAACAATCAAGGGAACAGCCCTCACCGCTTGGGCCCCAACCTACTTTAGAACATACCCTGGAAGCTGGGATCATTCCTGTTACTGATAAACCCATTACACCAGGTGGTCCTCACATTTCTAAGCAGTTCTCTACATTGGCTCCTTCTGGTCTTAGATCTTTTCAAAGATTGAAGGCTTCTGTCCTCCCTGGGGAATCCTTTACATCAAGTCCTAGGCAGGCCCCAGCATCTGCTCCTATTGCTGAGAAGTCCTCTGTATTTGAGGTCTCTCCTACTCCTTTGCAGGTATCAGGGTCTCCTCTTTCCCAAGCCCCTGGGAAATTGCTAGGAATGAGAATTCCTTCTGACTCTGGGAAACTTCTGGTAACACAGACTTTTCCTTCCTCTAAACAGACCCTGGTTTCTGAAGGGCAAACTGTTCAGTTTGTAGCACCAGAGGTCCCTCTGGCCTCTGGGAAGCTTGCACCGGAGACCCTTCTTAGTTCTAGAAAGTTCTTAAGAGACTCTTGGACTCCTCAGCTACCGCTGATATCAGAGGCCCCCAGGAAGCCCCTTATATCTGGAGTTCCACTCTCCTCCCCCCAGTTTTCTACTCTTTTGGCTCCTCTTTCCCCTAGGAAGCCCTTGGTTCCTGGGACTTCTTCCGTCCTGGAACCTAGACCCTTAACACTTTCTGAGAAGCCCCAGGCATTCCAGCTCCCTGCTGTCTATGAGCAATCTCTCTATCCACAAATCCCTTCTACTCTTGAACAGCATCAAACTTTCCCCCTGGGGATCCCTCCTACCCCTGGGCATCCTCCAACACTATGGACCTCCTTAACCCCTGGAAAGCCCCAGAAAGATATGTCCTCTTCTATAGCTAAGGAAAGTAAGGAAAGATTGGCAATTATTTCTTCTCTGAAATCTAAATCAGTCCCTTTTACTGCTAAGAACTTCCAAATAGCAGGGATCTCTGATACTTCTAAAGAATTCCAGACATGCCATGATCCTATTGCCACAGAACAATATAAAACATTTCAGTCCTATCTCACCGATTACAGGACACCAATATCACAAACCCCTTACATTGGTGGGAGGGCCCTTCCCCCTCTCGTGAAGTCTCTTTTTACTAAACTGCCCAAAACGTCACAGATCTCATCTTCTGAATGGGACCAGAAAACCCAGTTCCCCCCTATAGACAAGTCCTGGATACTGACTTCAGATTCAGTTACCAAGAAACCCAAGATGATGCCCCCTTCCTCTCCCCAAGAACTCAAAGAGCAGAGGTATTTTGTTGATGTGGAAGCTCAGAGAAAGAACCTGGTACTCTTAAATCAGGCCACAAAATCTTCTGGACTCCCTTCACAACTACACACAACAGCTAGGAATCTCATAATTGAGACACTTCATACAGACACAGTTCGGCTGGGATACCTATTCCGCAAGTACATTGCTTACAGGCTGATCCAGCGTGCAAGGTAGATGTAAATATTGAATGTCCAGTTTTCTGGTTTAGTCCTGATTTCAAATATCCTCCCTTCCCTCTCCTATAAGTATATACATATCTGTCATATTAGATGTTCTAGAATATTATAGGTCTGTGGGATGAAGTCTATTTAAGATACCAAAAGGAGATATACTTTTTTTGGAAATAAAAACGTCATGGTCATGTAACATGATCTATTTCATCCATTTATATCTCTAGCAGAGATACTAAGATATATTTTGTGGATCAGGGTTGATCTCCAAAATACCAACTTTAAAAGCTCGGTCCCAATTATTCTAAAATTATAAGTATTCTAAATTTCTTTCATCTTCTTGGGTTCACCAGAAGTTGTATGATTCTTGAAATAGGAAATGGCAGGTTATATACAAGTTGTTGCCACGGCAACTTTGCTGCTGAAGTGACATGGAAGGTCCTGGTCCTGATTTTTAAAAACTGCAGAAATAGGGAAAGTGACTATTGTCTTGTTATCCTTAGAATTTAGGTTTGAGGTTACCAAATTATTGTTTTGGGGATATCTTTTACCTAAAATTATAAGATGCCAAACTAAATCTGTACTGGAAAAGGTTATTAATATTATTATTATTTATATATAAATTATAGGAAAAATTATATCATTTATTTAACAGATATTTGTTAAATATGGCAAGTATTATATTAGGGGTTAGGGATACAGCAGTGAATAACAGGCAAATATATAACAGGCAAAGTACCCTGTTCTCATGAAATTTACATTTTTTGAGGACTGAACTGATTTGGGAACTAAGGAATAGAACAAGGTATAAAACCAGACTTCTTCAAGATATAATCAGAACATTTATTTCATTTATGTATTAATTCATTCATTCATTTTTCATTCTTTCAAAAATTTATTTAAATTCAAGTTAGTTCACATATAGTGTAGTATTAGTTTCAGGATTAGAATTTGGTCATTCATCAGTTGCATACAACACCCAGTGCTCATTACATCAAGTGCTCTCCTTAATGCCCATCAATTACTCCATCCTCCCAGCCTCATCCCCACAGTTTGTTCCCTATATTTAAGCCTCTCTTATAGTTTGCCTCCCTCTCTGCATCTTATTTTTCCTTCCCTTCTCCTATGTTCATCTGTTTTGTTTCTTCAATTCCACATATGAATGAAATCATAACGTTATTTGCCTTTCTCTGACTGACTTTTTTTTTTTTAAGATTTTATTTATTTGACAGACAGAGATCACAAGTAGGCAGAGAGGCAGGCAGAGAGAGAGAGGAGGAAGCAGACTCCCTGCTGAGCAGAGAGCCCGATGCAGGGCTCGATCCCAGGACCCTGAGACCATGACCCGAGCTGAAGGCAGAGGCTTAACCCACTGAGCCACCCAGGGGCCCTGACTTGTTTTGCTTAGCATAATACACTCTAGTTCCATCCACATAGTTGCAAATGGCAGGATTTCATTATTTTTGATGACTGAGTAATATTCCATCACACACACACACACACACACACACACACACACACACACACATCTTCTTTATCCATTCATCAGTTGAGGGACAATTGGGTTCTTGCCATAATTTGGCTATTTTGATAATGCTGCAATAAACATAGTGGATGTGCCCCTTTGAATTACTATTGTTTTATCCTTTGGGTCAGCGCCTTCTAGTGCAATTGCTGGGTGGCAGGGCTGTTCTATTTTTAACTTTCTGAGTTAAACTCAAACTTCTACACTGTCTTCCAGCGTGGCTACACCAGTTTGCATTCCCACCAACAGTGCGAGAAGATTCCCCTTTCTCCACATCCTTGCTAACATCTATTGTTTCCTGAATTGCTAAATTTTACCCATTCAGGCAGGCATGAGGTGATATTTCATTGTAGTTTTGATTTGTATTTCCCTGCTGATGAGTGATGTTGAGCATCTTGTCATGTGTCTGTTAGCTATTTGGATATCTTCTTTGGAAAAATGTCTGCTCATATCTTCAGCCCATTTTTTAAAAAAAGATTTCATTTATTTATTTATTTGACAGACAGAGATCACAAGTAGGCAGAGAGGCAGGCAGAGAGGGAGAGAGGAGGAAGCAGGCTCACCGCTAAGCAGTGAGCCCAATGTGGGGCTCAATGCCAGGACCCTGAGATCATGACCTGAGCCAAAGGCAGAGGCTTTAACCCACTGAACCACCCAGGCACCCCTTCAGCCCATTTTTTAATGGGATTATTTATTCTGGGGGGCTGTTATTTTTTTTTTTTAAGTGGATTGCATGCTCAACGTGGGGCTTGAACTCACAGTCCTGAGATTGAGAGTCACATGCTCTACCAATGAGCCAGTTAGGCACCCCAGGTTCACTATTTTCAAAAATATTTTTTACCTTATTTAGAAAGGCACACTCCACTCTGAGAAATACAAAAAATTCTTTCTAGGTTTCTTCTGAAACTTTTATAGTTGGTTATTAGCTATTTTTTTTTTTTACATTTAAGTCTCTGATTCACAACTTTCTCTTGAGAGATATGAATGTGACTTTTTCCTACATGGCTACCAGTAGCTCCATCACTACTTACAAAATAATCTTACCTTTTCCCCTATAGATTTCAATGTACCTTCATCATACATTCTTGTATCATTTAGGTCCATATAGAGACTTTTCATTATTTTTTGTTGGTTGCATATAGATGAGTCACTTCTATTTTTTATTATTCACTGTAGTTTTATTATTATGATGCTGAATATTTGTGATAGTCATTAGTGCTGTTTGCCAGGACTTTTCAATGAAATGTAAGCAGAATTGGAATATGTCATTTCTGTGCTGAGCTTGTCATTATTAGTTTGAGACCCTCCCGAGTCTCCTTTTCCTCTGACATAACCCACGTTGTTCAAGGTGATGGCTCTTCAGATAGCCTGTGTCCTTGAAAGTATACAATGAAGCTTGCTCCCTGATGAACCATGATGGATTTGTAGTATGAGCAACAAGTAAAATTTTGTTTTTAGCCACTGAGATTTACATTCTTCTTTTGGAGAAACTTGCACTTTCACTGGAATCCTCCTTTTCAGTAAGCATCACCACCACCCCATCACCTCTGCCTAAGTGATTCATTCAGTCCAGATGATCACGGTCCACATTTTGAGAAATACTGGTATTGTAGGAATAGAGATGATTTGGGTTTGCTTCCCAAATCTGATATTTACTAATTATATAACTTCAGAAAATTACTTAACTTTGCTCAGATTCCTTTTCCTCTCCTGTAGAACAGAGATGGCAAAACACTATCTATTCAGAAAGCTCAAACGTGGTGGTACCTGTTATTGTCAAGAGAGAGAGTATATTTTTATCACTGTTCCTCAAGATCCTATGCAACATCTTCCTATGAGGCCTTTTTTATTTCTCTTGTATGAATTATGCTCTCTTTTTTGCTCCAACAGCATGTTTATATGTCTATTTAGCATTTGTTTCATTGTCTTTGACACAGTTAACTTATTAGTCTCCCATTCTGGCTTGTAAGTGCTTTGAAGGCAAGGACAATGACTTTTCCACAACTGTATTAACTACCTTCTATATATCTTATACATATCAATACCAAAATTTTAATATTAAAACAATATATTAAATGTTTGTATTATATTAATATATTAAAATATAAAACTATTAAAATAATAGTAAGATAATAAGCAACACTATTATAACACTAAAAAACTCAAGTTAATGAAAACTTGACAATCATATAGATTTTTAAAAATAAAGTCATATAAGAAACTAGATTAAGGTCTCATTAAGCAAGTCTCCCACTCCTATCACATCCCCCTTTACTTACTAAGGATGAGAACTGAAAATAACTAGGCCCAGGTTAGCTGAGTTAGGGTCAGTCGTTATATCAATCTCATTCTTGTTAAATTTTTTTCAAGAAACAACATAATCAGACGATTACAAGCCCTCCAAAACACTGGGAAAGGTTATGAGACCCAGAACCTCTTCATACTGCTAAACAGAATTGATGACTACCAGAAAAAGATTATGCAGGTCTGGACCAACAAACAGAAGTCTTTAGAGCAGAAACGGAATCAGTGCCTGAGGAAAATGATGTTCTTATTTAGCCAGGTAACTTGTTTTCTATTTCCTCTCCCCAGTGTGTTGTAAGAAAAATGAAAAGTGGTAAGCTTGGGAAAATAACATTTACCTGGAGATACCATGTATATTAGTCTCCTCGGGCAGCTGTAATGAATTGCCACAAACCTGATGGCTTAAGACAACACAAATATATTCCCTTGCAGTTCTGGAGGCCAGATCATGAAATCAAGGTGTTGGCAGGGTTTGTTCCTTTTGGAAACTCTGAAGGAGATATTTGTTCCATGCCTCTCTCCTGAACTCTGGTAGCTGCTGACAGTCCTTGGCTTTCCTTGGCTTATAGCTGCATAACTTCGACCTTTGCCTCTGACCTTCCCCCTGGCCTTCTTCCCAGTGTGTCTTATGTCTTCTCTTCTGTCTCTTTTAAAGCCATGTGTCATTGGATATAGGACCCACCTGGTCAATCCAGGGTAATCTCATCTTGACATCCTTAAATTATATCTGTAAAGACCCTTTTGCCCAATAAGGTCACATTCATAGATTCTGGGAACATATCTTTTGAGGAGTTCACCATTCAACCCAGTATACCATGACCCCAGTGAAAACTCCTAACTTGACATTAGGGATACTGGCTGGACTCTCTAGATGGGAAAAGATTAGAACGGGGGAGATGTCCATAAATGCTCAACTCCTTCCTAATCAACCTGCATCTACCAGCCTCTAGATATGAAACCTCTTAAAGTCACCACTCTCCAACTGATTCATGATGGTTACTTCTCTCCTCAAAACTATCAGAAAGTGGGGTATCTGGCTGGCTCAGTCAGTGGAGGATGCGACTCTTGATCTCAGGGCTGTAGTTCAAGCCCTACACTGGGTGTGGAGATTACTAAGCAATAAAATCTTTTTTTAAAAAAAACCTTTCAGAAAGCAAAATTTAATAGAATGAGTATACAATAAAGGAGGTAAGAGTTTATTTAACTTGCTTATATAGGACCAGGCCCAGAAGATCCTGTTAAACTCTGATACCCACTCATTATGTCCCAAAGCTCTTCTGAGATAATCATTAGCATGCTTTTGAGAGTGATAGTGTCCTTCCAAAAAGTTATAAAGCTGAGATTAGAGTTCTTTGCTCTGGGATTACATGCTCCCACTACATGCTCCAGCATGGAGTTTTAGAACATTCTTGGTATTCTAGGAGTATTTTATATCTATATATCCTTTTCTTTCACTAAATTAATGTATAAAATTACTTGATGCTTTAGAAGGTACAAAGACATTTCTTACCATAGTTGGTCCAAGTCAGACATAGTCTGAATTTTCTAGAACAGTGATATTTCAAATATTAAAGCTCTTTGACCAAACAAAAAAAAAAAGATACTTTTGAAGTTTTGGTTTGGAAAATATGGTCAATGTAGGTGGAATAAAGCAAGCTGAGTTGGCAGTGTCATGAACTATCTAACAGAAATCATGTATCTAGGACATTTCAGGGGATGAATAAGGGTCTGGGGTCAGGGGATCCACAATCTAGATGATGAAGTGGTTATCAAGGCATAAGATGGGAGAGAAAAAAGCAAAAGGGAGAAGAGGGTAGAAATGAATAAATACCTTACACGCAAGAGGTTGGTTCTCCTACCATATTGTGTGGGTTCAAATCAGCTTTGCCACATGTTAGCTAAGAGACCTTGCGCCAAGGTATAAATTTTCTGAGCTTCAGATCTCCAAAGGTAAGATGAGGATAATAACATTACTCACTTCATAAGATTGTTGGAAATACCAAATGAATTAATATATAAAAAGCATGTTACATTCAGCAAGTGTTAGCTATCATTAGATTTGCATAGTGCTTCACAATTTATTATGTGTATTTGTATATATTATCTTATACAACACCTACATCAACCCTGTGTTATTATCCTTGTTTTAGAAATGAGGAGAAAGGTGCAGATAAAATTAGCAACTAACCCAAAGTCACACAGCTAGGAAATGAGAGGACCAGGACTACAGGTTATGCAGGATCGAGGGGTTTTTGTTTGTTCGTTTTGTTTTTTTTTAAGATTTATTTATCTATTTGAGAGAGAATGTGAGCAAGCAGGAGAGTGTGGGGGAGAGGGGTAAAGGAAGAGGGCATCTTAAGCAGACTTCATGCTGAGTGCAGAGCAAGCAGACTTCATGCTGAGCGCAGAGCCCTACTTGGGGCTCGATCCTACATCCTGAGATCATGACCTGAGCCCAAACCAAGAGTCAGATGGTTAACCTACTGTGCCACTGAGGCTCCTCAGACAAAGGTTTGTTTGTTTAAGATTTTATTTATTTGACAGACAGAGATCACAAGTAGGCAGAGAGGCAAGCAGAGAGGGAGGGGAAGCAGGCTCCCCGCCAAGCAGAGAGCCCGATGTGGGGCTCCATCCCAGGACCCTGGGATCATGACCCGAGCTGAAGGCAGAGGCTTTAACCTACTGAGCCACCCAGGCGCCTAGGACAAAGGTTTTTTTTTTTTTTTTTTTTTTTAAAGATTTTACTTATTTATTTGACAGACAGAGATCACAAGTAGGCAGAGAGGCAGGCAGAGAGAGAGAGAGGAGGAAGCAGGCTCCCTGCGGAGTAGAGAGCTGATACAGGCTCAATCCCAGGACCCTGAGATCATGACCTGAGCCGAAGGCAGCGGCTTAACCCACTGAGCCACCCAGGCGCCCCAGGACAAAGGTTTTTATATAACATAGTGCCACCTCTGAAATTGTGTGTTGGAAGTGGAGGTGTGATTGGAGGAAGAGAGAAAGAGGATGGAGAAAAAGGATTTGCAAGTCCATGGAAAAGAAAGAGTCACAGTTTAGCTAGGGCCAGCTCAGAACTTCTTAAAGACTCTGACTTTTTTTTTTACTTTCACTGATTTGTTTTTAGCTTCAAGAGATGTATAAATTGAATCTTAGTCGGCCCATACCTTTGATCACTGACAAAAAGGAGATACCTGTCTCTGCCAAATTTGTTCAGCAGCCATTCCTAGAGCTGCTAATAGAAGAAGATAGAAAGTATGACACATTCAAGAAATTACGGTATGTGCTTGAAAAAGACTGACATTAAACTGTATTTGAATGATATGTGGGACCTAATACTTTTTTTTTCCTGCCCAAGAGCTTCTCTTTCACCAATTATGAGGTGCAGTAGAAAGTCTAAGGTAGTATTGACTTTCTTAGCCAATTTAATAAGAAGCTTATTTACATATATTTCTACTTAAATATTTAACATCTAATTTTGAGTTCCTATTTATTTATTTATTTTAGTTCTTTTTAAAAAATATGATGCTGGTCTGCTCTTTGTTTGTTCTTTTCCAAGAATGATTAAGTCCAGTTTTCCCTTTAGTGGCCCTCCTTTATAACAATCCCAAGACAGGGGCTCTCTTATTCCCACAGGTGACATGAAAATTATGGTCCCGGAGGGATATAAGCTGTGACATCCCTTCCTTATAATGTGTTTTGGATGTCTCATCTCACATGCACGGGCTTACCCCAAAGATTCAGCTAGGTGTCTATATTTTCCATGTCATTAACTAGGAATGCTAAAGACTTTAAATAAATGGTTGGACCAGACAGAACTTATTGAATGAAGTGTTAGAATACTTTGTCTATACTTTTGAACCTATATCTAACTGAATCATAACTTAGTCTCAATAGATTTTTCCAGATGAAAGCTCCATTTCAGTAATCATATGAGGATATACATTTATAGATTTGTGGAACATTTGTTATTTGAATTCTATTTGAATTTGAATTGTTTTACTTTTGCTCAGTTAATAAATTAGTTCAACTTCAAAAAATTAAATAGATTAAATAAATTTAAAAATAAAGCTTGTCTTATAAAAAATGACACTAATTTTCCTTACCATGAAACAAATTAGTTTAACAGAATAAAGAAACTTAGAAACATTACTCTTTCCTTTTTTTTAAAAAAAAAAAAAAGAAGGTAGGAGCTTTGGTAAGGAATGGAAAAGAACACTGCTGGGGGAAAAAAAATCTGGATATGGTTTATATACCCCACGAAACTAAGAAGATAGTTTTAAAATAGATTACTAGGTGAAGTCATGAAAATGAACTTTCAGGGAAGAAAAAAAAGCTCTTTCAGCAAATTCTGCTATTTTAATCCATCGCTCAGTCAAAGTGGACATAGCTAATGTTCTTTGGTGCCAGACAGGACATTATAGGATAAGACGGTGAGGAAGAGAAAAGGGGAAAATAAGATTCATACATTTTAATTGGATATAGAGTTCAGGAAAGTTTGGCGCTTTCAATTAGTGTCTCTGATTCTCTAGACAAGAAGACCAAATGAGAGCTATCTGGAATGCTGATCTGTCAACTTCAAGCTACCCAATAGCAGAGAAGACATCAATACATTCGCTCTGGGCCCAGCTGGGTGGGTACCCAGATATTCCTATGCTACTCCAGTTAGATGTTCAGTCTACCTTCAGAAAATCTCTCGCATCCGTTAAATCACAGTAAGTTAAGGAATGGGAGCACTTTGGAAATTGGGCCTTTGGTCATATACCTTCTGTTTCCCTAACTTGACCTTATCTTCTAGCACCAGGGAGTGACCAAAAGCTGGTGTTTGTTGTGAAGTTAGACATTACCTTTTCCAGAATGCAGTATAAGTAGAGATATACAGTATGTAACCTTTTGAATCTAGCTTTTTTCACTTAGTGTGACTCCTATGAGACTCATCCACATTATATATATCATTAATTCATTCCTTTTTATTTACTGACTGATATTATTCCATTGTATCGCTGTATCACATATTTTTATCCATTTACCAAGTGAAAGACATTTGAGCTGGGGCGCCTGGGTGGCTCAGTGGGTTAAAGCCTCTGCCTTCGGCTCAGGTCATGATCCCAAGGTCCTGGGATCGAGCCCTGCATCGGGTTCTCTGCTCAGCAAGGAGCCTCCTTCCTCCTCTCTCTCTCTCTCTCTCTGCCTGCCTCTCTGCCTACTTGTGATCTCTGTCAAATAAATAAATAAATAAAATCTTTAAAAAAAAAAAAAAAGAAAGACATTTGAGCTGATTTCAGATTTGGGCAATTATAAATAGAACTGCTATAAAATTCATAAACAGGTTTTTTTTTTAAAAAGATTTATTTATTTATTTATTTATTTGAGAGAGAGAGAGCAATTGAGGGAGAGAGCAAAAGCAAGGGAACAGCAGGCACAGGGAGAGGGAGAAGCCCAATGTGGAGCTCAGTCCCAGGACCCTGAGATCATGACCTGAACTGAAGGCAGATGCTTAACCGACCAACTGAGCCACCCAAGCACCCTATAAACAGGTTTTGGGTTGAAGGTAAGTTTTCACTTCTCTTAGGTAAATGCCCAGGAGTGAGACTGATGGGTTAGATAAGTGTTATGTTTAACTTTTATAAGAAATTTCCAAGCTATTTTCCAAAGTGACATTTTATCTCTACATTCATTCAGCAGGCCTCTGGATGAAAACTGAGATTGTTCTGTGACATTTCTGATAATGTCTCAGTAATATGTTTATCTGGTTGGTAAAATGTCCAGAATTATATATAAGTAAATCTTTGTTTTGTTTTAAAGTTGAGGCTTCTCTCTTCCAGCTAAGACTATTACAACTTACAGTTAGAGAAGGAGAATATTAACAGCTGCTTTTTTCTGGCCTACTACTTCTCTTCCTACTTTTCTAGCTTGCTACTAGGGGACCCTTTAGTGATTAGAGCTCTAGAGAGGAGAGAGAGGAAATGGAAAGTTCTGATTGACTATTACTATTGTGTTCTAACATCAGTGCTTCCTGGATCTGGGAGATTTCTAAAGCTGACTCTTTCATAAGGTACTTTGGTCAGTTCCTTGGAGATTACCATCACTGGAAATCTCATCCGCAGATTTCTTGATCTTGTCAAATATATTCCAATTCTGGGGCCTTTGGGTGGTTCAGTCCGTTAAGCATCCAACTCCTGATTTCAGCTCAGGTCATGAACTCAGAGTTGTGAGATTGAGCCCCATGTCAGGCTCTATGCTCAGTGCAGAGTCTGCTGGACATTCTTTCTCCCTTCCCTCTGCTCCTCGCCCCAGCTGCACACTTTCTCTCAAATATATATTTCTGTTCTAACTGGTTGTTGACATTTGTGATACCTCCAGCTTTTCTATACTCAGATGTGTTTGCATATTTATGCAGCCCTTCTGGACAGAATCCATGACAACTCTATGCCATCTTTCTTGGTTAGGTGTATATATATATGACCCATGCCTAGTCTATAGGAAACAGTGGAGCTTACTTTGTCCAGGTAAACTCTGAGGCCGAAGGCTTATCCCAGTGCAGCAGCAGCTTCTTCTTTGCTTCTACTATTAGTGCATCTAGCCAATCAATCATAGCCTCAACCTTTTTTCAGAGATTGAACCAGGCCCCATTCTATGGGCCTCCAAAATGTGGGGGCCTGTGATAAGTTCTTAGAGTGGAGAAAGGTTAGGAGTGCTCTCAAAATCCTCTTCTCCTTGACCATTTCATACTGAGAGTGAGTTAGTAAGAGTCAATTACTTTGTAAATCCTGGTTTAGCATTCCTCTATGAAATCTCGTATCTATTGTTAGGCTTTCCAGATTTAGCAAATAAAAATATAGGATATCTAGGTAAATCTGAATTGCAAATAAACAAAAATGATTTAGGGGCACCTAAGTGGCTCAGTTGGTTAAGTGTCTAATTTCAGCTCCGGTCATGATTTCAGGGTCCTGGGATTAAGCCCCGTGCGAGGGTCTCCACTTGGCAGAGAGTCTGCTTGTCCCTCTGTCCCTCCCCCAACTTATGCACGTGCATGCTCTCAAATAAATAAAATTTAAAAAAACACACAAGTGTTTTAGGGTAAGTATGGTCCATGCAATTTTATACTTACACTAAAAAATTATTTTTGTTTATCTAATGTTTAAATCTAACCAGGCATCCTGTATTTAATTTGGCAACCTGTCCATTGCGCTTTGTCAAAACTTCTGCTTTCATGTGCTACTATATATAAAATTAAAACATTATAGGAAAGAGAACTGAAGTCTTGGATTTTCTTTTTTTTTTTTTTCACTAAAAACAGAAACAAGCCATACAGCTTTAAGACATTGCCCAATTTTAGTAAAATTGGGCAATATATGATCAATTACTATTTGTGATCCTCCCCTTTTTTCTCACTAGAATTTCTTCAAGGTCTTCCTCCCTCAAAAAGGATTATATTTGTTTCACTTTGTGGAAGTTAATGTACAAACTAAGAGACTTTCTTTCCCTTTGGGTTCGGTTATTTCTACTATTCTTTAGATCTCAGTTAAAACAATTGTTCTTTCTGAGCTGTCTTCTCTAACTCCTCCTATGTGTTCCCACAGCATCTTGTAATTAAGAGTATCCTAGCATTTACCATTCTATATTGTGATTGCTGCATTACTTACTTTCCCTGATATTAGACAACATGTTTTGGAGAGATGAGTTTTAAACTGACTCTACTTTTGCTATGCCTGCTTTCCTTACAAAAATATTTACTGACTATTTACTATGTATCAGTTACTATAACTAGGTACTGAGATACAATTGTGGGAAGGATTCAAGAGATCATAAATGGCAGGCAGAAGGAAAAAAAATATATGTAAAGATCCAGGGCCAATAGCATATTGCTTTATTTGCTTTATCTCCTAAAATAAACCTTCAAAACAAAACTAAAATAAACAATACCTCCCCCTACTGCTCAGTTCCCCTTCTCCCTATTTCCAACAGAGGTGAATGGAACTAAAATTTCTCTTCCTGCCTGGATGGGATGCTTGGAGCTACTACAATCTTTGGTAATCCTAAGGTGATAACCACAGGATAAAACAATAAACCAGGAATACAGAGAAGGAAAATAAATAAAACCGTGCCCTTGATGACATCTAGTTACTAGAACAACCCTGAGTACACCTGTCTCTGGGATTTCATTAAATGAGCAATAAATGGCCTTAACAACCATTCTTAGTCAGGGATTCTGCTTCCTATAGTCATGTGAGCTTGAAAAGAATGTGTAATCTGCTATTTTTTTTTTAAAGATTTTTTATTTATTCACTTGGGAGAGAGAGACAGGAAGAGAGAGGGAGAGTAGGAGCAGGGAAGGGGCAGAGGGAGAGGAAGAAGTAAAAGTAGACTCCCTGCTAAGCAGGGAGCCTGATTTGGGACTCGATCTGGGACTTGATCTGGGATTGCAGCATCATGATCTGAGCTGAAGGCAGACGCTTAACCGACTGAGCCACCCAGGTGCCCCATAACCTGCTACTGTTGGATAAAATAGTCCAGAGATGTCAATTATACCCAGTTGACTGATGGTGCTGTTGAGTTCAACTATATCCTTAACAGTCTTCTGCCTGCTGTATCAGTCCATTTCTGAAAGAGGACTGTTATAGCCTCCGATACAACAGAGGATTCACCTGTTTCTCCTTGCAGTTCTACCAGTTTTTGCCTCCTGTAGTTTGATGCTCTGTTAGACAAACCATTAAGGATTATTATGTCATCTTAGAGTATTGACACCTTTATTTTTTAAGATTTTATTTATTTGACAGAGAGAGATCACAAGTAGATGGAGAGAGAGGCAGGCAGAGAGAGAGAGAGGGAAGCAGGCTCCCTGCTGAGCAGAGAGCCCGATATGGGACTTGATCCCAGGACCCTGAGATCGTGACCTGAGCCGAAGGCAGCGGCTTAACCCACTGAGCCACCCAGGCGCCCATATTAACACCTTTATTTTTTTTTTTTTTTTTAAAGATTTTATTTATTAATTTGACAGAGAGAAATCACAAGTAGACAGAGAGGCAGCCAGAGAGAGAGAGAGGGAAGCAGGCTCTCTGCCGAGCAGAGAGCCCGATGCGGGACTCGATCCCAGGACTCTGAGATCATGACCTGAGCCGAAGGCAGCAGCTCAACCCACTGAGCCACCCAGGCGCCCCATTAACACCTTTATTATTAGATGCCCTACTTTATCCCTGATAAATTTCCCTGCTCTGAAGTCTACTCTGTCTGAAATTAATATAACTACTACTTTCCTTTGATTAGTGTTATCATGGTATTTTTTCTACCCATTTAATCTATGTGTCTTTATTTATTTTTAAGATTTTATTTATTTATGAGAGAGAGAAAGCACATGAGTGGGAGGGTGGGGCAGAGGAGAGAATCTTTAAGCAGACTCTAAATGTTGAATTTTGAGCTGAATGTTGAGCCCACTTTGGGGCTCCATCCCACAACTCTCAAGACCATGACCTGAGCCAAAACCGAAAGTCAGATGCTCAACCAAATGAGCCACCCAGGCACCCCTTTTTATATTTAAAGTCAGTTTCCTGTAGACAACATATATTTGGGTCTTGTTTCTGGATCCACTCTGATAATCATTATCTTTTAATTAGTGTATTTAGATCATAAACATTTAAGGTGACTATTGATATATTTGGGTTAATATCTACCATATTTGCTACTCTTTTCTATTTACTGCCCTTGTTCTTTTATCTTTCACAATTTTTCTACATTTTGTAGTTTTGATATTTTATAATTCCATTTTCTCTCCTTTCTTCATTTATACTTCTTTCATTATTTTTTAAAGTTGATGCCCTAGAGTTTGCACTATATATTTATAACAAACCCATTTTCAAATAACACTACACTGCTTCATGGATAGTGCAAGTACCTTATAATAACAAAATAGTCCTAATTCTGCCCCCACTCTATCCCTTGTATCATTTCTTCATCCATTTAACCTGTACATAAGCACGCATACATCATTGAATACATTGTTGCTATTATTATTATTTTGAACAACTATTAGGTTAGACCAGTTAAGAAAAATAAAATTTTATCTCTATTTATTCCTTCCAGCGTTCTTCCTATCTTTATATAGAGCCAAATTTCTGATTTACATCATGTCCCTTCTCTCTGAAGAATGTTTTTTTTTTTTACGATTTTTATTTATTTATTTGACAGATCACAAGTAGGCAGAGAGGCAGGCAGAGAAGTTGAGGAGGAAGCAGGCTCCCCACTGAGTAGAGAACCCGATGTGAGGCTCCATCCCAGGACCCTGGGATCATGACCTGAGCCAAAGGCAGAGGCTTTAACCCACTGAGCCACCCAGGTGACCCTGAAGAACGACTTTTAACACTTTGTGCGAAGCAGATTTACTGGCTATAAATTCCCTCAATTTTTATTTGTCTGAAAAAGTCTGTATTTCTCCTTCATTTAAAAATTTTTGCAGGGCACAGAATTCTGAGTTGGTAGTTTTTCTTTCAACTCTTTATATATGCTCCTCTCTCTTGCTTATGTTCTTTCTGAAAAGCTGGATGTAATTCCTATCTTTGCTCCTCTATAGGTAAGGTGTTTTTTCCTTCTGATTCCTTTCAAGACTCTTTACCTTGAATATGGTATGTTTAAGTGTGGTTTTGGGGGGGCATCTATCCTGCTTGGTGTTATATGAGTGTCTAGTTCTGTGGTTTGGTGTCTGACATTCATTTGAAGAAATTTTCCATCATTATTGCTTCAAATATGTCCCCCTTTTGGGCACCTGGGTAACTCAATTGGTTAAGTGTCTGCCTTTGGCTCAGGTCATGATCCCAGGGTCCTGGAATTGGGCTCCTAGCTCAGCGGGGAGTCTGCTTTTCTCTCTGCCTGCTGCTCCCCCTGCTTGTGCTCTCTCTCTCTCGACAAATACATAAAATCCTAAAGTAATAAATAAAACAAATATGTCCCTTTCTTTCTTCTTCTGTTATTCCCATTACACATATGTTACACCTTTTGCAGCTGTCCTATAAATGTTGGTTGTCTGTTTTCTTCAGTTCTTTTTTTTTTTTTTTCTTCTTTGCTTTTCAGTTTTGGAAGTTTTTATTACCATATCCTCAAACTCAGAAATTCTTTTCTCAGCCATACCCAGCCTACTAATGAGGCCATCAAAGGCATTCTTCATTTTTTAGTGTTTTTGATCTCTATTATTTCTTTTTGCTTGCTTTTTAGAATATCCATCTCTCTGCTTACATTATCTATCTGTTCCTATATATTTTTTCCATCAAAGTCCTAAGCCTATTAATCATAGTCATTTTAAATTTCCAGTATGATAATTCCAACATCCCTACCATATCTGACTCTGGTCCAAAGCTTATGCAGTCTCCTCAAACTATGTTTTCTGCCTTTTAGTATGCTGGTAATTTTTGTTAAAATCCAGACGTGACATACTAGGTGAAAGGAACTCTGGCAAATTAGCCTTTAATGGTGTGGTGTAAGGTACAGGAGAAGGGGAAACACTGTATAGTCCTATGATTAGGTCTCAGTTCTTTGAAGAGCATATGCATCTGATCTGTGAACTTCACCAGTGCTTCTCAAGATCCCTTATTCCCACCTTTGGTGGCAAAGGATGGCTAGAGGGAGCTGGAATTCGGTATTTCTCTTTTCTTACATAGAAGACTAGAGTTAGATATTTACCTTCCTCCAAATAAGTTAGGCCCTAACGAAACCCCATAGGTTAGGTTTTGGTAAAATAGTTTCTCTTGAGGGCAGAATTTAAGAAGAATGGTATGCTTTGGTACTTTTCAAAATGGTTACTTTCCCCCCTTCTCCTGAGAGAAACATGAGGGAATTTTTCTCCAATCTTCACTGTGAGGACCTGGTAGATTCTAGAGATCTCTTTGACTGGGGCCTCTGGAGTCTGATACTCTCTCATCCATACTGAGCCTCCTGCAATTCATCAATTAAAGCTTAAGTTTTCAGGGCTCCTGGGTGGCTCAGTTGGTTCGACTCAGGTCATGACCCAAGAGTCCTGGGATTGAGCCCCCTACTAAGCTCCCTGCTCAGCGGGGAACCTCCTGCTCCTTCTCTCCCCTGGTTGTCTTCTCTCTCAAATAAATAAATAAAATCTTAAAAAGAAAAAAGTGTAAGTTTTCTACCAGGCACTCATTCCTGCAGAAGTGTCTGCTCATGGATTTTTACTCCAGTAAGTTGTGATTCTCTGTATTTCCTGTCTTTCCACTTTGGGGGCATTGGTTTGTCCTGTGGCCTCACTTCTCTGAAGGATCCAAGAAGAGTTGCTAGTTTTCAGTTTGTTCAACTTTTTACATGTTGTTAGGATGGAGCAGCAACTTCTTGCATATATTTTTCAAATGATTTCTGTGCACTTGCTTTTTGGTTGCAAAAAATGTGCTCCTATTGAACATGTTTTTTAACCTGCTTAAGGGGTTCACTTGACAGTATATCTTTAAATTTTTTCTATGATACTATAGACTTACATCATCATTCTTTTTTTTTTTTTTTTTTTAAGATTTTATTTATTTATTTGTAAGAGAGAGAGAGTGAGAGCGAGCACAGGCAGACAGAGTGGAAGGCAGAGTCAGAGGGAGAAGCAGGCTCCCTGCGGAGCAAGGAGCCCGATGTGGGACTCGATCCCAGGACGCTGGGATCATGACCTGAGCCGAAGGCAGCTGCTTAACCAACTGAGCCACCCAGGCGTCCCTTACATCATCATTCTTATTGATTGCTTGATATTCATTGAATGGTTCTATCACAATTTATTGAACTGTCCTACTGACAGAAGTTTTATATTTTTCAACATTACAAACAATCCTGCAGCAAATATCCTTGCATAAGTTTGTATACCTATAAGGGGATTCCCCATGAAAATTCCACTAAAATAATATTTGTTTTTTTCCAATTATAAAAGTAAGGCACATTAATCATAGAAAATTTGAAAAATACAGAGAATACATGGTTAATTCCATGCCCAGAAATAACCATTGTCAATATTTGGTCATGCTCTAACATATAAGAGGACTGGTTAACAAATAATAAACTATTGCCAAGCTCTGCTCTTCCTGGGAAACATTCTCTCCTGTTAATGTGACTTTTATAAATAGGGATCACGTACCAATTTTACTAGTTTAACTTTGTGAGTTCTGGAAGCACTCTTATTTTCCCTATGAATCATCTATATGATGATTAAATACAAATGTATTTAAGATCAATTTGTAATAAGATTAATTTTCTTGTCTTATTTCCAGGTTTAAGAAGATTCCCAAGTGACTGTAAAATTAAACACAAGCAAGTAAATTCCAGTGCTGCAGTAAAATTCCTACTTTGCTCTTTCATGTATATGCATTGATTTGCCTATTCTTTTTTTATTTTTATATTTTATTTATTTATTTGAGAGAGAAAGAGAGAGCAGGAGCAGGAAGAGAGTCAAAGGAAGAGGAAGACTCACCGCTGAGCAGGGAGTCTGATGCAGGGCTCAATCCCAAGACCCCAAGACCATCACCCCCACTGAAGTCAGAAGCCAGAGGCTTGACCAACTGAGTCACCCAGGCACTTCCACTGCTTTGCCCATTTTGTGCTCTTACATTCGCCTATTGTTCTTTAGGTTCTTCATTTCCAAACTATTAATATGACCACTCAAGAAAGAAAATCCTTTGCTCTAGATTACTAGAAACACAAAACTTCAACAAACACTGTGGTAGGCCCTCATTAAAGGGACATTATATGGCCACTGACATGATGGCAAAGTGGCACAGTCTACCTCCCAGAACCTAAACCCAAAGATGCCTCAGAAGTAAGAAATGAATGGACATTTAAAAAAAAAGAAAGAAAGAAAGAAAGACAAACCAGCAGAAACCCCTGGAGGGTCAGAAGGTGTCTGTGATTTGGTAAAGAAGGGAAATAGTAGCCTTGTACAGAGGAAAGCCAGGCTCCAAACATGGGGAGTGAATTTGCAAAGAAATTTTGATTGGGCTCTTTTATTAAAAAAAAAAATTTTTTTTTAAAGATTTTATTTAGTCATTGACAGAGAAAGAGACAGCAAGAGAGGGAATACAAGCAAAGAAAGCAGGAGAGGGAGAAGCAGGCTTCCTGCTGAGCAGGGATCCCGATGCAGAGCTCAATCCCAGGACCCTGGGATCATGACCTGAGCTGAAGGCAGACGCTTAATGACTGAGCCACCCCAAGCTGGACTCTTTCCTACCCCCCTCAACATTGCCCAGACTCAGATCACTGTTTTCCCTTTCAGCCCTACCCCAATGCTGGAAAGCAGATTCACAGCAGAACACTATTTGGGTGTAGAGTAAAACAAGCAAAGTAAATGTTGACCTAACCAATAAGCATCAAAGTGTTTCCTCCTACCTCCCGCAACCCACAGACCTTCTTTTCATCTGGACTAGACAATACATTCTTAGAAAACAAAAGGCCTAGGGTAAGATACAGATAGATTCGCTAAAGGGCAAAGCCTCCTGATGAAAATGAGGATTTGAACCCTGCTCACCAGGGGTGGCACAACTAAGGCTTGGGTTTTGATTCTTCCCACCCACTTCATTCATTACCTACCAAGACGACCGATAATTGATACCCATGAGAGAAAATGATCTCACAGGGAAAAATAACTAGAAAATTAGAAAGGCGATAAGCTAAATAGCCTACTCTAGATGACAAGAATTAATAGAATACATGCCAACTAAATGTCCCTAAAGAGGATACTGATAATGAAGCCGAAACAATTATAAAGAAACAAGTAGGATTACTGAATATTCAAAACACAGTTGAAATAAACTCATTAGAAGATATAAACAGCAAAATAGACATAGCCCACGATCGGGTCAAGAAATGTTTCTAGAAGACATCAAGAAGGGATTAGTGATGAAAAATATAAAAATTAAGAAATATGGAGGCTAGACATAGAAATATCAGCATTTATATATTAGGAGTGCTAACAGGAGAGAAAAAAGTAAATGGAGGGGAGAGGATACATGAAAAAAAGTAAGGACTTCCAAAGAAAGATTGATACTGAAAGCGTATACAGGGTGATAAATAGGGTTGATATGGGAAAATGAATACTTACTGATAATTTAATGAAATTTAAGAACTCCAAAGACAAAGAGAAAATTCTAAAACCTTTCTAAGAAGAGCAGCTCACCAATAAATAAAATGAATCAGAATGGTGCCAGACTTCTCAAGAGCAACATTAGGAGCAGGAAAGCAATGAAGAAATATTTCCAAAATATCAAAACCAGAAACTTTTAAAAAAAGATTTTATTTATGTATTTGTGTGAAAGAGAGAGAGAGACTGAGAGCACAAGCTGGGGGAGTGGCAGGCCGAGGGAGAAGCAGGCTACCTGCTGAGCAAGAAGTCCAATTCAGGATTTGATCCCAGGACTCTTGCCTCATGACCTGAGCCAAAAGCAGACACTTAAGCAACTGAGCCACCCAGGTACCCCTAAAAACAGAAACTCTGACTCCAAAATTTAATATTCAGCTAAGTTATCAATTAAATGTGAGGGTACAAGAAATACATTCTCAGACCTTTAAGGTCTCAGCAGATTATCATAAAGACCCTATGAAAATATTCCTGGAGGAAAGAAGATATCAAACAAAAATTTTAGGAAATGCTATAAAATACAAGATAGTAAGAATGAGAAAATAACCTTTTGAAGTTTATTGTCTACAAAAAGCATTGTACAGGGTGTCTGGGTGGCTCAGACAGTTGAACGTTGGACCCTTGTTTTCAGCTCATTTGTGATTTTGGGGTTATGGGATTGAGCCCCACATTGGGCTCCATGCTCAGCAGGGGGTCTGCTTGAGATTCTCTCTCCCCCTTTCTCTCTGCTCCTCCCCTGACTTGTGTTCTTTCTCTCTCTGGAATGGATGAATAAATCTTAAAAAAAAAAAAAAAAAATCATGGATCTCCTGGGTGGCTCAGTCGGTTAGGCTGCTGACTCTTGATTTTGGCTCAGGGCATGATCTCAGGGTTCTGGGATTGAGCCCCACATCAGGCTCTACCCTTAGTGGGGAGTTGGTTTGGAACTTGCCCACTCCCTCATCCTCTGCCCATCTTCCTGCTGGTTCTCTCTCTCTCTCTCACATAAATAATAAATAAGTAAATAAACAAACCTTTTTTTTTTTTTTTAAAGGCATTTTAGGGGCACTTGGGTGACTGAGTAGGCCCCACATCAGGCTCCCTGCTCTTTGGGCAGTCTTCCTCTCCCTCTGTCCCTCCTCTCCCCTGCCCATGTGCTCACTCTCTCTCACTCACTCTCTCTCAAATAAATAAAATCTTAAAAAATAAGGCATTTTATACACATACATACACACCCCAGATTTAACAAATTAGGGCACAGAATGCAATATCCAGAGATAGGGAAGAGTGCATGTGTTAAAGTATTTATCCTACTAAGGGGGAAGATACAGATAGGTATTGATAAATTTCATAAATTAGGGGAAAAATACAAGTAAATCCCTTAACAGATTAGGGATAACCAATAAAGAACAAATATAAAATGCACACCTTTCAAATCCATAGATAAAATTGATTTATCCAAGGAAATGAGCAAGAAACAAAAGAAAAAAAAAGAGAGAAAACTTAAATACTTCTAACATAGAAGTAATTTAATATATTAGTTAAACTCAGCAAAGAAAAGATAAAATTCTTAGATTGAATTAAAAAAACAAAATCTAGCAGTATAATGTCTACATGAGACACACTGAAAAGAAACACTGGACAAATTAAAACAAAAAGATGGAAGAAGGCAGCTATGAACCAAAAGAAAGCCAAGCAGATTTCTAATATCAGATCAAAAATAGAATTCAAAGCAAAAAGCATCATTAAGGGCAAAGGAAAACTATAGATAAAGAACATGTAATATACAGAAAATATAATACATCTATATTAACACAGATGCTTATTACAATTTAACTTCAAAATATTCAAAATAGGGCCTGACCCCTGGCTCTCCCTGTACCCCTCTAAAATGATGTCTGTTTTTAGAGCTTGGGGAGGGGCGGAGGGAGAAGAAGAAAGAGAATCTTAAGCAGACTCCATACCCAACGCAGGGCTTGATCTCACAACCCTGAGATCATGACCTGACTGGAAATCAAGATTCAGATGCTAAACCGACTGAACCACCCAGGTGGATGTCCCTAAAAATCATGTCTATTTTAACTCCTATACCACCCGCCCCCCACCATCAGTTGGCCTGGAAATGAGGTGCAGGTCTTCCTCACTCCTCAATGCTACTTCTAGATCATTCTTCTCTCCTCTCTAATAATACTCAACCTTAAGTCTCCTGTCATTACACTATCTACCACCCACTGCCTTCTCTGCTGCAGTCCTTTACTTCCTCCTTTCTCACTGCCATGCTATCCAGTATTTCTGTCATAATCCCCAGCAATTTTAATACTATTTAGTTCTTTCCAACACCTGGTCTTGTAATGTTTTGATCTGTTCTCCCTCGGTGACTTCATCCTCTAGCCATTTAATCATACCCTTGACCTTTTCATTGCAAAAACCAAACCAAAACAAAACAAACCCTGCAACCATTCCATAATACTGCTTCAAATGACTCATTCTCCAAACATCACCTCTCTACAGCTCACCCGAGCTAGTACCCTTACTCTACCAATCCTTTGATCTCCACAGAGATCTTTTACTTCATTGATTCTACCATCTTCATAGCATCCCTTACCCTTTCATGTCCTCAATTCCTTTGTAATCTACTTTAAATTCCATGATAGGCAATTATAATCAGTCCTTTGCGTATGCTCTCAACTCAGACTCACTTGCTCCTTACTCCCTGGTTGTCCACAGCCCAGCTTAAACCAAATTTTCTCAGCCTACTCTCTTCCTGTACCCTGGAAGCTGAATGTATCTTCAGAAAAACATTCAAACTTGCTGACTAGTATTACATTAAATAATCATTGAGCTCAACTGGCCCCATAATGCTGCTTGGTGAACATACTGTATTTCCCTAATCCATTTACTCTGACTTCCCCAGACAGCAATTTTATATTTTCTCCTATCTCCTCCACAGCCCAGCTTAAACCAAATTTTCTCAGCCTACTCTCTTCCTGTACCCTGGAAGCTGAATGTATCTTCAGAAAAACATTCAAACTTGCTGACTAGTATTACATTAAATAATCATTGAGCTCAACTGGCCCCATAATGCTGCTTGGTGAACATACTGTATTTCCCTAATCCATTTACTCTGACTTCCCCAGACAGCAATTTTATATTTTCTCCTATCTCCTC